>NC_041221.1:75455761-75479470 GCF_002837175.3 Physeter macrocephalus | reverse complement strand
GACGCGCAGGCTCAGCGGCCACGGCTCACGGGCCCAGCCGCTCCGCGGCATGTGGGATCCTCCCGGACCGGGGCACGAACCCGCGTCCCCTGCATTGGCAGGCGGACTCTCAACCACTGCGCCACCAGGGAAGCCCCCAGACTATGGTTATTAAATACTAAATGAAAATGCAGAAATACTTCCAAATTCACTTTATGCAAAGCCTCCAAAACGCTTAGCTCTTTTCATCTCTGGGAATTAGGGGAGCCTAAAGCTTAGACTCAAACTCACAGAGTGAGTCCTTCCTCCTCAGTCTCTTCTTTCTCCTTGCCTTTTCCCTCAAAGCCCAATGTTAATAGGTTGCACATGCCATTAACTGAACCTCCGTTCCTACCCAGTCAACACTGCCAAGATGCATTGACTTTCAGCGTGTCTCCCCAGTTCCTGGCTTTGGTTTCATGCTCTCTGCTCTGAAGCACTCTCACATGAAACCAGGAAGATCTGCAGGGCAGCACTATGGAAAATGTGAAACATCAGGCATACGATAGATTTTTCAAATCTGGACTCAAATCAAAACTTGGCTTGTTTGCTGTCTGACTGATAAGGAGGGATGAGAGATGAAGACTTTGCTTTGCTGTTTCCACGGCAGAAACTGAGCATTCATCTTAAAAGGGACATTTCAGATGAAAGAGGTAATTAAGCTGGACAGTCTTTAGTTTCCTACCCTGCTGGGAATCACTGCTAACGTTGGAGCTGCCTGGATGATTAGATGGGCCAGGTGCTGGAGATGGGGAGGAGGCAGGCGCAGAGCAGCTGGATCTCAGTCTCCAAACCTGTCAAGGCCTTGGGAAAGTACCGACTACACTCTGTCCGTGGCAGGGTGATTCAGCTGAAAACTGGCCTCATCCGTCTTGAGCAAGCCTACTGTTTTTAGGCCACTCACAGCTGGTTTTTTGGTCAGAAAAATTCTTGCTTTTGAACTTTCAAGATGTGTAGGGTTGTACAGGGTATTTTCATGAGTTTGTGGTGTGTCTGCTTTGCCTCTGCAGAGGCAAGATGTCATATCTGTCATGTCTGTTTAGGGTTTTACAGTCTCTTATTGATTATTCTTTACAGACCCCAGGAGGAAACTGGGGTCTCTAAGCATGAACTGGCAAGCTCACGCTTATTTAGCTCACCTGAGTGCATTGGGGCTTTTTTGATTCTGACATTCTTACCTTTGTATAGTTTGGGGGTGGCTGTTTTTACCAGATTCTGTTTTGGTGGCCATTCATATTTCATAGTATTATGGAAATCACTAATTCTGACCATGAGCCTTAAAAAGAGATACAATTTATATCACAACCTAGAACCTCTTCTAAACCTTTTTACATGCAGTGTATTCTGATAGTTTCTGCTTTATTCTGTTTTATTTTTTATTTTTATTTTTTGCGGTACGCGGGCCTCTCACTGCTGTGGCCTCTCCCGTTGCGGAGCACAGGCTCCGGACGCACAGGCTCAGCGGCCATGGCTCACGGGCCCAGCCGCTCCACGGCATGTGGGATCCTCCTGGACCGGGGCACGAACCCGCGTCCCCCGCATCGGCAGGCGGACTCCCAACCACTGTGCCACCAGGGAAGCCCTGTTTTATTTTTTAAAAATGCTGATCATGACTACTGAATTTATTTCATGACTAAGAAGTTACAAGTTGCAGTTATTTATTTATTTTAATTTTTGTTGACTTAGAGTTGATTTACAGTGCTGTGTTACTTTGAGCTGTACAGCAAAGTGAATCGGTTATACATCTACACATCTCCACTCTTTTTTAGATTCTTTTCCCATATAGGTCATTACAAAGTATTGGGTAGAGTTCCCTGTGCTCTAACGTAGGTCCTTATTAATTATCTATTTTATATATAGTAGCAACTTGCAGTTTAATAAACGTTGGAACATCATAACCAATTTCAAAGGAAAAACGGCATCTACCATACTGAAAGGAATGGTGTAACTCTAAATTCATTGGTGTTAAAAATTATCCATGCTACCTGTGGTAGACAAAGCTCTAGGATGGCCCCCAGTGATTCCTGCCTCCTGGTAGTCTGAATATAGACTGGGCCCACTGACTTGAGACTGATGAATAGAATACGGTAAAAGTGACGGGATATTATTTTTGTAGTTGGCTTACAGAAGACTGCGACTACCTTCTTGCTCACCCTTACTCTCGTGCTAGCACTCTCTCTCTGGCTCTTCCCACAGGCTTTCTCTAATCAATTAAGCTAGAGAGGTCCATGCGGCAAGGAACTGAGGTGGCTTCTGACCAGTTGCAGATCATGCCCCTGTTGAACCTTTAGATGAGGCCACAGTCCCAACCTACACCCTGATTGCAGTCTTGTGTGAGACCCAGCTAAAAGTACCTGAATTCCTGGCCTGCAGGAACTGTAAGATAATGAATAGTTGTTGTAAGCAACTAAGTTTGGGGGGCAATTTGTTAGGCAGCTATAGATAACTAATACACTATCTCTTGGTGAAACTTAAGATTGGCGTCTGCACTCTTGGTTTTGTAACAGTGTCCCCTTGCCATCATGTACACAATGAAAAAGACATTTAGAGCTCTGTCTTTGCTTTGATATGCAACACTAGCCTAGTCATTGACAAAGAAGATTTTGAAACTTGCTTCTGAAAGCCAGTGACTAAAGACTCCTTCAGCACCAACAAGATGGAAAACTTTAGAGTTACTGTCATCTTAGTGCTAAACTATTTTATTAGAGGAGCACTCTAGTTGAGAATATTTGGAGAAAGACCATGTTAAATTGCTTGATTTGACAAAAGAGGGTTTTCTGAACTATGCAGGATGAGACATTTACGAATAACACCATTGTCCAGAGTTGCATCATGTACATACTTCCAAATGCTAAAAAATGCCACAGGGCTCAGTCCTCAGACATCTTCTCTTTTCTACCTACGTTCACTACCTGAGTGATCTCAGTCAGTCCCATGGGTCTAAATATCATCGAAATGCTGATAAGAACCTAAAAATATGTCTCAAGCTTCAACTTTTCCCTTGAATCCCAGATTTATCCCTCCAACTGCCTACTCAACATCTCCATTTGGATGTCTAATAGGCATCTCACACTTAACACATCCATCTTCAAATCCTCACCCCCTTCTCACTTTCTTTCCTCTCAAAAAATGACAGTTCCACCCTTTGGTTCTTATGCCAAAAAATCTTAGAGTTATTCTTGTCTCTTGTCTTTCTCTCACAACCTACATCTAATCCTTTAGCAAGTTCCATTAGTTCTTCCTTGAAAATAATCCAGGATCTGGCTGCTTCTCAGACCTCCGGTCCAAGTCTTTAAAGAGCCTTCCTAGATGGTTTTCCTGCTTCTGGCTTTGCCCCATATAGCCCATTCTTAACATAGCATCCAAGGGGATGTAATTAAAGCAGAAGTTGGGTCCTGCACCCCTGCTCAAAACATGGCAATGGCTCTATCTCACTTGGAGTAGAAGCCCAAGTCCTTACAAATGGCCTGTGGTGCCTGATTTAAACTGCCCCTCCTTTCTCTCAGGCCTTAACTGCTGCCACTCTGCCCTCTCCCCAGCTGCAGTCACGCTGGCCTCTTCTCTGCAAGTTTCCATGGCTGCTGTGAATGCTTTTTTCTTCAGCTATCCACATGGATCATATATTCAGTTCTTTCGGGTCTTTGCTCAAATACTAGTAGGTCTACCTTGACCACCTTTTTATGAATTGTAGTCACCTGTCCTGTGCTCACAGAAACCGCTATCCGTCTTCCTCATTGTATTTTATTTTGCCATATCACGTCCACCTGCCATGACACACACTTTACCTTCAAACACCATACACACCTACATTATTGTCTGTTTCCCAGCACTACAACCTGAGCTCCATGCGGGCAAACATTGTCTGTATCCTCAGAGCCTAGAAGGGTAGTTGGTTCAGACTAGACATCACTAACTGTTCGCTGAATGGATGGATGAAGCTCTTTTCTCCCAGCCATTCTTGGCTTTTCTATTCACATTACAGGTATTCATCTGGTACTCCCCGAGCACCAAATGCTCAAGGGAATCCAGCGTAGAGACTGGTCATGGAGAGAATAGTTACACGTTTTGTCTTTAATTGCCCATCACACTTGTGTGAAGTCTGATTTCCTGTAGGCATGGCCTTATTTCTATCAGCTTTGGCCTTATACACTGGTGATAATTTAAGCAACTGTAAGGGGAAAAAAAACCACATCTGGGGTCGCAATGGTCTAAAAGAAGAATATTGAATTCAGTGCAGATCTAGTCCGTGATTAATAAGAGCAATATTTCTGCATGCAGGAGGCATGAATACACATTAGAAGCAAGTTAGTCAAAATAAGGAATAATAAACCGTTGAGAACTGGGGTTTAGAATTTTTTTCGTTTCTGGCTCATCCTTAGACCTTGAACAAAAATCTCATGACACCCCATCATTAGCACATAGTGACAGTCTTAAAATATGTGTATGCCTTTTCCCCCTAGACAGGACTGTTTAGAAATACTAGAATTGATTAATATCAAAAGACCTGCCCAAATAATGGAAAGGAATGCTACAGAGAGAAGCCAGAAGCCATGGACACTGCAGCTTGCATTCTTTTCTGAAGGCATCATGCTTTAGGGGAGGAACAAAGGCCCGTTTGCTGAATTAGAGTTGGGGTGGCAGTCAGAACTTCGAATTTCTTGGCATTCGCTAGTTTGAGGCTTAACTTTCTGAATACTTGAACGTAATTACATGTGGTTTCTTAAAAGAGCCTCAAACAAAGCAAATTATTTAAGGAATGTCCTAAAAGACATATCATTTAGACAAACTATGCTTTAGTCCTTCCAGACCTGAATATACCTGATGCTTTAGTCTCTCAGACCTGAATATACCTTGAAAGAGACTTTTTCATGAATTGCTGGAATTTTCAACAACACAAAAGACAATAATCCTGGGACCTCAAATTTCTGCTGACTCATGGTATCCAAACTACCCAAAATGTTCCCTACCGATAGTTCTCTTAAATGCATCATTTCAAAGCAAAAATCGGCTTTGAAAACATGCAACCAGACCTCATTTACCAGGGAGTCTGAAAGAAAGCACGTGGGGACCAGTGTGCAGGCGTGGTGAGCATATTTCAGGACATTTTGTAAAAGGAGATGTGTAATAGTACAGTATTTCATGTATGTAATCACTTGGAAAGGGACTAATTTGGGTGTTTAGAAATGTATAGATTTTCTTTTCCAAACTGTGCCTTATTCTTAATAATATTAATATCTAATATTTATTGAGAACTTTCTACATCTAGGTAAAGTGCTTTAGACAGATTACTTCACTAATTCTTACAGCAGCTCTATGAGATAGAAACATTTTTATTCCTATTTTGCATGAGGAAACTGGGGAGTAAAAGATTAAGTCATTGCCCAATTTAGTCTACTTTGTAGTCTGTGGGACCAGTTTGTACTCTGGTCTATATAACTGGGGTCCCTGCTGCTCAAGTCCCAACAAGCCCCCTGGGGCCCACTGCCCTCCCTGTCATCCAAGATAATTGTGTTGAGCTACTTAATGGCACTTCTGCAGCCCCCTCTCTCCCAGGAGGGTCTGGCTGGAGTCAATTCTGTGAGGTTCCATGGTCAGGAAATTGTTGGTGGCCCATCTCCAAGTGCACCTCTTTGCTGTGCCTTTAACCTGATGATATGGCCAGACGCCAGCTTTAATAAGTGGGGACGGAGCCAACACTTGTCAGAGGCCTATATGGTTTGGGAATACTCTTTCTGAGGATGAGATTAGATCCTTAAGGATTTATTCTAATACTTTGCTTTCCCAAAGCACAGTCCTGTGGTTTCGTACCCCTTTCTACTTCCCCAGAGGTCATTCCTTTTCTACTGTTTGTGGCCCACATGGGTTATGGGCTGACTCGGGGGCTTAGAATAGTAGTGGAAGCCCGGCTGTGTGGGTCCACGTGGCTGGACGGAGTGTGGCCTGGACCTCTCTGACTACAGGAAGGAGGAACAGAGGAGAGAGTGGCTTTCTACCTTTAGGTCCACCCTCTTGGCCCACACCCTCTCCAGAGCTGTCATTGCCATGGCTTTTCTCTCCCCTCTGAAGTTGTGGTCACTCTGACGGGTAGTTAAGAGCAGCCAACAGGAGCCCAACAATGTAGCCAAACCAATTCTGTCTCCTTCAGAAAATTAGCTACTGGCAGTTTCAAAGCTGCACCCCTGCTCTTACAGAGCTCTGATTTATTCCCGAGTGTCTCTCCCAACCAGCTATAGGAAATGCCTCTTCTTTCAAGTCACGGTCTGCATGGAGGACAAGAGGCCAGGGATGCCCTCCGGGAGAATTGGAGGGCTCCGGCGAGGGGTCAACCTCTCTCCCCGTGACACAGAGGGCTGCGGAGGCATTTACACAATTCTCTGGGGTGGTTCCATCTGAGTTAGAATGCCTTGACAGGGCAGGTGGCAAAAGCATTTCTTGCTTCAAGAAATATTCAATCCACATAAGGGAGAAGGAACTACCCCCAGAAGCAAAATACAAGCAGGTGAGAAAATGTAGTGCCTCTCCCCAGTCTATCCCAGGTGGGAGCCAGGGAGCAGAGGACACTGTCTCCCCTCATTTACAAGGCTTCAGAGGCACAGGGATTAAAGGCCTGGCTGACAAAAGCAGCCGGGATTAGGTGCTTCCTCAGGAATCCTTCTTTGAGCATTTAACAGCCAATCTGGTTTTATTTTCCCATGATGGGGCTTAAATGCAATACAGAAGGCAAGGCTGCAGTCCACAGACCTCCACCAATGGCTCCTCTCACATCTGAGGCACTACTTGCTTGTGTGTTACACCTAGATCTCACGTCAGCAGAAGAAAGCACATCTCTGAGGCAAGACTCAGATGGTGCACTGAAGGACTGAGCCGGCCCCGCACCCATCAACATCACCCTTATCCTCTCTCAGCCTGGGTGACCACGCTTCGAGCAGAGCCAGCCCTCGCAGACACCGAAGCATGGGGAGCATGAGCCCAGCTGGGTAGGGCAATCCCCAGAAAGGGTATTGCCAATGACAAAGAAACGCCACACGCCTCAACTTCCAGAAGAGAGAAACAACACAGCTTGCCACTGATGTCCTAGTAGAACCATATGCAAAAACACCAACGTCAACAGGGGAAATAACGTCCTTCTATTTCTTCTTTAGGTGGGAAAGAAGACCACCGTTACTGTACGCTTGTGACTTGTGACCTGCCCCTCACTGAGTAGTGGTGCTGGGACATGAGGGAAGGTCCACAGCACGGCACCCTCTTGCCGCTGCACAGACTCCTGGCTTCAGGTTCAAACTCTGTAACATCCACCTCTACCTTCCTCTTTTTTGGCAGAAACAACTGGGCCTCTCTTTTCTGGCATAACAAGTTCCACACTCCCCTTTTCACCCCAATCCCTGCCCTTGGAGGGAGTCCCTGCAGACTTCCTGCCTCCAGTGGTACCAGGACTGGACTAAAGGGCCCCTCCCTTGGCAGCCTCAGGGACTCCCTCAGCTAGGCTGGGTCCCTTCATTTCTCGAAGCTTCTCCATCAGTGAGGGCCAACTGGGTTGGGGCTGCACTGGGGGGTGGAGATCCAGTCTATCTGGGTCATTACCTCATTGCTTCAGGTGAGGAGCTACTTCATGGGTCTGCAACCCAGGCTGCACATTGGAGTAGCCTCGGGAGCTTTTCAAAGCTACCATTGCCTGAGCCCCAGCCGGCCCTTTTCAATCAGAATATCTGGAGCTCCAGCTGGGAAAGGTGGTTTTTAAATGCTCTCCAGGTGATTCTAAAGTTCAGCCAGCGTTGAGAACCAATGATTTACTCTCTTCTCATCCACACCCTCTTGCTCTAAATCTGTTAGGACACAGGGGTTGATCTTACTCATCCACTCTCTGGCTTCAGATGCTAAAATAAGTAATAAATTTACCAAGGGGACACCAGCCAGGAGACACAGTAAGGTGGGAAGGGAGGAAGAGTTATGCTCCCACAGATTTACCCTCCCGTGGCCAGACCTACTTAACTGAGAGAGTCTGCTCCTGTAGGCATTTTCTTTTATCCTGGAAATATCTGACGTTTGCAGGATATCCTCCAACCTCATGCATTCAGTTCTTCCTGCAAACCCTTTGAAAAATCAATCTTCTTAAAAAGAAAAAAGCCACCCCACTTGGACTAGCTTCTTACCCCATGACTCATCTAGAGTGACAGGCACTCATCAGTTCAAGAGACTGGGCAGGAGCTGCCACGGGTAAAGTGACATCAGGGCCACCTATTCCTTTGCTCACAAGCTGCTTGAACAGATTCTCCCAGGAGACATCCAGTCCAGCCAAACAGAGGGGTGGGCCACAGTCCCCAGAGTGGTTCTAGCCTTAACCTCTGCTGTGACATCTCCAGGAGTGTCTCCAGTCTACCGCAGGGGAGTAAAGCATCCTTATTTTAAACAGTATAAGAGGCACAGTGAGAACCCGATTCCAATAATGCAAAGAATCAAATTGGTTGCAACTCGGATCAGTGCTCATTTAACTTGCTCCGACTCTTAGACAACCACAGATAACATCCGAGAAATGTTACTTTTTTTTTCTTTATCCTCCTCAACCCCAAGTCTCTTCGCTGAGACAACTGTTCACAAGAAATAAGATCATACTGAATTTCAGATGGAGAAATTAGATTCCGGCTGGGTTTTAAAAGTGCCCCCAAATCTCTTGAATGAATCCAATTTATTTGGCCACAGGTTTTCGGGCTGAGTTCGTGAAATCACAGCAAACTTCATCTTGAATTCTGTAATCTCATTGTCTGGAGCATCCAATTCTGATAAAGCTCAGCACTGTCATTCGCTAGCAATGCTGGTGCCAGGTCACAGCAATTATAGGCAAATGTCAGTTTCCAAGCCTGCCAGTGCGGGTTAAATTGTACATGGTTGAAAATAACAGCAAGGCACCTGTTCTGTCCCTTGGGGTGGGGACCCACACACAGGGGCATGTGTGGCTGCAGGGAAGTGGGTGTTGCCTGATGGGGTCTGACCCCAGAAACGCTCACCCAGCTAAAGATGCTGGAAGAGCCGCAGTCCCTTTAAGCCAGGGACCATTGATGTACCCACTTCTGGCAGGTGTTCTCACTCAAAACTTCGTCAGAAAGGACTAGTTTCAGAATTTAAGAATGGACTGTGTGTTAGTTTGCTAGGGCTGCCATAACAAAGTACCACAGATTGGATGGCTTCAACAACAGAAACAGTCTTGCAGTTCTGGAGACCAGAAGTCCAACATCTAGGTCTCCACAGGCTCATTTCCTTCTGAGGGCTGTGAGGGGGCATCTGTTCCAGGTCGCTCTCCTTGGCCTCGGATGGACGCTTCCTCCTGTGTTTCTTCACATCGCCTTTCCTCTATGGGTGTCTGTCCCTGTGTCCAGATTTCCCCTTTTTATAAGGACACCAGTCGTATTGGACTAGGGCCCACCCTCATAACCTCATTTTAACTTGATGACCTATGTAAGGGCTATCTCCAAATAAGGTCATACTCTGAGGTGCTGGGATTAAGGCTACAACACATCTTTTTGGTGTGTGTAAGGGCGGGCACAATACAACCCATCACAGACAACAACTAAACTGGAATCCAATGGGAAAAGCTAACATTCCCTGAGCATTTCTGCTCTGAATGTGGCATTGCTCCGAGTGCTTTATGCCGATTAATTATAGGGCTGTGAGAATTCAATTGAGTACCATTTGAATCCAAATTTTAGAACTGAAGAAACTGAGTCATGACAGAATTAAGTACTGTGCCCAAGCTGGCACTGCTAAAAGAGAGGCAGAACTCAAAAACAGGTTCCAAGCTGGGTTCTGGCAACTACTCTTCTGTGCAGCCACCGTATTTGGTGTTCGTGGTGGCCAGGAGAACGTGCCTCACTGACCTCCCTCTGGAGGGAATGTAACTGACCAAGGGCCCAGCTGCTGCCCTCTGAGATCCTGCCCCACCTTTGCACTGAGGTCACGCTTCCCGCTGGCACCCCGGTCGGTGCCCATTCTCTGGCGTCGTTTGACTCCTGTGGCAGCTGGAGTGGGGCTTGCGGCCTCCCTGCCAGACCTTCCTTACGCCACCTGCCCCCTGCCTGCCCCTCTCCTGCCCTCAGGGTCAGGCCTGCATCACCGTCTGACAGCGGTGTTCCCAGCTGTCTCCAGCTCCCCCCTCATAAATCCTGGCATGTTTGGTCCTGTCTTGGAGGTCCTGGATGAACACAATATTCTATCTAAGTCAAAAGCTTCAGAAAATATAGCTTCAAATTCATTTAGCTCGTCTGTGTTTTTAAAACTATAACACTAATTATGTATAGCTGATTCACTTTGTTTTACAGCAGAAACTAACACACCATTGTAAAGCAATTATACTCCAATAAAGATGTTAAAAAAAATAAAAATAAAAATAATTCAATAGAGGGACTTCCCTGGTGGCGCAGTGGATAAGACTCCGTGCTCCCAACGCAGGGGGCCCGGGTTCGATCCCTGGTCGGGGAACTAGATCCCACATGCATGCTGCAACTAAGAGTCCGCACACCACAACTAAGAGTTTGCATGCCACAACTAAGGAGCCAGTAAGCCACAACTAAGGAGTCCGCCTGCTGCCACTAAGACCCAGCACAACCAAATAAACAAAAATTTTTAAAAAAAGTATAACACAAAAAATCAATAACCCCACTGTGTTTTTCACGGTTAGTGATACTGTCAGATGCATTTCTGTTTAGGGTTCAGGAAATTGATGTCGTTTATGCAGTTTTAATGCGGTTCCATTTTGTCCTTTGCCGAAACACACAGAGTCCCCAGAGGCCAGCACAGAGTAGGCCCTCAGCAGTGGACTGACAGACTGACCTCAGGGGTAGAAGACCTTTTTGTCCCCTGACGTTCTCTACAATGAGCTTGGCTGCAGGAGGGAAGCAGACCCTCCAAGGCAGGAGGTGGGAGGAGAAAGCATACCAGGGTGACGGTGAGGCCCTGGCTGTGTTACCTGCACACCTGCCCCTTCCTGAAAGCCAAGCACTAGCCCAATGTGTCTGGTTGCACTTGGAGATGGCAGAGGTTCTAGTGGATTCAGAAGGAGGTCAGTTATGTCTTAGAGGCAGGAACACTGGTCCCTGGTAACCTTTTAGCCTGGGTGGTTATATTATTAAATAATGAATCACACCCCTTTCCTCTTTTCTTTTTACCAGCTGAACCACTCACCTTGCTAGTAACCCCCTCATGCTAGGTCAGGGCCTTTGGTTAGCTAATTAGCTGTCCAATGGGCATTGAATTTCTCGAGGCCTCAGACTCCCCTTTTGCAGTTAAACTGAACTGAATTCCAGGTGAGACAGTAGGGATGAGTGATCTCTAGGGTCCTTCTCTGGGCTAATGGTCTCTGAAGTGCCCATCTTGGCACGAATACTGATCAGCCCAGATAAATCTATAGCGTGTCCACAGGATAGAGAATGTCTTCCAGCAGTGCATCATTTCTGCTATTTTCTGCCCCAGAAAAACCACACAGTGAACCCCTTACTCTCTGGGCTATTCCCACCACAAATGGGGATATTTGACCCAGAGAAGAGAGGTAATATCCATTTCTTTATGTGCTTCGTGGCGGATCTCACCTTACTGGTTGGTTGGGCTAATGCAGGTGTTTATCATAAACACTGTTGTTTAAAATTTCAGAAGGGATACCTTGAGGAGCAGTATATCTGAAACTCTATATTCATATACTCTGTTATTATAGTGTCCTGCTGAATCTTCCCTCTGTGTTTAAAAACTTATTCTAGGGCTTCCCTGGTGGCGCAGTGGTTGAGAGTCCGCCTGCCGACGCAGGGGACGCGGGTTCGTGGCCCTGTCCGGGAAGATCCCACGTGCCGCAGAGCGGCTGGGCCCGTGAGCCACGGCCGCTGAGCCTGCGCGGCCGGAGCCTGTGCTCCGCAACAGGAGAGGCCACAACAGTGAGAGACCCGCGTACGATTAAAAAAAAAAAAAAAATTTATTCTAGCAGTGGCTTTTTCAGTTCATGAGACCATCTCAGGATTTTTTAAAGCAGGGCATGAAGCTGATAGAAACTGGCTCCCTGGCCAGCATGAACATATGTGGGGCAGCTTTGATGTGACTGATGGGATAGTGTTTGCTGATAGGGCCTGCTAATGATCCAGAGAGATGATGTCATTCTTGGCAGGGCCCAGAAAGAGCAACAAGAGGCCAAAAGCTCCCCTTGGCTGAGAAAGCCCCTTTAGGGTTCCTTGACTTTGCTGTTGCTGAGCAGATGAGATTGCAAAGTTCTGTGAGTCCAGCTGAGACACCTTACTGCCTGGGGATGGGAGTTTTTGTCAGGAAAGCTTGGGTCACTAGCTGGTTTACAGAAATCCCTGAGAAAGGTTTACACTGCCTTTGAAACTACTCCCTGGAGTGGAGGTTTAGCATAGAGCTCGGAGAGAATTAACTCCTGGGGAGACAGTCCTTTGAGCTAGAATTGCCTCACCCCGAGGGGAGAGATGGAAGCTCTTCTAACTCTGCAGGTCTCTCCTGATTTTGGATGGCCAAGGAAGGGGTAGGGGCAGCACTCGGGGAGGGGAAGAGGAACCGTCATGGTACTTTCTAGAACTATAAAACAAACTCTACGCTCTTGCATAGAATGCATCCTTCTTTTCCCCCTTTAATTTCTTGGATTTGCTTAAGCCAACCACCCAGGGAATCCTCATGTTTTCAAGTGAAGCTACTAACCAGTGGTCTCCCCTAACACAGTCCGGTCCTGGTGACACATGCCACCAGGGTCAGCAGACAGCCCCCCAACTGGTCTGGCACCTCCTGTGTGCCTGCAGCCCAAACTCTTTGACCGGTTAAGGCAGATGCTTGCCCTGCTGTAAGAACCCCATAGAGCCCTATCTGTGCTTGCTGGGGAAGCCCCGAGGAAAATTTGCTTCCTTGATGAACAGCATTCACCACAGAATGGAGGACCCAGTCTGCAAGGAACTTGGTGAAAGCTGGGCTACTTGACCATGATATTGCAAGTTGTTGGACTTTCTTCGAGGGGGTAGTAGTCTCTACGTTGGCTCCAAAAAGTGCCTTATTTACCAAATTGCCTAGGAATGCGGGCCACTTGTACAATGACAAAACACACTCTTTACAGAATCGCTGGAGAAGAAGAGGCTTTTGTGTAGCTGGCGGCATACTTAGTGATTATTCTGCAGAAATTTTGCCAATAAGGATATTTCTTGATTGATGGAATAGATGCTGTTTAGCAGGCTTGGAAGTAGAGCAAACGCTGGTAAAGCAGATGATGTTTTCCAGTTGACTTTTACGATAATCAAGGCTCTGTTGCCATGGAAAAAATTCACTGGGATGCTGCCGTTGAAAACCTTTGGGGAGAAGACTGATGGTTAGTTCCAGCTCCGTAGAGAGCAGCATTCATCCAGTCCCCAGATACTCAGGGAGAGACTACCATGTACCCCACAGTGTCTTAGGAGCAGTGAGCACAGAGGACACAATTCTCTACTCTCACATTTTGGGAGGGAGCGATAGGCAATGACAAAAAATAAACTATAGACTATGTCAGATGCTGACAAATGCTACAGGGAAACTAAAGCAGGGAATGGGGAGAGGGAGAGCTGAGGGGAGGTAGGAGAGGGCAGGGAAGTCTTCTCTGAAGGTGCCATTCAGACAAGGACCTGAAGGAAGGGAGGGCATATCCTCGTGGATACTGGGGATGAATAACCTGGGAAGAGATAGCAGCAAGTGCAAAGGCCCTTGCAAAAGCAGCAAGAGACAAACGTCTGGGGAGGGGGAGAAAGTATATAGGCCGGTGGGGCTGGCCTGTAATAAGCAATGGAGAGATTGGTGGGGAAGAGGTCAGAGGCAGCCAGACACCAGGTTGTACAGGCCTCCTAGGGCCAGGCACCATCTGCTTCCCCTTCCCTTCCCTTTGTGGTACAGACATCCATAATCCACCATCCTATAGACCCAGCTTCTCTTTTAAGCCATTGCTGACTTCTTTGGCCACAGCCATTCTTGAAGCCCCTTCCTGACATGGAGCCCTCATTACTTCCTAGTTCTTCTGGTGCCGCCGCAATGAATTGTATCATTTCCTGTGTATGTCTTCACCTCCCATCCAGATTCTTGCTCAGTCATAGTAAAGCCATGGATAGCATTTTCCTTTATTTCCTATAACAGTTGGCACAGTCTTAGGTACCTTGGCAAGTGCAAAGAAAATACTTGTGACATGGAAACTCTGGCTCTACATTCAGAGCTTCAAGAGCTTAATTAGTGTTTTTCCTTTTGTCTGACTCAGAGAATGCTGTTTAGGGATTGTTTCTTCTTGTCTCCTAATCAATATTCTTGTTTTAAGTACAGTGGTCTAACACAAGAAATATTTCACCCCCAAATCCCAATATTACAGAGTTTTCAAAGTTTGCTACATTTGCCTTACCTTGCTAAGTTATCATTGGAAAACAGTGCAAGTTTTTTCAAATAGTTCTCAATTTTCTCTGTGCTTAACAGATAAAATAGATTTTTACTCTACAAGTAGCTTTCCAACCAAAAAGATAATGTTCTAAAGTTCTTGGGTACTGACTCTTAGTTTAGTGCAAGAGTGGGCAACTTTTCTGACGTGGAGTACCACATTCTGTACGGAGACCTCTTGACAAGCTTCCTGAAGGCAAGCATCTCACCTTGTTCACTGGGGATCCCCACTGTCCAGAGACCCAGGAAGGGCCCAGTAAATGTCACTCTATAAGTTCTTATTATCACCCCCATTTTGTAGGTGAGAAAGTTACAATTTAAGGTTGTAATTTGCTGAAGGTCACACAGATAATTAGTGGCAGATTCGAGACAATGGGTGACAAAAGTTGATTTGAATCAGTGCTCAGATTTATTGCTGGCAATTAGCATTTTGGAATGCAGAACTGGAGGTAAGACATTGTATCTAAACATCGCGGCCCTTTGCCCTTTGTAAATTTGTCACATAACTCTGAGGGGGGCAAATGGAGAAGCTTTGTGGGTCCCTGTCTGGTGGAGATCCTGAGCAGAGAGCACGAGGGAGCGTACTGGACCAGATCTGGTACTGGGAAAGCACAGTAATGGCCATTAGAGAAAGTACCTTGGAGGAGGGCAGGTGATGCAGGGCAGGGGGCTTATTTTTCCTGTGGTCAACAAAGTTGCCAGTTACTTCTTTCCTGAGTCCTATAATTTACAAGTATTTGGATGAATCCTGCTAGATGGTAGGATAAAATCTGGACACAAATCAGGCATTTTGGTAGAGGCATAAGTGATTTCTGTGCACTAGGAGAGCACATCATTACCCAGTCAGGAGCCAGGAGGAGAGATGAGTAGGGAGAAATAGTCCGGAAACTCCTGCTTCTGGAGCAGCCTTCTCCTGGGAGAGAAGCTCTGGGATCTGGTCTTTGACTGAGGATGGGTAGGTAAGTGATCTTGGTCTTCCTCTCCTAGGAATGGTGACTAGGAAGAGAGGAGGTTTAACATTGGGGTGGTGAGCTCAGCCTGCCATATGCAGTTCCCACCCTCACAAACCAGTGCCTCACTTTTGGCTGTGCCCTCCTGGGTAGACCACAGGGAGGCTGGAGCATGGGGAGCTGAGTTCTAGCCCTAACTCGGATGCCCTTTTTATGGCCTTGGGCAAACTTTCGACTTCTCTTGCCTTCCGCTTTGTAAAAAGTGGTTTCTTAACAAATGATTGCTCAGATCGTTCAGCTGAACACTATGACGTTCTTCCCTAGGGTCACTAATATTTGTTTGCTGAAGATGAATTTGGATAGCAGAGTAAGAAAGGATGGGTAATTTTGGAAAAGCTGGCACGGGAGGCCAAGGAGTGGGTCTCTAGGTAACTTTAGCATCTCTGTCACAGCAGGTGTCGCGTCAGGTAATTTGGGAGCATTTCTTCCTTTAGACCTAGATCCACTGGGGAGAGAAATATGGGAAAGGGATCCAAGCCATGCTGGGAAATGAAGTTCTCTTCCCTTGCCACTAATTAAAACCTGCATCCAGGTGACATTGGTTGTACTTGCACAGCTAACTCGGGCCTCCGACCCACATACCCTTGCCCAGCCTAGAGTTTCCCAATCTGTCACCCCCATTTTAAGGACGAATGATCCAAGCACTCAGACAGCTTGGAATTATCCTGCCCAATACTGCCCACTCTTTGACTCCGAAACCACAATCAAACAAAAGCAACCCAGAATGATGGAAAGGCAAACATACCAGTGGAAAAGTCACGGCCCCCTCCTTAAATAGCCTTTTTGAAACCTCTTCAGCTTATAAATAGACTAATTTAACTCCATAAAAAAATTAATTGGCTCTGGGTCAGATCATGTGTGCGTGTCTGCCTGCTGGAGATGAATTGCATAACCGATCCAGCCAAATATTGTAGCCTAGATATTGGCCCTATTAGAACTGTTGAGCTGAATTTTTCAGAACACAATTCATAACATTCCTCCCACTCCTCTGCTTCTTTCACTGTACAGAACATGCCTTTTTTATTTTTTTCCTGTTTCTTAAAATCCAGACAGGAGCCCCCAGAGTGACCTAACCCTCTTTGACATATGCAACTTTCTGATTTATGGGAATCATGAAAGATTACTGTACTCTCTCTGAATGAAGGTCCTCACTGTGAAAGCCTCACAAAGACCACAGGCATGGACACTTGTCTGCTGCAGCCGGACCTCCTGGCCTTTGCAAGGAGCCATGCAACGTGCAGGCAGCAGGCAGCTTGGGTGCACCTGGAACTCAGTGGGCTTGTTTTGTTGCTAGGACACTTTTCTGGATTAGGGAGCTTTTCTGGGCTCTGTGTAAAGGTTCATTGTAAACATTTGCTCGGTCTGTGTATGGTAAACATTTACAAACTCTTAGAGCTGGAGCATGGGAACTGAACAGAGATAGTCTGGAGACGAAGCGGCAGGACGCCGTTGGCAGCCCCCAGTAACTAGGGAGGGGCTGCAACCAATGCTAGGGCTTTAACAGCTCAGCTGGAGCCGATTGGGCTCCATGCAGTTCATACAAGAGACACCAGAGCCAGACTCGGTCTGAACCCCGAGTCTGACCGCGGCTGGAGTCGAGGCAAATAAAGGTCCGGGCAGAGACCTAATGAGTGTGTACAGGCATGGGGTGTGTTCCCTTGGATGAAATGTTTGCTCCTCCTGGGGGAAGAGAATTTCCTCCTCAGCTTTCTTTTGTTGTCTCTCCATTTCCCTGCTGAGCTTGCAGAGGGAGGGAGAGGAAGCAAGCAGTATGGGGTAGTGGTTCAGAGCACACGCTGCGAGTCCGGCAAGACAGGCGCTTTATTCCACGTCCACCATGGCCTTAATGAGCTTTCGTGGTCGCAGGCAATGAGTACTCCTGGCCTCCCTGGGCTAGAGCCTAGTCCAGGTTGAACCAGAGGACTTAATTGTTTTTCTTACTACACTAACAGAACCTTGGCTTTTATAGGCAGTCCAGAACAAGTGACAAAGCAGAATGGAGAAGAAGGTTCTCAGGAGAGAGAAGCCTTAGGACAGGGGGGTTGAGCTGAAAAACAGTGCGGTTCACTTGAGGTCTCTTGTGTTTGACATTTTTTTCTTGGACTTTTTTTTCTGCAGTGTAATTCCCTTCTTCCCCGCCCCGGAACTTTAGCAGTGTCTGCTTTTCAGGATACCTTAGTGAGTGGTGTCTTGAGGGATGAAGGAAGAGTAGATGGGTCCAGAGTTGGCAGAAGTGGTACCAAGCGAGGACAGCTGCTTCAGGAGCCAAGAATGATGCCTGGGAGCCAGGAGACAGCAAAGAACCAGGGCATGGTGTGAACTATCTCAGGACCAAGTGGGATATCAAGCCCCTTCTAGAAAGGATACTGGAGAAAATAAGGAAGGGGTTACAGGGTGGATCTGGGCTGCCACAGTAAGTTAGGTGTGGAAAGATCCAGCCAATGCATCTGAACATTAAGGACCTCAGAAAACTAGACGACCTGGAAGTTATCAGGGAGGCAGATACTTGGGTTGCATTATTAGCATATGACCTGGTGATTAGGTGTTCTTAGAGCTTCCCTTCAGGATGTTGGGCCAAAGGTTATGGAACTTCCTTGCACCATTTTCGTGCCTGCCCAAGGAGGGACGTGGGCCCCCGAGATCCGCGTAGTCTTGTCAAGGTCCTCAGGGGCAGTTACGCTGTCAGAGTCCATTCTGAGCCATTGCCAGCCACCTCCTCCCGGGCCTCCCCCAACTACTCAACCACTGTCATCTCTTCCTCAAGCCACTATACTTGGTTCTAGAACACGTTAAGTGGAACCAACCCTGAGTCAGCACATGGTGTATCCCAGGGAACCCCCGTTCCCACATCCTGGTCCAGCTCCCAAGTTTGCCCCATGGCATTTTGAAACTCCAACCACTCTATGTCTGCACTCTCTGAGACAGAGTATGAAATGGATCAAGGGAGAGGTATGCGAGGGCAAAATAATAGGCTCCCTGAGGAGATCTTGCCCCTGCACCATGCCTGTGTTGTTCTGATCGCTTCACTTGGCGAGAGAAGAAAAATCCAGTTCCGGGGACCTCCGGATGCTGGTTCTATTCCTCCTTGGGAGCTAGGAGAGTTAGAAAGTGCCAGGCCACGGACCTTCTGCAGCCTTGTGCTCTAGTCCGCAGAGCAGCAGAGGCCAGCAGCGGCAAGGAAAGGCGAGGTGGTGCCCAGGAGCTACTCACTTCACTCTGCATTCCCATGGCTTCGATCGGCTCCTGCAACATATGATAATTGCCCAGAGGGGAGGCGTGTGTGCAGTCACCCAGAGGAAAAAATCAAGGCCAGCTGGAACAATTGACCTTGGTCTAGTCTAGATGATTAGCATACAGGACCCACCTCTAAGGTGCTCCAGGCTACTTGCTTGAGTGAAAATGGACAACAAGCCTCTAAGCTGGCTTAAGGTGTAGACAAGCACTGGCAAAGGTGTTCACCTCTTCTTCCTTCAGCCTGTGTATTGTTTAACACACGGAAAAGTAGTGCCATTCCCTGGAGAAACAAAAGCAGCTTATCCATAGAGCTTAGCTTGCCCGGTTGACACCCAAATGGACAATTTTGTAAATTCACTTGAAAATTGGCTTGCTCTTTCCTGACTTTTCCATAGGGATAGTGTTAAAACAGGGCCATTCAACATAGAGTCATCCCTTTAAAAGGGCTCCAGGGAAGAGCCACCCATTGTCGTTTTTAATAATTACTTTATGGAGGCTTAAAAGGGACAGGCCTCCTAGGGATGCTTCAGAACAACCTGTGATGAGACCTCAGCACCAGCACAGCCCCGTGGCTTCATACTCTGGGCTCCAATCACCCTGTTGATGGATTGAAATGTGCACAAAATACAACACAAAATGGGTTGTCAGCTGGGGTATAACCATCTTTTTGTTGTAGGCAATACATTGTATTTGCAAAGTTTGTAGTTGTAACCAAAGTTCCCCCCAAAATAAAAAGGTGAAATTATCTTAATTTCCCTCACACTCAGCATTTTATCTATCAGCAGCCTCTGTAGCCTTGTCTTCAAAACAGTCCCAGGAACTGTCATTGTTAGGCTGACTTTTGCAAAAGCCTCCCCGCCTCCACACTTGCCCCAACCAAATCAGTAGATCCTCCAACAGGAGCCAGAATAAACTTTGAAGAGGTAAGTCAGCCCACGTCCCTCTTCTGTTCAAAACCCACCAATAGCTTCACATCTCACTCAGTAAAATCCAAAGCCCTTAGCTGGGCCCATGAGGCCTAGCTAACTCTGACCTTCTCTCTTACTGGTCTGGCCTCATTGGTTTCCTGACAAGTCCTTGAATATAAACAAGTCTACCCCAGGGCCTTGGCACTTGCCATGCTCTCTCACTAGCATGGCTCCCTTATCTCCTTGTAGTCTCTGGTAAAATGGCATTTTTGTCATGGAGGCCTTTGATACCCCCAGTCACTCCCTATCCATCCTGCCCTGTTTTCTTTATATTATTTATCATCACTTGACATATTGCATGACTTTGTTCATTTGTTTATTGTCAGCCTTTCTGTGTGAGCAGGGAGTTTTCTCTTGCCCACAACAGTGTCCCTTGTACCTAAAACAATTCCTGGCACAGAGCTGGAGCTCACTAAATATTGATTGGATGGAGTAAATTCCTGGGTCTTCCTGCTTTTACCATCAGCTGGAAACAATGCCCAGTAAGGCTGTAAGTGATGAAGGGGTTGCTAATAAGAAGAAATTATCAAGATGGCCGGAGGTTTTTAGAGAATAAGCAAACCTAAGAGAAACATTAATAAAAAATTAAGGAAAAAAGAAAATAAGCAGAAAGAGATCCTGGATCTTGTGCACCCATTCACTGAGCCAGAGCCAGGCCAGATTTGTTCACTTCAGTTGCTGAAATCTGGTTCATGTCACAAGCCAGCCTAGACATCTATTTTGATACACATATTATATGTCTCTTGGCATGCAGAGTACTCATATCACTTACCAGATTTATTACGGAAAGTAGTGTGAAATGCCTCCTGCCATATGGGAAAAGAGGTGAAAATGCTGACATTTGTCTCTGAGCCAACTTCACAAAAGTTTAGAGTTTCAGACTTTTTTTTCCTCCTGGGCGTGGTGGCTCTCTTATCAAACTTCTATTCCCCGAGTAGCCGTAAAGACATGTCTGTGTATCTGGAGGTATTTTAGTACTCAAAGCACCATATTCTGATGCGTATAAAACTTGACATTTTGGCCCAGCTGTTACGAGAAGAATTGAAAAGGCTCTCTTTGCCCTGTTACTTGCCTGTCTTCCATATTTCACTCTATTTAGCTTCAGTGGGCTTAGGGATGGGCTTGGGGGGAGGGGTGGGGACCTGACCCATTCAAGATACAATCATGGAGCCCACCATAAGCCCAGCCCAGGCCCCGCACAGGGAGGCCGTCGTAGCACTTGCTGCTTCTACCAGCCGCTGTCCTGCGATCTTAGGAGTCTCGGTCCACACTGCTAGCTACCATCCTCTCACCTAAACTGCCGCAGGAGTCTTCCACCTGGCCTCCCAGTCTCCCCAGCTGCCAGTTGAGAGCTAATAGTACCTTCCGCATGGGGCCGTGGAGTTTAGAGGAGATGGTCCATTAAGGTGCTTTAACGTTGTGCTAGCACAGAAGTTCTCTGTAAAGTTTTACCGGGGATTATCATTACCTTTTATTATGATTACAGCTCACTCTCCAGTGGGCCTCTTTTATTGGGAGTTGACAGATCTTTTACCCCTAGATGTAGTTCTTCTCGAGATTCTATGTTTGATTTAGGTGAGTCACTGTGGCTAGGGAAGTAGTCATTCTGAACTGCATACTACATGCATTTTTTTAGGTGGTGCTTCGACCTAATAATGCTGCCTGGCAGGGATGTTGGGGAAACACATCCCCATGCTGTGCAATGGGCCTGAATCTCAAACATTTTTATTTCCAAATTGTCTCACAGCTACTGTCACGAGGTCAGATCGACAGAAATAAGCAGCTGCTTCTCAAACCCATATCTCACCTTCAGCCCGCAAATGAAGCCTAGATTTCCTGCGGTAGAACGTGGTCTCAGCCCTCAGAAGTATGTGTGTGTTGTGCCTAATGCTATTGAGGAAAATAACTTAGTAAACATCTTTCGAGAGGACCTTCGTTTCGTTTGTGCTAACCTGACGTTAGGCCACCATCCCAGACTCAGCACCAACACTTCCACGATGCCAAAGTCTTACGTAGTTTCTTCAGAGATGGCCATCTTTTTTTTTTTTTTAACATCTTTATTGGAGTATAATTGCTTTACAATGGTGTGTTAGTTTCTGCTTTACAACAAAGTGAATCAGTTATACATATACATATGTTCCCATATCTCTTCCCTCTTGCGTCTCCCTCCCTCCCACCCTTCCTATCCCACCCCTCTCGTGGTCACAAAGCACAGAGGTGATCTCCCTGTGCTATGCGGCAGCTTCCCACTAGCTATCTAATTTACATTTGGTAGTGTATATATGTCCCTGCCACTCTCTCACTTCGTCACAGCTTACCCTTCCCCCTCCCCATGTCCTCAAGTCCATGCTCTAGTAGGTCTGTGTTTTATTCCCGTCCTACCACTAATCTCTTCATGACATTTTTTTTTCTTAGATTCCATATATATGTGTTAGCATACGGTATTTGTTTTTCTCCTTCTGACTTACTTCACTCTGTATGACAGACTCCAGGTCTATCCACCTCACTACAAATAACTCAGTTTCGTTTCTTTTTATGGCTGAGTAATATTCCATTGTATATATGTGCCACATCTTCTTTATCCATTCATCTGTTGATGGACACTTAGGTTGCTTCCATGTCCTGGCTATTGTAAATAGAGATGCAATGAACATTTTGGTACATGACTCTTTTTGAATTATGGGTTTCTCAGGGTATATGCCCAGTAGTGGGATTGCTGGGTCGTATGGTAGCTCTATTTGTAGTTTTTTAAGGAACCTCCATACTGTTCTCCATAGTGGCTGTGTCAGTTTACATTCCCACCAACAGTGCAAGAGGGTTCCCTTTTCTCCACAAGAGATGACCATCTTAACATACCCGTTCTGATCCCTTACAGATGAAAAAGCTCACAGGACTGAAGGTGCCCGAGACCCCCACCTCTACTCCTCACCCTTCCAAAGGAAGTAGGACAGAAATGTATCTTTATCTGTTCTCTCCTGTTTACGGGGCACCCATGGTGGACAAGGCACATGTGGGTTTGCTCCACACTGAGACCTACAGGAATACAGCTTGTGCTCCTGGTGTCTCAGCCTCCTCAATAACCAGCAGGGTTTCCAAGTGGTAATTACACACATGGATTCTATCCCTTCACCTGTCCTCAGGTGGTGGTTTGCTTTTGTTTACCCTCATGCAGATACCTCCAGCCTTCTTCTGTTTGCAGTGGTAACTATGTTCAGAAGGAAAATGCCCTCCTTAGCACAGAACAAGAGTCTGTAATTTTTCCAGAAAAGTCTTGTTCATCTTCAGTGATGTTATAGGTAATTAGAACCATGTAGTCGTCACAAAACTAAATACTAGGGCTTGCAGAAGGTAATTGTTCATGAAGAACAGTGCAGTTTTGTCTCTTTCATACAGATAGTATCAATCGGCGCTAAAGTTTTCCATGTATATGTGTTGTTGGGTTATCCTAAGACTTCAGGTCCAAAATATACATCTTAACCATTATTTGAAAGAAAATGACTTTAAAGATTTCATATGCCTTGGCTTTTTTTTTTTCAATCCAGTGACTGAACACATTTCAGCTTCTTCTTGATGACTCGGTGTCATCATCGTCACCATGTATAATTTTACTGCATGACGGATAAAGCAATGACGTCAGGGCCTGGTGAGTTATGAGCTGCGCTGGGAAAATTCCTAGGTAAATGTCTTGGGGTCTTAGATTTATTGATAGATTGGTTGAGCTCTACCAGTTTTTCTAATGATTTCCTAGATGTCAGACCTTTACTTGTCCCTGTCTTGCTGTATTTGTCTCTAGAAACCTTCCCCCACTCCCATCCTCTTATTCAAGGATGACTTTTGAGCTTTCGCTCGCTACACGCCCGTGTGTGGGTAAGAGCCGGTCCGTGCTAGCAGGAGAGGCAAACAATAAACAAGGTCACAATTCGAATTTGCTTTGGTCTGGGAGAGTGAATAATCATACTTAGGGGAGTTACTCATAAATTAAGGATAGGGCTTCCCTGGTGGCGCAGCGGTTGAGAGTCCGCCTGCCGATGCAGGGGACGCGGGTTCGTGCCCCGGTCCGG
>NC_041221.1:75447100-75455704 GCF_002837175.3 Physeter macrocephalus | reverse complement strand
ACATGCCGCGGACCGGCTGGGCCCGTGAGCCATGGCCGCTGAGCCTGCGCCTCCGGAGCCTGTGCTCCGCAACGGGAGAGGCCGCGACAGTGAGAGGCCCGCGTACCGCAAAAAAAAAAAAACAAAAAAAAAATTAAGGATAAACAGGATTTCAGAACAATTGCATGCTCAGTCCACCTCTGTTTACTTCCGAGTGACCCCCAAGCACTGGGATATTGTTGGCTTCATGGCTCTCTGAAAAGGTGGAGCTTCTGTATTCTCACAGAATACTGAGGATGATATGGAAAATGACTCAACATCACTAGAACCTGTTTTCTGACATTCTGCCGAAGGGCCCTTTGCCTACAACTTAAAATGGAGGACAGCATGGCTGGCATCTGAGAGTCTGGAGATTCCAAACACGCCTCCGGGCCTGCTCTGCCTTCCTCCTCAGATTTGCTCTAACTGCCAAGCCCCCTCTCCACGTGGATGCCTCACAGCATCTGAAATTTAAGTTTCCACTCCACCCCTCACCCTTGCCTCCCCCAACACCCTCTTCTTCTCGCATTCCCCATCTTAGCAAGTAGTGCTGTGAGCAGGTTTGTTCTGTCTGCTGGAGAGCAAGCTAAGACGTTGAGATGCCGAGGTTTAGGCAACAACCAAGAGGACGGCAGAACAAGATTCATAGCAGCCTCCGCAAAGGCAAGGGACTATGGGTATTTATAGAATAACGAATAAAGCAGCAGTGTGGTCTCAGGCATGGGGACCTTGGGGAAAGGTGCAATAATCATCACTCTGCTCAGGTGTAACTAAGCTCCAGGCCTCTGCACGTTCTAAATGGAGGCGTTTAGCACGCCCTGAGGGTGGAGTTTTCAGCCTCTTTTCAGTTTCTGACGTCAGAAGGTCACGGAGCGGACACTCGCCCATGCCCTGTTGGAGGGTCGTGGTCCTCTCCAGTCTTATCCAGCTCAGCTCCAACCAGACACAGCTGACTCCAATTCCTGGAAAACAACTCAGGCAAACATTTTCTTGTTTAGGCCACCTGCCTCTTGGAGGACAGGCAAGTCTTGAAACGAACTTGATTAGTGAAGGCAGGGGAAATGGATTTGACTAATTATTACCCATTGTTTACTAATTATATTAATTTTATATATATTAATTTTATATAGTATATTATATACTATAATATTACTAATTATTACCCATAATCTTCCAAAAATCAAGGAATTATTCTCAAGTTCTCTCCTCTCCTCATACCCCACTTGCTGAAGCCCTACCCCACATCCAATTCACCAACTAAGCCTGGGAATTTTTATCTCAAAAACATGTCCCAAATCTGAATCAGATCATGATTCTTCCCTGCCTGAAGACTATCGGGCATCTTGTTCTGCTCTCAAAAAAAAAAATCCAAGCTCCCAACAGTGGTTTCAAGGAGGGATAGGCTCCTTCTTGAATGATAGATCAGCCTCCTGTTTATGGTTTTCACTGCCCTTACCATCTGCCCCTCTCCTGCCATGCTCCAACCACACTGGCCTTCTTTCTATTCTCCCCACTCATGTCTTGGGCCAATAAACTGTATTTCCTGTGCTTGCTGGCTCTGCCCCTGACCAGCCAAATAGCGGGTGCCTTCTTTATATCACCGAGGTCTTGACTTTACTGTTGCATCCTGTCCTTACAGAGGTCTTCTATGCCAGTTCTTCTCACACCTCAATGTGCATACAAATCATTGCGATGCAGATTCTGTTTCAGTAGGTCTGGGCTGGGAACTGAAATTCTACGTCTCCAACAAGCTCCCAGGTGATCCTGATACTGCTGGCCTGTGGACCACACTGAATCCTAGTAGGCAACCAAAAAATATTTGTTGTTGAATATGTCTTCTGTTCCTCCCAGCTCTCAGGGGCATGAAAGAGCCAAGTCTCCAGCTTTGGGTGAGAGCAAGCCAACTAGCATTGGAAGGTATTTCTGATTCAACCATTAAGGTTTGATGAGGCCTTCATCCTTTATCAAAATGCCCAAAGAATGATAGTCTATTCTATTTGAAATGACTGATGACAAAATCAGTTACTGTTTTCGAGTGGGGTTTGGTTTGTTTGTTTGTTTTTAAAGTTCTCCTGATTTAGAGTTTACATCATTCCTTGAAGTAAACCTTTTCAAATACAATACTGGTTGGAATTGAGAGGAACAAGGGCTTCCCAGCCAACTCTTTATTTACTGTAGCTACCTTCCCCATAAACACAGCCTCAGAACATGTGTGTTGTGCCAGTGAGAGTTCAGACACTAAATCTGAGATTCTTCTTCAGCTTTCTGTTTTGTAAATTTACATGAGAAACTAAACACAGATCACAGCTGGTGATACAGCTTTCTTTATGAATGAAACAGAGACCATACCTTCCTTTTATGAGATGGCTATGCAATATTGTCACAAATGCTTGATACGTGCCTACTATATGCAGGATATTTTGTGCAAGGATTTTAAGACAAGGCCACTGCCTTTTGAGGTTATTACAATTTAGGTGAAAGGCACAGATATCCATAGAAAGTTGATAAATCAAAGCAGTATAGAATTAATAACCTACCATTTTGAAGGCAAGGACCTAGAGCATCTGAACTAAGGATCTTTCCAAGTCTATGATACGCCACTCCGTGTTCAGCACTAAAAGAATGGTATAGACCAGTGCATGTCAAACTTTAAGGTGCAAAGAATGCCCTTATTAAAAAATAAATTCAGATTCAGTGGACCTGGGTGGCACCATAGTACTTGTAGTTCTAACAGACTCCCAGGTGATAGCAATGCTGGTGGTATGGGGACCACACTTTCCATTGCAAGGGGATAGAACAGTGCTACTCAAAGTGTGGTCACCAGATTCCCAGGTGCCTCCCCAGACCCACTGAATCAGAATTCATGGGGAACGGGGCTCAAGAATGGTGTTTTAACCAACTCTCCAGGTAATTCTTATGCATTCTAAAGATTGAGAAGTCTTGGAACAGACATTAAGTGCTTAGGGGCCAGATGTGTTGAATTCAGGATACAGGTCCTTTCCCCAGCAATTAGACCCTAGGATGATATGAGGCCTTGGACTTTTCAGGGACTGTTAATTCAGTACCAAGTGGCCTGGTTTGATTTTTCCAACATAAGCAGGCAGAAGGCTGGCCAGCAGCCCTCACTAGAGACTGATGCACCCTAACATGTGGTTAGGTACAGACTAGATCAGACCGGAGAATAGTGGCCAGAAAGGAGCTGTGATTTAGCCAGATTGATGACTATTCTTATTGTAATACTCATGAGGAACAGAGACTATAATGGGTTTAGCAGATGTGGACATCCTAATGTCAGACAGTCTCTCTGCCTGAAAGGGAATTGTAATCATCCAATATACTTCCCCATCCTCTGGCCTGAGATTGAGTTGTCCCAGGCTCCCAGACACTGCACGAGGAGCCCCAGATGGTACTGGCTGACACACTCTTAGCATGTCATTATGAACACATGCAAACCACATGAGGGCAACTAGCTTCTGGAGGCAAAAGATGCAAGGCACCACCCCTCCCCCAAGGTCCCAAAGACACTGCTGGGAGGAAGAGAGATCAGTGGGACCTCAGGTGCTGGGAGGTCTTGGGAAAATGAGGACCCATGGGAAACCCCTAGGGAGAGGGAGGTAGGCAGACATTGGGAAATTTCTCTAACAATGAATTGATGTGAGAGCAAAATGTATTCAAGTTCTGGTACTTTCTCTTTTTCTCTCAAATTCAACACCCTCTGACTGGTTTAGGAAGCATTGTTTTTGGAATTAGAGTAGAACCATTAAGTTTTTATTTTAGCAGAAAATTAAAATACTTTTTTTGTTTATTTATTTATTTAGTAATGGTATAATGATTTTGTCCAGCTAGTAAAAAAAAAGCAAAGACTAGCTTGGAATCAATAGACTCCCTGGACAACTAATTTTCTTTGATCTAATTGATTTCGCACGTCTAAGAAGCTCATTAATCAGGACTCGTCGCCGACCCTGACTTTGGAAACTGAGCCCGACTTTGGAACTGAAATCCAGTTCTGGAAGATTAACAACAAGCATGTCTGCATCCGGCCAGAACTGTCCTGACTCCTTGAATGAAGAGAGGCCCTTTCTACTCTCTGACTTGCTATGAATTCTACTGTTGTAGCTTCAGTTTAAAGTTCTGAATTCCATTAAGATACAAATAGCTCTAGAATGGGTAACACCTTTAAGTGTCCCAAGTGAGGCCTTTTGCTAGGAAGAAGGGAGAAATCACAAGGGCCCAAGGGGCCCACGGGCACCATGACAGAAGAATAGGGCTCAGAAGTCTTGAGACAAACCTAGTTTTTCTATTTCCAGACTGACTGTTGCTAGGAAGGTGTATGACTTTAGGAAAGTTACTTAATGCCTCTTAGGAATGAAGTTTCTCCTCTGACAGATCATGATAATACTTATCCTACATCTTATCCTCCAATCAAGGCCACTGAGAGAATAGAGTGGAATCATAGATTTGGAAGTATTTTGAAAACCCAAGACTCTTACAAATCTGAGCTGTTATTTTCTAAGGTAATTTTCTTGTCTTGTGCAAGGTAGAGCTGACCTTTTGAGGATGAACAAGTACCAACCAGGAAACTGGAAGTGAACTGATGCTTTTAAAAGGCAGAGTGTTGTCTACAAACAGTACACGCATTCTTGGGAGGTCTTGTCTCCTTTAAGACACAACAAAACCCAGTGGTTAAACTGCCAGACAATCATCCAGGAAACTGAGTGACTCTGGGTTTTGCACTAACAGCTGATTAAGATAGAAGACATTTTATGGCACCATCCCAGTAGCCCAAACTAGCCCACTGATAGCCTTGAGTTATTTTGGTTTGTTTGGATCTTGGCTTTTATGTGACCTTAACTGGCTTCCTTTCCAGAACTTCACTGTGTGCAAAAAGCTTTTCCTTTAAATTGTCTATTGAATTATTTCAGGTGTCAGAATCAGAGGGAGACAGCCCTGGAAATGATAAAGATTAGAAAAAAAAAAGTCTTTGATCGCATTAGCCATTGCCCCCCAGACCTTGTGAAGATGGATTTATGAGACTCCAAATTCCCCCAGTCAGGCCATGGATTATATGTACAAACAGAGGACAGGGCATGAAGAGTACAAGAAGCATGTCTAACAGAAAGATATTTCCACCTGGAAGAATGGCTGTGTTCCAGCCTATTCCTCTTGGATTTGTTAATTGGATTTGCTCTTGCATTTAAGGCAAATCAGCATATATGCTAGTTAGTGGTGTCAGGCACCGCAGAATTGGAATACTGCTCAAGGAAAGGTTGGCCAAGAAATAAAAGCACCTTCTAGAGGGGTTTAGTCCTACTGGACTGAAAGAACATTTACATGTTCAGCAGAGCCAAAAAAGAAAGTGAAAGCTCTGTATGTCTAAATTTCACTACTAGGATGGGAGATTCAGATATTTAGCATTTCCACACACCAAAAAGACACTGGGTTCAGGAGCTCTTTGGAAAAAGTACCTGCATACAGAGGTGTGTGGCTGCAAATCCAGCACCTCTGGTCCCACCTGAACACAATAGACATGTAATAATCTTCCCAGATAAATCATAGAGCTGCCCTACTTATTAGAAGATGGTGCCTCTGGCATCACCATTAGTGAGTGCAGGTGGGCCTGCAAGCCCCTGTCGGGAAGACTTCTTTCCACACTGCACATGCCAAGATCGTGCTTCCATTTGCAGCTCTAGCTGTTATTGCACGGCCAGTGTAGCTGGTGGCATTAAAGTGTGTCTGGGGTTGCCTAGCATTTGCGAAAAGTCACCTAACCCTGGAGGGCCTGACAGGACCTGGGTAAGGGCCAGTGGAGAGGAGGCATGCAGTGGACAGCTAAGGACCACTGCGCTAGACCAGGGATGGTCAACTGAAAAGGCTACAGAGCTCAATGCAATGCGGAATCCCAGATTGGATCCTGGAACAGAAAAAGGTACGAGTGGAAGAAATGGTGAAATCCGAATCAAGTCTGCAGTCTAGTTAATAGACTTACACCAATGTTAAGGTCTTAGTTTTGACGAAGGCACGGCAGTTACGGAAGATGTTAACACCAGGGGGAGCTGAGTGAAGAGGGTACGGGAAATCTCTGACCTATTGTTGCAATTTTTCTATAAGTATAAAATTACTGTAAAACTAAATGTTAAAAGTCTTTGGGGGCTAGCATGTAACTTGGAGGAATGAAATGAGCCAAATTAGGACAGTCACAAACTGGCCAGCTCTTGTCTCTAGGAATGCCCTCTGGTCACCTCTAGCCAGTTGTTGCCAGGTGGAAATGCAGGCCCCAGTTTATAGATTTTCTGAGTTTTCAAAAGAATCTAAAAAAATCTGTGTGTGTGTGTGTGTGTGTGTGTGTGTGTGTTCCTGATTTTAAAACAATGGCAAAAAAAAACAAAACACTTTAGGGACAAAGCAAATACAGCTGCTCTGTGAGGAGAGCAGCCCCCGTGTGTGACCTGTCTTCTGGGCACCAGAGGAGTAAGTGTACAAGAGAATGAGCCCAGGAGCTTTACAAATGCAGATTCCTAGGGCCCAGCTTAGAGGTTCTGATTAGGTAGATTTAGGGTCAAACCCAGGACTCTGCATTTTTATTAAAAACAAAATGTATCACAGGTGATTTTGACACAGAAAATTTGTAGGTTACACTCTGAGAGATTTTTGTTTTTTCAGTCTTATTGGATTTGTTACAATATTGCTTCTGTTTTATGTTTTGGTTTTTTGGCCCCCAAGGCATTCAGGATCTTAGCTCCCCACCAGGGATCAAACCCGCACCCCCTGCATTGGAAGACAAAGTCTTAACCACTGGACCACCAGGGAAGTCCCTGAGAAACATTTCTTAAAGGAATGAAATTCCTTTCCCTTAGCTTCTTCACTCTTTTAATTCAACTTCTTATACTTTCTGTCATCAGTGATACAACTTCAAAGCCAGCATTAAAATGTAGTCCCAGAACTGTGCTGTCTGGGACTACAAGTGGCCAGTGAGCACTTGAAATGTAGGTTCTAGGTGGAAAATACACACAGGACTTCAAAGACTTAAGACAAATTTTAAAATGTAAAACATCTCATTAATAAATGTTTAACATTGATTAAATGTTGAGATGGTAATATTTTAGATATATTGGATTAAGCAGAACATATTAAAATTAATTTCAGCTGCTACTAGGAAATACAGTTGCATATGGGGCTCACATTTATGACTCACATTATATTTCTAATGGATGGTGCAGGTCTGGGAAATTGGGGTGAAGAGAGATGTTTTCCCCTCAAGCCCAAGTGCATGGACAGAAGGAGGGCTTAGTGTTCATATGTCCATAGTTCTGCCCAAATCACCAGGACCAGGGATTTCACATTTGGAGACAGAGCTCTAGGCCAACGCTGTTCATGCCTCAGCATCCCTCCCTAGAAAGACAGGGGGAGGCAGCCAGCTGAGATTTGGGGCCCTTGGGTCCTGCCCATCTCTGCCTCTGCCACCAGATGCATGACCAAAAGCCACTCACATAATCAGTGTATCGCAGAAGGATGGGACAAGTGCAGTTCATTGCAGGTACCATTTCTAAGAGATACAAGGAAAGCTACAAATTCTGGTAGGTATTAAACTGGGCAGAGATTAAGGCAATGTCCCTGATCTAGTCTCAGATTAAGAAATGGTATTTTCAGAAGACACCTATGAGGAAGTTTAAAAAACTTTTCAGGCTGATGTTAGAGTGAGTCATTCAGTGAAGAAAAGGTAACAAAATATGGTCACTGAGGGAGAACGGGAATCTCACCCCCAAAATGACAAAGTAGGATTATGAGATCCCGTTAGTGGTTTGGGTTGAGCAGAGAGGCTCAAACCCTATTTTCCATTTCTTTTACTCATCAGACGGCCAAATGCATTTGCGTCAGCACTTTCCAGTCTTAATTCTTTAAAAACATCGATGTGCTTCACGACAAATTTTATCATGTGTTTCTGATTCATTTATATGTAACAAATCAAAATGCTATTCTGTAAGAACCATTTGATGTCCAAAAATACTCTTGATCTCCATTAATAATCCTGTTTTCTTCCAACCTGAAGGTCCTGTTGGGTCTGTACAGAAACCTGGATTCAGGTCTAAGTCAGAACTCACACAGTTCAAATAGTCTTGGGGCTTGGCAAGATGAATTTTACTGATTCAGTTTTTTTTTTTTTTGCGGTACGTGGGCCTCTCACTGTTGTGGCCTCTCCCTTCTTTTATTCATCAGACGGCCAAATGCATTGCGTCAGCACTTTCCAGTCTTAATTCTTTAAAAACATCGATGTGCTTCGCGACAAATTTTATCATGTGTTTCTGATTCATTTATATGTAACAAATCAAAATGCTATTCTGTAAGAACCATTTGATGTCCAAAAATACTCTTGATCTCCATTAATAATCCTGTTTTCTTCCAACCTGAAGGTCCTGTTGGGTCTGTACAGAAACCTGGATTCAGGTCTAAGTCAGAACTCACACAGTTCAAATAGTCTTACAGCTTGGCAAGATGAATTTTACTGATTCAGGTTTTTTTTTTTTTTTTTGCGGTACGCGGGCCTCTCACTGTTGTGGCCTCTCCCGTTGCGGAGCACAGGCTCCGCGC
>NC_041221.1:75437249-75447068 GCF_002837175.3 Physeter macrocephalus | reverse complement strand
TGTGGGATCTTCCCGGACCGGGGCACGAACCCACGTCCCCTGCATCGGCAGGTGGACTCTCAACCACTGCGCCACCAGGGAAGCCCCTGATTCAGTTTTAAAGAGATGCCCCAGAACCTACACCTACCTGCTCGGTGGGGATCCTTTTCTTGGTCTTACCTGCCTGAGTCATGTGTATTGATCTTTGTTGATTTTTTTTATTAGTATCTCTATCTAGCATCTTTTTTCTTTGTCAATTACTTCTCCCTTCCCTATCTGAAACTTTTCTCTGCAAGCCCTCAACCCCCAGCTTCTGTTCTCAGTCTCCAAAGCTCTAGCCATTCTCTGCTCCTCTGCTCTACCTGCTTCTCATGACATTCAGCCTTCACTTCAAGTTAACTTCCCTTCTGCCTCGATTTGTTGCCCAAGGTTTTGCACATGTCCTTCAGGTTATCCTTCCTTTTATTCCTCTCCATTCTATCCAGGAGACTTCAGGGGTGGGAAATCTACAGAGGACCTCTATTTCTGACCCGGATATCCCACACCTGCAACAATCAGCCCCCTTGCAAAAAGGGCTACGAGTTACTAGAAATAGACATGAGCCTGGACCCTGGACCTACCGAACTGGCAGCACATTCTGATAGCTTGGTCTCTTTCTCTTCATTTGTTAATGAGAAGCAAACAAAAAATAATGCACCAATAATAAGTACTGCTTTGATGACCTTGAATTATGAGGACAATTCAGCAAACGTCATTTTTATCAGACAGAAGTGCGAGTAGTCTATATAGTCTCAGTTAGACCTGATGGTTTTGACAGACACCGGCTTACAAGTTTGTCTTCAGGATTCCCATTGCTTACCACATTGGTCCATTTGGTCTCTCAGTCTCCCTAGTCAGAGGACAATTTTCCCAAGATGCTTAGAACTCCCCACTGCAGCCTCCTGCAGGTGGTCCCAAACCCTATCAATACACACACGATTCCCATCTTGCTCCCTCGGGACCTGCCTTTGAGGAGATGAGAGCTCACCTGAGCCTAAGAGTCAGGAAGGTCAAGCATTGAGGCTTGGATGCCTCAGCTCACTTCTACAGCTAACCATTTACAAAAGAAGACACATGTATTAGAACCATGAAAATAAGATCAAAACAGGTCAAAGACTAGAAATTAGAAGGGAGAGGAGAGAAGCACATTTCCTCACAGCGATCAGAGGAAAAAGAGAGAGATGTTGAGTTTTATAGTTTTCAGTGTGTGACCAGGGAAGCTTGTGAGTTCTTTGGCAGAGACTTGTTTTCTCCCGACAATAAACTCTCAGGGGTTTTTGTTGAATTGATTTTTATGTAAGTGACAAGACAGAAATGAAAGTGCCTTATAGAAGATGTAGAAATGATTTTCTTACAGCCGTTTCTTCCACTGACCTGCAATAAACACCAAGGGCAAGCTGTTTATTAAATCATAACTCAGTGAAGATATTTCTTTGGGGAGTTTAGCTAATGTGGTCCAGACCCGTAACTTTCAGGTGATTTATCTTGACATACAGATAGAGCTCAGACAGCCTAGAGGAATGGGTGGTTAGCACGACTCAGAGACGCTCACTTTCAAGAACTCGTTTTTTCTGCTGACCTTTACATAGAACCTTGGAGACTGGTCCACGTGCTGGAAAGCAAAGCGAGCCATATGCTCTGACGTGCAGGTGTTAAGGCTGAAGTCTTATCATGAGATAAACATTTCCTCATTGTGAAGGTAGGGCTATCCTACCTTTCCCCGGTTTTAGGCTAAAAATCCCACATACGTATACAGTTAGGGCCAGAATTTGTATTGGGCAAATAATTATCTAAAAAATTATCCCATTGAAGCTTGAGGTTTCCCACGTAAAATGAGGTTGGATCAACTTTGGTATGGAAATTTTTAAAGGCAGGTATCTGTTGCAATCATAAAATAACTGTCCCTATGATACACTCAAAGGGAGCATTTTGAGCTGTTCTTCCTCTGGTATGCTACAAAATGTACTCTCATTTATTTATGTCTTTTGGATGGAGACCTCTTCAGCGACAAAAATGGTAGAGAAAAGCCAGTCTGCATAGCCCAAAGGAAAGGCTCAATGACAGGAATTACACCCAATAATGCCTTTTCCTTTGAAATCATGGCCCAGAATAAAGGGTTAACGTCAAAGAAGACCTTTCTAGCTATTATCTTAGCTCACGAAGATTCCAGTCCCTGGATAGCACTGGTTGGTATCAGCCTGTATCAATCAGGCTGTGTATCATGTTGGTTGATAGCAGCCTCCATTTCTCGAGCACGGATGAGTTAGGTGAGCTTGTCACAGCGCATCAGCAGGCTGCACCCTAGGAGCCAGTCTTTGACATTGGAAATAATCACCAAGGTTCAGGAGAGAGATGGCACCATAATCCCAGGGCTCCAGTGTGGAACCTCAAATCTGGTTACTTCTCTACCTGGCATAGGCCAGGTGCCAAATAAGTTGCCAGTGTCTGGCCTAGAGCAGTGAATATTTGTGGAGTCAATAAATAAATAAATGCCCACGAGCATAAGGTCAAGCGGAAATTCTGGGGCTGGACCCAGTGACACCAGCTTGATAACCGTGCTAAGAGGAGGTAGGGTGTGATCCATGACTACAGAAAACAGGGGAAGACTGAACAAAATTGGGTTCTGGAATTCTGAGAACCTTCAGATCCTCATGACAAGAAGAGAGAAACAAACCAGTGGGTGGGACCTGTGCACAGGCCTGTTAGGTGGAGGTGCTCCTCGTTGTAGGACCAGAAGAAGCCAATGGCCCTTCAGCTATCCTACTTTCTCTTCCAGGCAAGTCTTGCCAGGGTGCCCTCCTTGTCCTATTTGGGAGTGTTTTCCCCCTTCCGCTCTCATCCATAAGTCAGGTGAACAAAGGAAGGGCGTGAGAGACCCTCCAAGCCCAGTGGTTCTCAGAGCTGTAAGAAAATACCAGTGCCCAGTTCTCACCCCAGAGGTTCAGATTTAATTGGTCTGGGTGACCCACCAGCATTGGTATTTCTTTTTTAAAGGTCCCCAGATTACTTTAAAGTGCAGCTGGTGTTGAGAACTATGCTGGTCAAACTTTAAACCCTCCACCATCCTCCAGCACGTACTGACTTCTTCACATGAGGGGTTTAGGTGCACGTGAGCCGTCTCATCTCCCTCCTTTGAGAAATCGGAAGGGTTCTGTTCTCACTTACCCTATTCACTTGGAAGGATTGCAGAAGATTGCAATACTATACACAGGATGACTGAGGGCTGACTTAGCTGCTACAAAGGATACTTCCGGTGATAAGATGGCATAACTTCAAAAGAACACTATGACTTGACAAAAATGTTTTCATGTAATATTGTTACACAACTATAAATTAATGCCTTAAGCCAGTTAATACTCTCACCACCCAAATATAAACAGCAACAAATGATAAATACCTAAAACTAAAGCTAAAAAAAACAATGAAAACTCACGAGTTATCAGTGAGACTGCTGTGGTCTCACCATGGACTCAGGCCTGACCACGCTGCTCCAGCCCACAGATCATACCTCCATCCTGTGCCATGCCCAGCATCAAATCATCCCTCCGTTATTTCGATGGGGTGATATTTTTTAAATGGCTGAACATTTAAAAAAAATCCTTATAGAATAATTCTGGGGGTTACATGCTTTTGGGGTAAGGCAAATTAAAGAAGTAGGGAGAGGGCTCTTTCTCCCCAGCAGTGATGAGAAGGGATATTGGGACACTTCCCAGTCTTTTTCCCAGATCAGATACTTCCAGATTTTTTGTGTGTGATTGTATTCTCACCCTGTCTTCATTTTCCCAAAGTGAACAGTCCTCCATCCTTCAGTCCATTAAAAACCTCTCATCTGCAATTGTGTCATCCTTGACCATCTTCCCTAAATGTGCTAAACAGGGGACGGTCAGTGGTAGGCTTGCTCAATTAATATTTCCAAACAGTACAACCAAATTCTAAGAATACATCCAAAGCAAGAAATGTGCACTCACATTTGGAACACGAACTGGTTTCTCCAGGAAATTTTGGATGGGTTCATTCAAAAGATATAATATGGATAAGCATTTATCTTCTTTGGTAGCTGCAGAACGCGACTATGTTCCTTGATACGATGTTTTTAGATGAGAGAGGTCTGAGTTCATAGACCACAACCTCCCACAAGTATATTCAGTAAAAGCCGGTAATCCATGGCTGGTCTCTAGGTCCTGTCTGGCCGGCAGCCTCTGCATTGCTCTTTGCCCCCCACCTGCAGGACCAGTTCAGAGATGAGACAGACTGAATGAGCTAAGGCCCCCAGCTAGAACATTCAGTGGCATTACATTGGTTGGTGGAGAACATCCTTTACGTGACTGAATTATAAGAGTCATAATTCTGCTTGCTCCCCTGTACCTGAGTGTAGCAGAGACTGGCTAGCTGGCCGCCATACCTGTTTCTTCTTCCTCCTGGACACATAGCTAGCTGGAAACACGGCTAGATTTGCTGAGTTAATGTGGCCATGTGATCAATTCCTGACCAGTGGATTTTAGGCAGAAGCCATGCATCCCTTTCAGGTCTTGCCCATTACAAGCCTCCCGTGTGTGATTCTCTATGCTTTCCCCTCTCATCAGTGACCTTAAAAGTCATGTTTGATGATGGCAGAGCCACAGGTTGGACAGTGCCTGGATCACTGAGTCACTACTTGGAGGGGAGCTGCCTACCAATTAAGAATACTTGGTTTGACGTGTAGGAGAGCAATAATAAACACTTATGAGTTGCATCGCTGTGACTCGGAGATTTATTACATCAGCAAGAGTTATCCTAAACATTACATTGAATTCTTTTCTGGTAATCTGTTGGGTTTCTCCAAGTCTCTGAGGACTAGGCCCCAGCACCGCTGTTACCATTGTCCCCTTGGACTTGGAGACCTTTCCTTACCCCAAGCTGGGTGACCTGAGCCTTGAGGTCTCCTATCTCTCTGCTAAACCCCCATTGGCCTGCCAAGAACCTCTTCCTTCAGGTTTCCTCATCCCTGGTGTGAGCTGCCTTAGCAGATGTGATATCTCAGTGCTTGTTCATCTTGTTTCCAGATTCCCCGCTCATTTTTGCTACCTGACTTCCCCTGTCAAGTTGTGTCTCCTTGATCCCTTGGTGCATCTAATTCCAGGCTCTGACATCGCCCAGTTGACTTCCTTTAACCACTGATGGGCATCACCTGCCCAAGCTCTAGGTCAGTGGTTCTCAAAGTGTGGTCAGCACCAGCAACACCTTGGAGCTTGGGAGAAACTCATATTCTCAGGCCCCACCCCAGATCTACTCCAAGTACCTCCAAAGGTGGAGCCCACAGTTTATGTTTTAACAAGGCCTCCAGGTGATTCAGGTGCATGTTCAAGTGTGAGAACCACAGATCTAGAATCTGACTCTGAAGCATGGACCTTAGTCTTGTCCCCCAGGACCAGAGTTATCAAGAGGCTGCACTGTCATGTTTTTACCAACAGCGGAACATGTCTGGAAGTTTCCCAGATAATCAGTGGCGCTCTTCAGATATCTCTTTGAAATTAAACCTATAATCCCTGTACCAAGACAGAGCATTTTGATTAAGTGCATGGCCCTAAATTGAAGTGCTTTCCCAACCTGAAACAAGGCTCTTCAAATCCTTTGTGTGTGTTTTAATACAGCCATCAGAATTAGATCACTGCTAGAAAGCCAAGAGCAAGATCCATATTTTCTGGAAGAATATGCTGAGCTTAAATCTCAGTGGGCTGCTGATGAGGTCACCTTCCATCTCTAAAGGGGATTTGATACTGACTAAAAAATGATGTTTAAGGTTGGAGAACTGACCCTGAAAACACCAATTTTCCTTTTTAAAACGTTTTTGTCAAACGGTGGTCCCAGGGGATAATAATTCAATGATGAACATCTTGGTTCCTTCAAAAAGGTCAACATGGTACAGAGTGGGCTGCCTTTGAGACTGGTTTTCTTACTAGAGAAGCTGACAACTTGGTGAAGATGAGATGCTACCATCTCCTCTCACGGCCTTAATTACTACAGGATGAGCTTATTCTGAGAGTTTGCAAGATTAGAAGCCACCTGGAGAAAACGATATCTGAAAGCTAGCTAATCTCTGAAAGCAAGCTGTGAAGAAACTAAAAATAAATGTATTTTTAAATACGCGAAAAAGTTGACAGACTCAAAATGGAGAAAACTAGTCCACATTCTCACACACGTGGGAGGAGTTGCATTTTCAATTGTGTTTTAATGTTTGATAATAATTTCTAAATTATAATTTCTAACATGCAACAAAGCACAAAGCAAATGTTACTTTGTCTTTTTGTGGGTTACAGCCAGCGTTCAAAGTGTAGCCAGGGCCTCTACATGGAGGTCACAGCCCCAAACAAGCCCCTCCATCCTGAGTCCCAGACTCTGCCACGCCTCTGTTGAAGGTGCAGCATTTAGCACACAGGGATTTATAACATGTTCGACACTCGTTTCCCAGCTCTAACTGTATGACAAGAGCTGAGAAGTAAATATGTTTAGACCCGAGGGCTGGTTTTTTTGCACATGTTGGAGTGATGATACAGATTCCTCTGAAAGGAAATCAAATAAACAACAAAGGTAAGCACAAGGAAAGACAGATGATGTTCAGCTTCTTTAAGACCTGCTCAGCAAATCTCAACCAGCCTCTTTAGATTTCTTCTTGGACAGGAGCATGGGGCTAGTTCTTATTTACATGACTAGCTCGCAGCCTATCCAGATGTGCGTATCTCCAAGAAACGTCCAGGTTCCTCCAAGGAAAAAACTGAGATTGCTGTCTTCAGCAGCAGCATTACCAATCAGTGTGAGATGCTTATGCTCTCTTCTAGTTCAACTGATCCTTTGGAGAGTGTGGCCACATTTTTTTTTTTAACGTTGGGCTTTTGTCTGTTTCCAAAATGCCTACACCTCCTGAAGGAAGAAAACCCAGTCATGAAGCCATATTGAAACCTCTACTCTTGCTCAAAGGCCATCTCCGTATCTGTCACTGAAGTTGCTGATAAGTTATCATCATCAGTGAAATTCATTTTTAAACACCCTGTTTATAGGAAGCTCTGTGCTATATAACAGACAAATTAGCGGTATAGAAACAGTTATATTTCTAACAGCTTAAAACTTGAGATAGCGCTTATAAAGATGGGCAGTAGAGAAATATACACTAGCAGGCAAACCATATTTGGACACAAACATAAACAAACATCTATAAAAACATTAACATTATGAACAAGCAAAACTCGTACATGTTGTGGTATAAGGAGCGGTGGTAGGTATTACAAGCTTCCAAAAGAACAATCTCTTTAGAACTAATACACACAAACACACACACACGCACGCGCACATTCCTGGTCTTAACACTTCATTGAGACCCTCTTTATGGGGAGGAAGGTGGCCCATGTGTTCCACTTTCTTCCCCACCAGGCTGGCCCTCAGGGATGTATTGCTCCCTCTTTAGTTCAGAGTTCCATTAGGGAGAGCCTCTTTCCAACCAATGAGTATTTAAAGGCTTCTCCCATGGGCAGGGCTTCAAAATGGTACCAGGGCAGAGGATGCTGATTTTTGTAAAATAACCATGAGCCCTTGAGTTAGAGAAACAGAGAGGCACTATATCCCTGAGTGACAGTCAATATTTTGCAGAACATATTAGAAAGAAGCAGAATCTTCTGTATAAATCAATTCAAAAAGACATAGTCTTCAAAACCTGCATTTCAACAAATTATAAGCCAAAAGTAAAATTCAATTATGAGGACACTGAAACAAGAAGCAGACATTCCACACAGACAAGATTGCTCAAGACAAGATCACCACGGAACGTCTAAGAGGCTCCAGACTAGACCTACACAAAGATGGCTCCCTTAGCCACATGAGTTAAAAGTTGCCTCTGGCCTCAGTAAGAAAAGATTCGGGACTGATATAGGACTCAGGAGGTACCTTTTCATTAATTGCATAATATCTAAATTACATTGGCTTGTACTTTGGAGTATGGGTCCAGTCACTCTCAAATCTTTTTATCATACAGTCCTAAGTTAAAAAATAAATAAAACAGGGGTGAGGGACTATCAGTTTTACTATTTGAATTGTTCCAGTGGGTATCTACCTTCATAATTCAAAAACCTGAAATAAAATGTCTTAATCATAAACAAAAGAAGAGAAAACCCTATCATAGGAATAAACATAAAGAGACACCAAGGTTAAGCCGTCCCTTAACTACTACAGTGAAGATATGAGTGAAGAAGGGAGAAGTCAGGTGAACAGCCCCATCACAGATGCGTGCCTGGCTGGGCCATAGATTTAATCGCTACGCAAATAGTTTTCTTGCTTCTTGGCTCATATGTTCATAGAGAGGCTGCCAATTGATTTCCTGCTTTCTGGGAACGGCCTCCCCATCCCCTGTCTCCTCCATGGCGAGACGAGATCCCTCTTTTCCAGTTGCTTGAGTAGCCATCTCTTCTAGTCACCTCCATCCCACCTCCCCCTGCCCTGATTCAAGTTGTATGCCCACCTTTGCGTGCCTTAGGAGAATGGCCAATTGCAGCAAATTACCCCTCCCCCTCTGGTGAGACTCTGCCCCTTCCTCTTACAGAGCCCAAGTGAAACAATGCCTTAGACGTGAGACAAACACATCACTCATTCAGCAAGTATTGCTCATATGTTTTAACAGGAATTTGGCCACCAAGCTTATCTGGCTCATCCCTGGGGTTGGTGAACACAAGCTGTACAGCAGAGAGATGGAATGGTAAACAGGAAAGGAAAAAGGCATTTCAGACTCAGCACACAGCCTCTGGGAAAGTTTGGAGTTTCGTTCATTCATTCAACAAATATTAAATGGATATTCTCTATCAGGCACCGTGCTAATCAGTGGGGATAGATACAGGGAAATAGAGATACAACAAAACAGTGTCTCTTCAACAAATGATGCTGGAACAACTGAACAACCACATACAAAAATGTGCATCTAGGCTTAGACCTCACACCCTTCTCCAAAATTAACTCAAAATGGATCATATGCCTAAATGTAAAATGCAAAAACTATAAAACTCCCAGAAGTTAGTCTAGGAGAAAACCTAGATGACCTTGGATATGGTGATGACTTTTTAGATACAACATCAAAGCACAATCCATGAAAGAAATAATTGATAAGCTGGATGTCATTAAATTAAAAACTTCTGCTCTGTGAAAGACAATATCAAGAGAAAGAAAAGATAAGCTATAGCCTGGGAGAAAATATTTGCAAAGGACACATTTGATAAAAGGTTGTTATCCAAAATACACAAAGAACCTTTAAAACTCAATATTGTTGAGTTAATTGGGGTTTAAAACAACCCAATTGAAAAATGGGTCAGAGACCTTAACAGACATCTCACCAAAGAAGATATGTAGATGACAAATAAGCATGGGAAAAGATGCTCTGCAGATGTCATCAGGGAAATGCAACAATGTGAAACAACTACATACCTATTAGAATGGCCAGAATCTGGACCAACAACAACATTAAATGTTGGAGAGTAGGCAGAGCAACAGAAACACTGATTCATTGCTGGTGGGATTGCAAAATTGTACAGCCACTTTGGAAGAAGGTTTGGCAGATTCTTACAAAACTAAATATAATTTTACCATACAATCCAGCAATCAAGTTATTTAGTATTTACCCAAAGTAGTTGAAAACTTCTGTCCACACAAAAAGCCTGCACATAGAGGCTTCCCTGGTGGCGCAGTGGTCGAGAGTCCGCCTGCCGATGCAGGGGACACGGGTTCGTGCCCCGGTCCGGGAAGATCCCACATGCCGCGGAGCGGCTGGGCCCGTGAGCCATGGTCGCT
>NC_041221.1:75420108-75437234 GCF_002837175.3 Physeter macrocephalus | reverse complement strand
AAAAAAAAAAAAAAAAAAAAAAAAGCCTGCACATAGATATTTGAAGCAGCTTTATTCTTAATTGCTAAAACTTAAAAAAAGCCAAGATGTCCTTCAGTAGGTAAATGGATAAGTAAGCTGTGGTATACCCTTATTGGATGGACAATGGAATACTATTTAGTGCTAAAAGGAAATAAGCTATCAATACATGAAAAGACATGCATATTAAATGTATGTTCCTAAGTGAAAGAAGCCAATCTGACAAGGCTTCATACTGTACGATTCCAACTTTATGACATTGTAGAAAAGGCAACCTATGGAAACAGGAAAAAGATCAGTGGTTGCCAGGGACCATTAGAGCCCAAAGAGGCAACACTTACTCAATCCACTAAGGATTAATTAGACAAGAGAGCTAACAAACACAGAGAGAGATTGGGAAATGGTCCAGGTGAGAATTCCCTATGGCCTTGACAAGTGGTTCTTAATCATTTTTCTGATGCAATACATCTAACAGATGGTGCTCATAATGGGCTATGACCAGGTACATAAGATAACATTAATTTATGTCAGGAAATGCCAAATAACAATGGCTTAAACAAGAACCTCTCTGTCTCCATCTTGATCTAGATCTCTATGTGTATTTCTAGAGTTCAGGGCTGGAATAAAGCTCCATAGTCATCACTAACCCAGGGTTCATCTGTCTCTACACTCTACCATCCTGAAGTGTGGCTTCTAGTCTAAGGTCACCTCATGATCCCAAATGGCTGCTGGAGATCCAACCATTGCATCCACAATGCAGACAAGAGGAAGAAGGAATCCAAAGTAGGACCCAAGGGTTCCTTCTCAGCTAAGTCAGCTCCCTTTAAGCAACCTTTCTGGAAGTCCCAGGCACTATTTTCCCTTCAATTTCATTAGCCAGAACTTAGTCCTTTGGCTATACTTTGCTGGAAGAGAGGCTGGGCATATTGCCACCCCAAATAAAACAGAAGTTTTACCTGAAGAAGAGAAACTGGGGAAGCAGCTAGGTCTGTTTCTGCCAAGGTTATACATAATTCCCAAAGCACTAACACCAACTCTACCTCTTTCTCTCTCCCTCAGGTACGTGCATGAATCTAACAGGAACATTATAATAGGGCCAACCTTGAATTGGCTTCAGTTGACCTTGAATCTGCGATTTAAAAATCAGCCATTTGCAAACTTTGGGGCTTTATGTTCTATTTTCTGGATGTACAACAGAATCCACTGTAACTGACCGAGGTGTGTTGACATTAAGTCTGAGAGCACTGCCTATATAAAGTAGGTAGCTGTGTCTATGAAAGGAGAAAGGGGGCTGAGAAGATGTGAAGGACAAAGTAACAGGATGGATTTTTACAGCCAAATATCTATCTTTTAGACATGAAAAGATATAAGTAAAGAAAACTGTTTTGAGGCTCCTTCTAGGAATGCAAGCAATGTGGCTGTGGTGATTGTAATGGGGAAGCTTTAGCTAAATGCTCTTGGTTTGGGAGCCTCTCACACATGGGACAGCACCGACCACGGCAGTCTGTCGCTTTAATTGCCCACAGCAAAGCGTACCTCCTGGAACTCATGCCTTTGTGTGTTCCCCTCCCGTGAATCTGGGCTGCCCTGTGACGGCTTTAACCAAAGTGAAGCTGTGCCAGCGGTCAGACTCGTTTTAAGAAGGCCTGGAAGTTTCTGTTTTTGCTTCTTGACCATCTCGAGCTGCCATGGAAGAAGTCCGGCCACTCTGCCGGAGAAACCATGTGCAGAGATTCCGTGGAGAGCCCACGTCGAGAAAGAAAAGCCCTGAGACTCCCTGAATGAAACCTGAGAAGGAGTCCAGTAGTCTCAGCATCCAGCAAAGACCAGATCCCAGCGTCCCTGCCGGCTGAATGCAGCCACACAAGGACCACAGGCGAAGCCCAGATGCAATCACGAGCAAATGAGATGGTTGTTGTTTTAAGCCACTACGTTTTGAGGTGGTTCATACTTAGCAATAAATAACCAAATGCCAGGACCGCCCCCAGCACATCTACAGGCTTGAGCTGGGACCCTGGCCAATGTGGCCACCACATTCTGTGCTGCTACTGCGGTGGCTGCCGTGACAGCCTCAGCTACCGCAGCCGAGGAAGTCAGTGCCCTCTGGGTCCCTCCAGCCTCCTGTGAGGACCACTCCCCAGCCCCACAGCCTTGAACTCCACCTTTTTCCAGATCCCTCCTCCAGACTCAGTCAAGCCTACTGGAAGCATGTCTGACACGAGCACCCCTTGCCCTTTCCAGTTTCCCAAAAGGAATTTGTGCCACCCCTTCCCCACCTCTGGAACCCCATCAAGAAAGCCAGTCCAGTGTGTGTGTGTGTGTGTGTGTGTGTGTGTGTGTGTGTGTGTGTGTGTGTGTGTGTGTGTGTGTGTGTGTGTGTCTGAGTCCTCACTGCAAATGGGTCAAGTCTTGTTCGGGAACTGTAGCCAGAAAAATGAGTTCTGGCATCTCCCACTGGAATCTGGAACACATTTTTCCATAAAAGCAGTATTATAGATGATTTTAGGTTCTGTGTGTGTGTGTGTGTGTGTGTGTGTGTGTCTGAGTCCTCACTGCAAATGGGTCAAGTCTTGTTCGGGAACTGTAGCCAGAAAAATGAGTTCTGGCATCTCCCACTGGAATCTGGAACACATTTTTCCATAAAAGCAGTATTATAGATGATTTTAGGTTCTGTAATACTATTGGAACTAGAATTCAGCTACATTGCTAGTTAAATAAACATTTAGGGGCTGCTCTGGGAACATAATTACCTTTTATAACATTCTCCTAATGGGAAACAAGATCCAAATATCTGACTTAAGAATGAACTTTTGGAAGCAACCTGGTTATAAATTAGAAACTCTTCTCCTATGTGGAATACCAATTATACAGCAGACTCTGTGGGGTAAGAAGGAGAAAAAAATATGATTGTGCGCTTTTCCCAAGAAGTTATACTTTGGGAGAGAGACAAAAACACAAGAAACAACAAACAGGCAAGGCAGTCTATAAGCAAATCTGAACTTGTGTGAGATTGACCAAGCAAGTGCTTCAGAGTTGTAAAAGCAACCCTGGAAGTTCTTTTTCATTGTTTATTTACGTCAGCTCCCAGACACCTGTTTCCAGAGGTCCCATGGACACATGCTGTTTACAATTACCCAGGAGCTGTTTCCTGTTAACCGGAAAGGGGTGGGCAGGTATAGGAAGCATCTGTATTCACCTGGCTGTTTAGTAACAAGAATAGGTGGGTTCTGGGCTTAGGAATTAACTATAGGAGGGCGACAGCCAGGTGGCTAGATACAAAACTATTGACAAATAGACGGCCAGTTGTTTCTACAGCAAAATGGGTTTACTAAGGATCAGCAAAGAATGGCAATTCAGGGTCTGTACCCATGGCGAGCCCCGCAAGTCCCCATGCCGCAAGGAGAGGGCTCTTATATAGAGGGGAAAGGAAGCTGGGAGGGCTAGTAAACAGAGTCCATTGGAGGAACTGAGAGTTAGAAGAATAGTGGCTTTTCACTGGCTGAGTTGTGACAGTCTCTCATTGGCTGAGCTCTTGCCAGGCAAGAAGGGGAAGTCTTTCTTCTTCCTGCTGGGTTCTGCTATAGTCACAGGGCATGAGAGCCCCCTTTTCTGACCTCCCAACTTTAATGTAGTTGAGGTTTCTGCTTATTTTCACAAAACCCAGGGGTCCTTCCCACTGGCCTCATGAAAGGCCACCAGAGAGGCCCCATCACAGTGTTTCTCAGCGTGTGATCTGAGAATACCTGTATCAGAATCACGTGGGGGGCTTACTAAAAATGCTGATTCTTGGGCTGCACCCTGGATCTTGGGGTGAGGCTTGGGAATCTGCATTAGTGATCAATTCCCCTGCTGATTCTTATGCTGATGAAAGTTTGAAATTGCTGTTGCCAACAAAGCCACCCCAAAGAAGAGTCCCGCTAAGATCCTCAGGAGGGTTTCCCCTGGAAGACTAAGGGGGATCCAGAAACAAGTCTACCACACCCCACTTTGGTAACCTGGCTGCCACAAGGCAAGTTTCTAGGAGAAAACAAACACGTTCGAAGAGCCAGGCATGGTGTAGGGGCCTTCACGCACGCTCTCAGCACTTTTGGCTCTGTTTCCATCCCAGCCAGAGCACCACACACACACTGCAAAAATGTCTAAGGCATCTGGACTGAAATTCAGCATCTGTTGCAAGAGAAATGAGGTTTCCAAGCAGGGCCCCTTTGAAGTGGGACAGTGCCAAGTGGGATGGGGCCTCCCAGGTGGACAGCATCACGTGGAAACATACAAGCAAATTTCCCCAGGACTAGAAAATGTGCTCTAGCAAGATTCCAGGACTCATATGAGCGCATGTTGCACTCCATGCTTGGGTCTCCTGCCTCAGACTCCTGCCGCCAGGACCATCCTGCTGCCCTCTAGGGCCTGTGGGCTCCTTACCACCCACGTGTGGTCACCCCAGTGCAAATACCACTGCACACGGGGCAGCGTGCTGGTCTTTATCACTCAGGGTGAAATAGCTTTAGCAAGAATTTTTAATTATCCCCCGTGGGGCGGATAATTTTGAGGTAATTGTTGTCTCTCCTGGCTTCCCCACACTCACCCATCTCTGCAATGCTTGAGCACCTAGACATCCTGTCTCTGGTGCCTCTCGGCTGCCCAAGCAAGGATGACAAAGGCACCAAACTCCTGACTTCTCCCTCTCAGAAGCCTAGGCCCAGGACACAGACAAAAGATTTGGATAAATATGTGATTAGTTAGAGCTATTTTCTATTCCCGCCAATGCCACCCCTTATTCCCAGGACTAGGGAAAGTGGCCCAGACGGAGGGAAGGAAGATGCCAACACTGTGGGATCCCTTCCCCACCACTGGTCAAGTCCTAGCTGAGTTTGAGGATCTCAGTGGACATGGGGCCTGTGCCCTGGTCCCTGGGAAAGCACAGGGAAAGCAAAGGAAATAATGAAGGGCCTCGAGCAGCCCCACCATCTCTTAGGCCCCCAATATTGTGGGAGAACAGCCACATATGTCCAGGAGCAGGAAATGGCTGAGAAGTGAACTGTCTGGATGGATGTCAGATGTTTGGATGGGAGAGCATACATCTCAGAGAATGTCAGCCTGAAAAGAGGACTCAGACTCACTTCTCCATCCCCCAAGGCCTTAGAACTGCGATCACCTGGGACTTAGACAAAATCCCAGGACAGGGGGACAGGAAACCTGAATTGCCTGAGATTTGGCTTTCGCCACTCCCTGGAATGAGGGTTCAAAATGGATATGAAGCTCAGAGAGGTTCAGAAAGGTTGAAGAAGGAGAAAATGTTTACATTTCTAGTATGTTATTATGAGCTTTAGAAAGTTTCTAAGTGGCACACAGTTCATCTTAAAAAGGAATTGGGGCCGAGGTGCTGAGGTTGGAAAACCCTTCTGTCCGAGGTCTGCTAGGGCCCCTTCAGTTCAGAGCACCAGCCTGCCTCTTTGGTTCTTAGAGGAACCCAGAGAAGGAACCAGAAAGCACATCCCTCTCAGATTCCTGGTAACGTGCCATCTGGTGGCATGGCTGATTTGCTCAAGGGCTTTGGATGAGTTGGATAACTGTTTACACCTCTCCCCATCAGAAAGGGACTTGTAGAATCTTGTTAATGTCAGTATGAAATGACCTCATCCTGCACAAAGAGCGTTTTGATCCTTTTTTTTCTCCTTCTACTTTCTAATTGGTATGTTTCTCATTTTCACTGTCTACATAATTCTTTTCCTCTCCTCCTCATTTACTTCTATTATTTTCTCTTCTATTTTGCTTTTCTTCCTCACACCAATTCTCTTCTTTTTCTCTCTCTTTTCCTTCCCTTGACTTCCCCCTATATGTTTTATATTTTAAAATATATTTATTCAATATATTTGTATTTTCTCTTTACCTCTCCTTTTTTTTTTGTCCATCCTTATACCTGTTGCTCCATAATATTAGTAATTAGCATTTACTGAGTACTTAGTATATGCCATGCTTTCTGCTAGGTGTTTTGCTTGTCGTGGTACCATATTTTAGAGGAGAAAAATGAGACGCAGAGAAATTGAGTAACTTGCCCAAGTTACACAGCTCGGAAAGGGGAAGCTAGGGCTCAGATGGACGCATTAGCTGCCGGAGCCCAGGCCCCCATTCTGTATCTCCTCCAATCACACCCATTGTCCCACTCTTTCTTCTACATCCTGACCGCCTTTCACCTGTGCTACCCGTCTGTACCTCCACCTCCCTCTTCACACCCACATTATGCCTCAGAACACATGCTTAAGTTCTCCCCTCTGCCTTGGTCTATGGTACCCTCTCCTGGGGAGGGTGTGGCTGACGAGGAGGACAGACCCCATCCTCTTCATTCCCCTACCTCATGTCTATCTAGGGAACATGCTCAAATGCCCCCTTTCAGGCCATCCTTTGGGCCAGTGACCTTCCTTTTTTCCTATGTTATGGCAATTCAGAGCCCATTTTTTGTTTCCAATGGTCAGAAATTTTCCACAGTGGCATTCCGATGTTTCTTCCCTCTTCTGTATATGATTCCGTGGGTAGGATTTTGCGTGTCTGTGTGCGTGCGCGCGGTACAGTGCACCGGTTTCAATTTTTTCAGAGCGCCTTCTTTGAAAAAGGAAATGACCACTTTGATCACGGCTAAGTCTATCAAAACCGAAAGGCCTCAGCGGGTCTTTCGTGCTGCCTGGCGGTTATACCGTTTTCTCCAGTCCTGTCATTCTCCCCCTCTATGAAGTGAACACACTCCTCCATCATCCTCACCCTCAGATGACAGCCGAGCAAATGGAAGCAAGCAGAAGAGAACTTCTGAGACTCTCGTTATTGCGTCCCCCGCACCTCCCAGCGTCCCGCCCCTGTAACCCTCCTTCCACGGCTCACTGTGCAGGAAGCGCGCATGCTCGGCTGCACCGACCCGCCGCCGGGCACCTCGTCCCATCCTCCCCACCTACTCTGAGACCCTGCTCCTCCGAACCTCCCCTTCTCGCCCGAATTCTCGCTTTCCGCCTCTGTACCTGATCGGTTTCAACATCATGAAAATATACTATTATAGCTCCCTTCTTAAAAGTAAACAAACAAAGAAATCTCTTTCTGACTCCACTTCTGCTCTCTGGACACTGCCCATTGCTTTCCTTACCCTTTGAGGCAAAACTCCTCCAAAGACCTGTTTCCGTGGTCTCCAGTCCCCACACTCATCCTCTTTAACTCCATGGAGTCATCCAGTCAGGCTTGTGTCCACACACAGCTCCCCCAAAACGTCACCAGCGGACGTCACCAGTGGCCTCGCGCTGTTGAACCCACTGGACAGTGCACAGGAGCATGTGATGCTATGGGCCGCTCTCTTCTGCATGTTTCCAAAAGTCCACAAACTCTGCTTTTCCTTCTCCTTTCTGGCTGGTTCTCATCAGATTCCTTCTAGCTCCCTAATTTCTAACTCTGCAGTTCTCCACATTTAATAGGCAGAAGAATCACCTGGGGGGCTTGTTAAAACCTGCAGTGGGGCTTCCCTCGTGGTGCAGTGGTTAAGAATCCGCCTGCCAATGCAGGGGACACAGGTTCAAGCCATGGTCCGGGAAGATCCCACATCCCGCGGAGCAACTAAGCCCGTGGGCCACAACTACTGAGCCCACGTGCCACAACTACTGAAGGCTGCATGCCTAGAGCCCGTGCTCCGCAACAAGAGAAGCCACCATAATGAGAAGCCTGCGCACCACAACGAAGAGTAGTCCCCGCTCGCCGCAACTAGAGAAAGCCCGCGCGCAGCAATGAAGACCAAACGCAGCCAAAAATAAATAAATAAAATAAATTTATTTAAAAAAAAAAAACAAAACTGCAGTGAAGGACCCCATCCCAGGAGTTTCTGATTCAATAGGTGTAGGTGGGCCCAAGAATTTGCATATCTAACGAGGTGATGCTGGTGTTGATCAGTGGATCCTATTTTGAGTAGCACTGCCTAAACTTTTCTATCATTATTCACTTTAGTGATGATAGCATGCGCTTTCAGTTTCAAATATTTCTACATGCCAAAAAGTACCAAATTTATACCTTCAGGCAGGGCTTCTCCCCTGACCTCCAGAGTTATGTATCTAACTGCCTAACTTACCTCCTCATTTGGTTGGCTAAAATAGGCAACTCAGCGTTAATATATTCAACCCTGAGCTCCTGAAGAGTCCCTTTCAAAGCCTGCCCCTTCCATGATTTTCTCCTCAGTCAGTGGCAGCTTCAGCCTTCTAATTGCTCAGGTCCCAAATCTGGGAGTCATTTGGGATTTCTCTTTTAATTTTATACCCCACTTCAATCCTTCAAATAACCCTACTGGCTTTCATGTAAAAATATATCTGGAATTCAACCATTTCTCACCATCTCCAGTGCTGCCACATTGGTCCAAGCCAGCATCATCTCCTTACTGAATTATTATAATCATTTCTTAACTGGTCTTTCACCTTCCACATTCTCTACAGTCTGTTCTTAATGAAGCAATTAGAATGATCGGGTGGGCCTAAGCCCTTTTGCTCCATCAGATGGTTCAGCATCATCCAGTGGTGCTCCTGAGATGAGGGGAAACATTTGTACATCCTGCCTTAAGCTTTTGATGCAACTTCATTTGTATACAATGTTTTGTTTTTGTTTTTTCCTAAATTTATAACGAGTGACCATTATGTGAATAATGGATCCGATATATAAAAATAACAAACTCTGTTGTAAAAAGACCAGCAAAGCATAATTCCTATGTCATAGTGGTTGAGCTTAGAAATACTTCCTTCAAGCTAGTTTTTAAATGAAACTTCTTCACTATCATAGAATTTGAACTTGAGCCTAGTAGCTAAGAGGGTGTGCTCTGAAGACAGACTGGAGGGTTTGAATCTTTGCTCTGCCATTACCTTGGGCAAGTTACTCTAAGCTAGTTTCTTCATCTGGTTGTAAGGTTAATTCACATAAAGCAGGGGTCCCCAACCCCCAGTACCGGCCCGTGGTCTGCTAGGAACTGGGCCGCACAGCAGGAGGTGAGCGCCGGGCGAGCGAGCGAGCGAATCTTCATCTGTATTTATAGCTGCTCCCCATCGTTCGCATTACTGCCTGAGCTCTGCCTTCTGTCAGCATTATGGTGAGTTGTATAATTATTTCATTACATATTACAATGTAATAATAATAGAAATAAAGTGCACGATAAATGCAATGCTCTTGAATCATCCTGAAACATTCCCCCCACCCCCAGTCTGTGGAAAAATTGTCTTCCACGAAACTGGTCCCTGGTGCCAAAAAGGTTGGCGACCGCTGATATAAAGGACTTACAGCAGTACCTGGCACATAACTGGCCTTGCTCAATTATAGATATGACGGTCAGCTCTTGTTCAGTTCAGAATATTACCGAATGACTTGTGCATCTTTTTACACTCGCTGTTTTGCAGACCAGAATTTTTTTGCCCCCTTTGGTCATAAGGGGGATTTGTCATGGAACTTAACCATGAAAATGTCAACTCTCTCAAAAGTGGGAGTTTACAAGGACAGAAAATTATTTTTAAATGAATTATTGGGTAGGAAACAACAGGTATTCTCTCCCGTTTGATACCCTTTCCCATGTATCTTCAAAGGGGAATTCTTGGTGTTTCACAGATTTTCTTTTTTGACAGCTTCCTTTTTTGCCTGCCTGATTTCTGGATATGGAAGACCATCCTTCTGTCTGAATGATAGCAGTCACTTTATATCCCGGCCAAACATTCAAAAAGCCTGTGCAAACAAACATACCCAGCATAGTCACAACAGTGAGTGGGTATCTGTGTGCACGGAAAGGAGGGCTCAAGCCTGCGAAAGAGAGCTGCTGCTTGAGTAATGCACATTGTCTAAGCACATCTAAGAAGACGTGCTTGGAAAGCGTGTGAACTCACTTGCACAGGCTTGTGGAAAGCCTGAGTCCTTCAAGCCAGGCCCTCAAAGTCTGGAGGTTTTGAGGGTGCATGCTGGCGCCTCACCTGGGCTCACTTGCTTCCAGCAAAAGTTTGATTGACACTTACTGCCAAGGTGGTTCTTCCCAGAGGATATGTTTGCTTTATAGATTAGCAGTTCAAAGTCACCTCACCCAGCAATGCCGAAGGAGGCTACAGATATAAACGAGAGAACACAAAAAAGGCTTTGCTCAATCCCATGATGGCTAGACCTTCACCCTATCACTGCTTTTCAAGCGGGAGCTGAGGTCTAATTGCCTTGAGCAGTCGACTTTGGAAAACTCATTTTTCTCTACCTAAAATAGATGAAGTTTCCCTGGCATTTCCAAATCAGACTAAAATCATTGCAGGTACCGCACTGACTGGCTGCCAGGTCAGTGAGAAGTCATAAACCCAGTGCTGGGCTTGGTCAAAGCTTGCTGGGAAGCCAAGAATCACAACCCTCTTAGGACCGAGTAGTCTTTTTAGTTTTGCTTTCCTAGACACCAACTTATCCACATCCATAAACATGCCTGAAATATGTAAGGTATATTCTGTCCCATACAGACCACCAAGTTCATGATGATAATACTAATAGCTCACATTTTTCAGCTCCTGACTCTGCCTCAGGTGTTACCCCAAGGGCTGGTTTATTGGTATGTCATTAGTACCATTGTACAGGGTCCCATGCTCAGAAGAGCACCGTACTTGGGGTTTAACAATCTGCATTTCTGCAAGATTCTTTATAATTTTATCTTTGCATTTTGTAAGTGAAATCCAATGAGACAAGGAAGCATGCACCAGGGTCTTAGAGAATGAGCTCAAACATCTTTCTGCCTCTCACCTTCTCCCTACCTCCCCATCAGTGGGTTCTCACCCACCCACTCTCCTGCTCTCTGGTGCCCGGGACACTGCCCCACCTCTCCACTGCCACACAGTAACCACTGAGGCCTCCACACCCCCGTCACAAGGAGGGGTGGGGTTCAGTACGTGTAGCTCAGGTGTCTTGGGCTGGGGCATGGCAGCAACCAACCCCACTGCCACTTGAAGCCCCACGAGCATTCATCAGGTGATTCTGCTGGGGAGAGTTTCTTGCCCACCTCTGATGCAGGTACTAATTGAGTCCCTTCAAAGAGGTTGCAGTGCCTTAAGGAATCACCTGTCTGCAGTGGGCTGACCAGAAGGCCCATGAGAAGGGAGGATGCCTGGTCCGATTTCCTCCCCTCCAGCTGATAGTTGGCAGCCAGTGGGCCGTGAGTGGGTGCCAGAGCACAGGGAGGGACCCTCAGACATCTCTGAGAGCCTATGGTTGCCCACCACATATCTATAACTACACCACCACAACTGAGTGAGGCCAGTCAGGTACCAGGTACTGCTCTAAGCCCTTCAAGTGAATTAACTCACCACCTTACAACCAGATGAGGAAACTAGCATAATTTGCCCAAGGTAATGCTCAAAACCACAGGAGAAAGGAAAAATGTTTATATTTTAGTGCCTTTAGTGACACTTTTTTCCTGCTTTTTGAACAAGGGGTCCTGCATTTTAATTTTGCATTGAGCCCTGTAAATTGTGTAACCAGCCAGCCCTCTTCCTTTTAATGTGACTCGTGGTCACAAAGCCACCAGCAATGGAGGTAGTAGACCTACTCGGAACCTGCTGTTAAAAACTCTGCTACATCGCTCTAAAGTCATGGCCCAGTGGGTTGTACAACGGTCCCCTCCGTTGTCTTAACCCTCTTTGCACAGCTTGACGTGTCTTCTCATTTGAACGCACCATAAAATCTATTCACGTATCACTGGAAAATGGAAGTGATAGAAGTGAGCATTTGGCAAGGTAGGAAAAGAAATGAGACTGCATTGAAGTCATAGGAATGGATGGGAGAATAACCAAAAAGGCACCATATGCACAGAAAGCAAGAGCGAAAGCTGCTTGGAAGTTGTGGGTCTTTCCAACTGCACCCGAGTGCATTTGCCAACTGTCAGCAGCATTGCCTGAGCAGATGGGCAGGTGCAAAATTGTGATGGTGAGGGACATCACGACAGTACTGTGCCAGCTGCATTTTTCTCACAAGGTGTCCTAGTCATCTGTTAAATAGCTAAGCACTTTTATTAAGCATTTTAGAGATTTTTCTAATCTGTTCAAAGCATTTAGATTTTACATTTCTAAACAGATGGTGAAAATGGCGCGCATGTGTATGTTTCTGGAGATGTGTGAGGAGGCAGGGTGTTGGTGATGAAGGAAAGGAGATTTTATGATATGGAGAGGAAGAACGAGAGGTGTGGCAACGAAGGACCAGCTTTTCTTGCCCACCTCTTGCTTCATTTATGCTTTGGCTGTGTTCCATTTTTCAACTTTGTGAAATCCATACGCAACATATAAAAATTTGAGCTCTCACTGCAGATTCCTGAAGATGTTCAAATCCTCATTCTGGAGAACTGCCGATGAACTCAAGGATCCTCTTAATTCTGGGCAGTTGGCTTTCTGCACCCTTCACTAGAAAAGCATGGGGTAGAAGAAAGGACACGAGGCAGGAAGAAGGACTTTCTCGGTCTGTGCTCTCTCACAGCAAGAGGGAGAGGTTGCTTTGGGGGAGATTTTGTGAGACTGATCAAACTAAGCTGATTGGGTTCTCTCGGAAAGTATCAACTGAGCATGCTGTAGGCTTCTGTTTAACAAGGGCTTAACAAAACTCAACATCTATTTATAATCAAATCTCTTGGCAAACTGAAAATAGAAGAAAACTTAATCTGATAAAAAGATCTACAAAATAATCTAGAATTAACATCGTATTTGAGAATGATATACTGAATGCTTCCTTCTAAGATGTAGACCAGGCAGGAATGACCATCTTCATGATTTCTATTCAAAATTGGACTAGAGATCCTAGTCAATTTATAAGAAATAAAAGGCATGTAGATCAGAAAGGAAGAAGTCAGACTTTTTTTCAGATGACATCAATGTTTACATAGAAAATCCTAAGGTATCTATGAAACCCCTACTATATCAATAGGTGAATTTAGCAGATTGCAGGATGTAAGACCAAAATACAAGAATCAATTGTATTTCTACATAATGGCAACAAATAAATGGAAAATGAAACCTAAAAAATTCCATTTATAATAGCATCCAAAAAATTAAATACTCGTAAAAATTTAACAAAAGACATATAATACATTTATATCAAAAACTATAAAACATTGCTACAGAAATTAAAGATGAACTAAATAGATAAAGAGGTATTGGTTCACAAACTGGCCCCGCCCCCTACACACAGGGCAAGGAGAGAATGAAGAAAGAGGCACATCATTCCAGGCTGGTCGGTGGCAGGTGTAATAAGCAAGGGAACTTATATCCGAGGCTTGTCTTAGGCAGTCACAAGATGAGTAGATATCCACACCCACCCAACAGAACCATAAAAGTTTTGTAGAGGCCTTAAGGGGTTCAGTCCTATATACCATCCAGGTGGTCTTAACAACACCTTACTCTCTCAAGGCTGTGTCCTTGAAAATGGCTCCCGCAGTGGGAATGGTGAGTAGAGGGTACATTCCAAGGACAGGGAGTGGGTGAGGAGCCTCTGATTGCCAAGCTCCAGCTCGAGGGTCAACCCGTAGTCATAGCCTCCTGAGGACTGCCTCCAATGAGCGATTTAATGTTCTCACGGACCGAAGGACCCAATAATTTAAGATCAATTTTTCTCATATTATTGTACAGATGCAATGTAATCCATATAAAAATTCTACAAGACTTCTTGTAAAAATTTAAATGTTCTTTCTAAAATCCATATGGAAGAGCAAAAGACCTACAATAGTCAAAACTGTGTTGAAGAAAAAAAAAAAATTGAAGAACTATCACTGCCTGATTTCCAGACTTACTATAAAGTCTGGAAGATTCTGTACTGCCATAATGACTGTCCAATAGATTAATAAAACAAAATAAAGAGTTTAGAATTAGGCCTGCATGTATATGGTCGACTGATTTTTATAAAGCTGTCAAAGCAAGCCTATGAGAAAAGTTAAATTTTTTAAAATGAATAATACTGGGAAAACTGGATAAATATGTGGAAAAAAATGAACTTTTACTCCTATCTCATACCACTCCCTAACATTAATTCAAGCTGAGTCATAGACTTAACTATATAAAGTTGAAGCTATAAAGCTTATATAAGAAAATGTTGGAGAATATCTCCATGATTTTAAGTGCTAAGAAGAGACTTATTAGAGGGACTGGAAAATTACGAAATATAAAAGAAAAAATGGATAAATTAACACTCCTGTTCACTGAAAACACATTTATAAAATAAAAAGATACTCCACAAACTGGGAGAAGATATTGGCAATACATCTATCTAACAAAGGCCTTGCATCCCCAATGTGTAAAGATCTACAAATCAATAACAAAAAGACAGACAGTCCAAAATAAAATGGGCAAATTTATATCTCACAGACACTTCACTAAAGAAGATATTCAGATGACCAGTGAGTGCATGAAACGTTGTCAACATCATTAATCAGGTAAATACAAATTAAAACCACAGTGGGGTATTGTGAGGGTGATACAAGAATGGCAGACATTAAAACTACTAATACCAAATGTTAGCTAGGATTTGGAACAAGCAAGACCCTCATACATTGCTCGTAGAGGTGTAAAACGGTGCAACCACTTTGAAAAGCAATTGAAAAACTTTGAAAAACAATTCTACTTCTCAGTATTTTTATCCAGGATAAATGGAAATTTAAATATATACTCATAAAGAGTCTTGTATCAGAAAGTTCCTAGCTACTTTATCCATGAGGGCCCCTAACTGGAAAAACAAGCCAAGTGTTTATCAACAGAAGAGTAAATAAACAAACTATGTATAGCCATGCAATGGAATACGACTCAGCAATAAAAAAGGAACAAACCACCAATACATACAACAACTCAGATGAATTCCAAAGACATTCTGCCGAGAGAAAGGAGCCGGATACAATGGAGTAAATGCTGTATGATCTCATTTATATGAAATTCTATAACAGGTAAGATTAGTGTATATGATAGAAATCAGAACAGTGGTTGCCTCTGTGGGTGGAGGGGGGGGATTGCTTGGGGAGAGGCATAAGGAGACTTTAAAAATTCTTTTAAAATTGTATTAAAATATTCATTGGGCTTCCCTGGTGGCGCAGTGGTTGAGAGTCTGCCTGCTGACGCAGGGGACGCGGGTTCGTGCCCCGGTCCGGGAAGATCCCACATGCCGCGGAGCGGCTGGGCCCGTGAGCCATGGTCGCTGAGCCTGCGCGTCCGGAGCCTGTGCTCCGCAACGGGAGAGGCCACAGCAGTGAGAGGTCTGCGTGCCGCAAAAAAAATTAAAAAAAAATATTCATAACATAAAATGTACCACTTTAGGCACGTTTAAGTGCACAATTCTTTGACATTAAGTACCTTCACACTGGGCTGCAGCCATCACCACCACCCATCTCTAGAACTTTTTCATCAACCTGAAACTCTACCCATTAAACACTAACTCCTCATTTTCTCCCTCCCTCAGCCCCTGGCAACCACCATGCTACTTTCTGTCTCTGAATCTGACTACTCTAGATATGAGGGGACTTTTTGGAGTAATGAAAATACTTGCTATTATGGGAGGGGTGGTGTGTGTGTTACGTGGGAGTATGTCATTGTCCAAGCAGTTCAAATTGTGCATTTAAGACCTGCACATTTCACTGTGTGTGAATTATAAGTCATAAAAACCCCACAGCAAGGCGAATGACTTGTCTTCAAGTTCCTCACAGCCTGGTGAGCAGAGTGCCTGATGACCCACCCCATCAACGCCAGCTCTTCAGGACAGCTGCCCTTCCTGCAGCCCTCAGTGAGGGCAGAGTGCCTAATTGGTGGAGTGCCACTTAGCTCTCCCTGCCGGGCCACATTGCCAGCCACCCTCCTTCTGCTTCACCCTCCAACTGCACTGAGCAGGCAGTGAGTAGAGACAGTTAAGTTTGGAGGGTCAATCCAGGTCAGAGCACAGAGAGGTTTGCACTCCATGTTTAGGGACTAGTATTTTATCTTCTACGCTGGGGGAAGACACTAGGAGATGTTTTAAGAAGTCACAAGTTTTCAGATAATCAGGGCAAGTTATTTTTTGATCACTTTGATCTGCTCTTGGTCTGCAATCCTCCCTTATCAACAGTGATTACATCTACCACAATGTACTGGGTCATTGGACCCAGAGGTTATGTTAGCAATTCCATTTATTGAGTTAGAGATGCATCTAGAAGGTACAATAATATCTAAAAGAAGGTTCTAGCATCCACCGTGTGCTTAGAAGCAAAATATCATACTCCAAAGGGGGAAGAAAATTATTTAAAATCCATTAATTTGCATTCTGTCTGCAATGTCATTATAAACATTTTATTAGGTTACATTGGCACTGTATCTGTCTAAAAGCCATGTGCTATTTGAAATCATAGAGAGGGCCCCAACCTCTGCTAGGAAATGTGAGATATACAGTTAACACATAAATGTAAAAGCCAAAGACCTTCAAGGGCAACATCAACTGTAAACCTGAGACAGCTCATCAATGCAAATTGATTATGTAAATGTAAACACAATTAACTTACTTCTTTCCTGATAATAAACATTAGCTCAAGTTTCTTCTGGACCACATAAGGACTTTTTTTTTTTTTTTTTTTTTTTTTTTTTTGTGGTATGCGGGCCTCCCTCTGTTGTGGCCTCTCCCGTTGCGGAGCACAGGCTCCGGACACGCAGGCTCAGAGGCCATGGCTCACGGGCCCAGCCGCTCCGCGGCATGTGGGATCCTCCCAGACCGGGGCGCGAACCCGGTTCCCCTGCATCGGCAGGCGGACGCGCAACCACTGCGCCACCAGGGAAGCCCAGGACTTTTTAAAATATGTAAATCTTAGTGGTCTGTGTAATTACAATATAACTGAGCAAAACTATATTTTCACCTGTATCAGGAAAATTGTGTTTATTTATATGAACAAAATAATCATAATATACTTTGAGCTCCTTAAGAGGAACTTGGTATAGAATTGCAAAAGATGATAATACCAAGAAAAGAATTGCAAGCTTTTGTTTTGTTGTGTGTGTTACGCGGGCCTCTCACTGTTGTGGCCTCTCCCATTGCGGAGCACAGGCTCCGGACGCGCAGGCTCAGCGGCCATGGCTCACGGGCCCAGCCGCTCCGCGGCATGTGGGATCTTC
>NC_041221.1:75401019-75420098 GCF_002837175.3 Physeter macrocephalus | reverse complement strand
GGGTCCCCTGCATCGGCAGGCGGACTCTCAACCACTGCGCCACCAGGGAAGCCCTGCAAGATTTTTAACAAGCAGCAATATGAAAAAACAAAAAACACCCATGTCCCAAAGGCTGGAATGTCTCAGTCATCTATAGAAAGAGTAAACTGTATTTTAAAAGCATTGCTTTGTACAATGAATAATTTGTAAATGTGTCTTTGTTGTGCTCACAATAAATCTAGATAAACTGAAGGTTTGGTTGGGCTAGCCAGAATAACGCCAGGCATGTGGAGATGCTCAGGGAAATAGTAAGATAGCAAGTATGCGCCCCCAGGGAAAGCAGTGGATGAAGCACTAGGGTTGGTCCAGTTCCACGCAAGGCAGGTATCATAATAGATGCTTCCCTCCACGGGCATTATTTCATTTAACTTTCACAGCAAACCTTAAAAGTAGGTATTCTTTCTTTTTCTCTCATTCTGAGTTTTACTCATATTCTTATGTGGCGTTTGGAGAGGTTAACACTTGCAGACTAATGCAGCTAACCAGTAGCTATCAGGATTTGAACCCAGGTCTCTTGGACTCAAAGTCCACGTGCTTTCTGCGGTTTCCATGCTATCTTCTCATCCGTTCATTCAGTGTGTTTTTGTTGTACGTTAGAGGTACAAGCCATTGAGTCTGTGCAGGCCTGGAGGTTGAGTTTGCAGGGAGGAGAAGCCCCCAGCCAGCATGCCGGGAACATGGACTTTCACCCACAGTACTGAGTAGAATATGTGGAATCATGAACTTCAACCACGACCTTTCTCCCAGGACCTCTTTGCTGCTCATCCCTGGGGGTCCTGGATCTGCACGTCAGATGCTCACCAGATTCCTGTGAAGCTGCCTCCTCGTGTCCCTGTTTCCATGGCCGTTCCCATCACTTTCCCAGTCAACCAGAGCCAGGGCTTCTCGCTTTTCTAGCCCAGGGCACAGTTAGTTGCCTGAGGTCACCTCCCATCTGTCTAGATGGACAAAGGAAAGAGGCTTTGAGAGCTGAGCTGCCTTTTCATTTAAGTGTGTGACCACTCCCTGGCAGCACTGCCTCACTTCAATGGAAATTCGTTATCCCTTTTACCTGTACTCAAAGGATGCAAAGGTGGGAGCTAGGGGGTGGAGAATGGGAAAATGCTCAAACTGAAACTTTCAACTTGAGCCTTCGAGTTAACTGATGATTCCGGGGCTCAATTATGGGCACAAAGCTTTCCCCGTCTGTCTCACCCTGATTGGTGTGCTGCTGGAAGCTAGGTGGGACTCCCATTCATCTCACATCATGCTTTGGGCCTAGAAGAGCTTCAGGTGTGTGAGCATCAGCCTCCTCGTGTTCAAAGGCTACAGGGCCAAACTCAACGCTGGTTGGGCTAGAGGCTCCTTTCCTGCCATTCGATGCAGTGTGGGCCCAGAATAAAGATTTATTGTCCTAATTCAGAACCGGTATTTGTGTTTGACAACTTAATTGTATTTGCAGAGAAGTCATGGATTCTTTCTCTTCCTAAGCCCTTGTAGAAAAAGGCCTCATATCTTGTACTACCAAGAAGTCTTATGGATTCAAAAGCTAGCTAGAGGGGTTTGGCTTCCCCCCGCCAACTGAAGCAGTGAGTACCTATTAGCAACTTAGGTGCTGAGGGAAGAAAATAGGATCCCAAGTTCCCCTTCCCCTCCCCTTGCCTTTCCATAATTAAAACCTCAGATTCTCAGGTTGTAGGAATAAACTATGTAGTTTCTGGGGGAGGGGAATGGGTCATTTTTAATTACTTATAGGTACATAGTTTAGAGGAATAGAATGTCATGTCTGGTTTCGAAAATATTTTCCAGAGGCTTTTATCTTTTGCCTTTGTAACAGAGAGTGTGTGAGCTCCTTTACTTTTGACTCACTTTCTAGAAGCTCTGCTCCCTTCTTAGTCCTTGGATTGCATTTTAGCTTCTGTCTGAAGTCAACAATGTCTCCTTAAAAACAAGTCAAGTGTCTCCCGTGGGTGTGGGGTTGGCAAGGGGGCCTGGAAGCCAGAGTAGTCCTCTAAAAAATGAAGCACATCCAGAGTTTCCTGGTTGGAGTCCTTCTATGGAAATTCTGGCTCCACTCTCTCTACATGTGTTGGAGGACAATTTATAGCAGTCAGTAAGGCAGCCAGAAAAAGATTTAGGTTTTCTCTCTCCCATGCACATAGCATGATTACTTAGATTAACTGAAGACTGATTTTTTTTTTCCATTTGGCCAAACTTGAACACATGAGAAAATCAAACAAATGAAAAACAACAACAACAACAACAAAAAATCGGTGACCAAGTCAGCAAAGAAAAATAAGCTTCAGGTGGCAGGTTGGCAGACTGCCCTATTCCAGGTGCCAAATCAGGAGGGACCAACCAGGTGGCAACCACCAGGCTGTTCCTAAAAATGGGATGCTCTAAAGAGTAAAGTTTTGGTCTTGTGGTCTGACTTTCTTTAAGCTACAGTGGAATCATAGTTGGAGTAGGGCTGGAAGTTGGCTTTTGGTTCTTTACTGTGTGTCCTTTACAATTCCGCCTTGGAATCAATGCTCAATACTGAACCGACTCAGAATGTACCAGCAGAGTCTGACCCAAGATACCCCTCTTGTCATATGTCCTACAAGTCCTTTTGGATATTAAGCAAACGTTCATATGACTTATTATGTAATGTATCGCTGTCCTTTTCCATTGGGCTAGAGAGAGAAATGGTTCTCTCTGAAAGTCTATTCAGCTGAATCAAATAAAATGGTATTTATCCAGAGGTCATTGTCTCATAAGTTGAACCATCTGGCACACTGCTGAGAAACCAGAAGTAAGAGTTCTCACTACCTAAAAATTCCTATCGTGGAGTACATGCACTGAACTTCATGAGCTGAGTCATGGGCTAGATCCCTGCCCCCTTGTGCAACATGAGCTGATTTACTCATGTTGTGAACAAAATTCTATTTAGCTTTAAGTATCGTTGGTTTGGAAGATGAAACGAGGACAAGGAAAAGAGAGCAGGCTGAAGAAGACAGGTAGGCATTATCTGCCAGGATATAAGCTTTTTGAGGGCAAAGGCTTGGTCTGTTTTGTTCCCTGCTGAAGTCCCAGGACCTAGAATAGTCCTAGGCATGGAGGAGGTGCCAAGTAAATACCTGCTGACTTAAATAATGAGAGCAATTGAAAGCACTGGCTTTTAGGGACCATCTGCTAAGGAATGGTAGAAAAAAGGAGAAGGAGAAGAGAAAGGGAACAGATGGAGGGGACCTCATAAAGCACTTTAGTCTAAGAACAGTTTAAGTAGTATCAAAAAATTCCATATACTTTGAAAATTCTTGAGAACGTCATTGTTTTACAGCTTAAATGATGATGATGATTAGGGTGGCTGATTATCATAACCTGAAATCATCAAGACACCAAAATAAATAGAAATTAAAATGCATTCATGATCCTCCTTTCAAGGCACCAAAAACATGCAAAATATCTGAAAAATAGTTTCCAAAAATGTGACTGTGATTGTTTTGTTTTAAATTTTTTTAATTTAAGATTTTCTAAATTTTACATTTCTGCAACCACAAATGTAGAACACAACTTAGCCCAATGACAGCAGATTAGCAAAGTTGATAGAAAAGTTGTTATACTAGCAAAGGCACATAGCACGCCTGCCACTCTGCTCGCAACCACTTGCTTAGAGCTAGAAGGATCACATCCTCTGACACCCACACTTCCCTGGGATTATGTAGATGCAGCTTGACATAATGTGACTGCCTCTGAGACAGGTAGACAACGCTGTGCCCCTACGGGGCTGAAGCTTTCTCTGAACTCTACTTGTATAGAGCAGCTTCCTGATTTTTTTTTTTAACCATTGTGGGAAATTATGTGGCTTTAAAGGCCAGAGCCCCAGAAGTAGGAAAATCTACCTAGAGTTAAGCCACAGTTTTGGCTGGTTTTATGATTGCCCTGGGTTTGGCTTTCTCTGAGAAATGCTGAGATTTTTGGAAGGAATTTTGAGAGAAAATTTTTAATGTTAAAAAAAAAACAACAACCTGTGAATGATTTTGAACCTCTGGAAAGAGTAAGCAGAAATCGAAACCTAAGAAAAACCCAGGATCCTTCACAGAACACAAAGGGGCGGGCACCATAGGTGTGTATTCTCCTTGGTCTACAACCAGCCTCTCTGTTGACTCTCTTTTGCAAGGTCAACCAACAGTTTGGTGTTTCATAGACAGTCATGGCGCAGAGTGAAGCAAAAAGCAGTATTAAAAAGAAATTTCCTGAATTGCAAGTTTAGATGAATTGTCCCTATATATATTTACTTACAACCTAAAAATATCCTTGGAGAAATCTTAGAAATCAAGTGTTTATTGGGGCAGAGTGAAGGAAAAAGCAGTATTAAAAAGAAATTTCCTGAATTGCAAGTTTAGATGAATTGTCCCTATATATATTTACTTACAACCTAAAAATATCCTTGGAGAAATCTTAGAAATCAAGTGTTTATTTAATTGTCTGAAAGTGAAATAAAAGAATGGGTGAGCTGGAGGACTCTGGTGGGTGCATGGTCCAGCCTCTCTTGGCTTCAGTATTTCCATGACGGGGAGAGGCAGAGTGGAGACTAACTTCCAGAAGCCATTTGTGTGGAAGCTGGGATGCCAGGACCAAAGGACAAAGGGGATTTCAGGGATCAGGGACATGAGATCCTGTCACCTAACCCTGAAAGCTGGGAGGGAAGGAGCAGACCCTTGGTGCCAGGAGAACGATCAGAATGGTTGGAGATATTGTAGGTCTCTGTTGCTTTGGTCCGCCAGCACCTTCTTTCCTTGGGGTGGGGGTGGGGTGTTGTCTCTCACACTCCATATGGACCTGGAGGGGCTAATTGTGGGTTCTTTCTGTCTTAGCATGAGATTGCCAGAAGCAGATCCTGAGACGAGGATTGAAGTGCAAGCAGTTTGTTTGTGAGGCAAGCCCAGCTGACACTGGTAAGAGAGTGAGGCCCTGAGACAAGAGAGGGAAGGAGTGCAGCCAAGGCTCTGTCTTCAAGCTAGTGACATCTGTGGGCATGGAGCTGACACCTGCTAGGAAACTCAGGAGCAGGGCGGAGCGCAAGATTCGGGATTGGCCACACGCAGGGCAAGAAGACCGGGGTCTTTATACACCAACTCTCTGGTTGAGGGCAGATTGCAGGCACTTCTGGCCTAGCTTGCACGCAGCCCAGACAAAGCCCTCAGGCAAAAAGAAACAGGGCCTGACGCTTAGATGTGTGGCAGGTGAGCGCTGAAAGGGACAAGGCCAAGGGGAAAGGGTGGGGTACTGACAGCATCTGCTATACCTTCCCTCTTCTTCTGCTAGAAGCCAGGTCCATCAGAGCCCACATGACTGGTCTGGCTTGGGCACATGACCAGTGCAGGGCCAATGCAAGTCCTTCCCTGATTTCTGTGCATGGAAAGATAGATGCTGCCTTTCCGCTATGGTTGCTGAGTGAGGCTGGGTCCGCCTAGAGGTGCCATTGAGGCCCCTTTTCTGGCCCCCTAGGAAAGCTTATTTGCAGGAGGAAAGAATGAGGCCAATCGATAAGAGGAAGAGATGGAAAACAAGAGAGAGAGAAGTCGTATTATTTTCCTTTGAACCCTTGGATCCAGCTTGACCTGAAGCTAGCGTCACTTCTGGACATCTCAAATATGAACCAGTACATTCCTTTTGTTTTCTTGCTTTAGCCAGTTTTTATTTGTAACCGTAAGAGTTTGGCCTAATACAGGCATGGCTTTTCTCTGCCATTTCCTCCCCCTGTAACACGTGTGCACACAGGGGATTTGTATATATCCCTGAATCATATAACTGCTAGAAAGCTGAGCTCCCTGTCTCTGATGCCACTTGAGAGTGGCAAAGCAGTGTAGCCCAAATTGAAGACGGGGGGTGGGGGTGGGGGTGGTGGCACTGTGACAAAGAGTGTCCCAAGCAAGAGAAAGGATGCTCTGGAAAGGAGCCCAGAGCATACAAGCTTTCGTTCCAGCCCTTTTTACAGAGTACACGCTTGAGAGCCAAAGTGGAAAAAAAAAATTAATTCCAATTCCCTAATTATGGAGAGAACAGAACCTACACGGCCGGTTGGAGGGAACTCAGGAAGAGTAGATGGGGGTCTTGAGTCAGGCAGGAGGGCAGGGCAAGGCAGGGCTGCGGGCGCTAATGTGCTTCCTCCACAGATACACATTTGCAGGCTGTGGAAATTCAGGGCAGAGCCGAGCACAGTCCATTCTTACCGGATGGAATAGCTGAGAGGCCACCCGGGGCACAGCCCCTGGGCCTGGCTGGGTATTGGAGGGGCACAGCACAGAGCAAGTGCTCAGTCCCTGGGAGCTGATGCTGTGCTTTTTGGTGGAGGACACCAGAGGGCAAGCAGTGGCAGGGAATACCAAGGGTATGACCAGCCTTTGCAGGATCCTAGACGGAGGCTGCGGGCACAGGTGAGTGTAGGAGGAGGGGTCAGGGAGCACTGGTGTGCTGGAGCCAGTCCTTCCCATCTCCCAAGAGTCAAGGGCAAGATTTTCAGGAATTTTGTGAGACAATTGTTAAACATGGCAATAATTGAAATGAAATCATTTTGTTAACTAATGAATTTATTAAAAGCAATAAATACCCAAAACTCGTCGTTTCCTAATTATTTTACTGCTTCTTACCACTAGCTATGTTCTTGAGGTTATTGAATTCTTTTGTGCCTGCGAGCAGGGATACTGTACAGCGGTGTGACTCTGCTCATCTCTTCTTAACCCTGTGTTTGCTGGCGTCACACTGTAGCTGAAAATCTGCCGGGATGAGAGTGCAAATTGCAAATGCTACAAATCAGGGCTTAACTTACTGTTTTGTAGATGCTTAGACTTAAGAATGTGATGAAAAATGCCAACAAGGCAAATTAAACTTAAAAGTGTGTCATGTAGGGCTTCCCTGGTGGCGCAGTGGTTGAGAGTCCGCCTGCCGATGCAGGGGACACGGGTTCGTGCCCCGGTCTGGGAGGATCCCACGTGCCGCGGAGCGGCTGGGCCCGTGGGCCATGGCCGCTGAGCCTGCTAGTCCGGAGCCTGTGCTCCGCAACTGGAGAGGCCACAGCAGTGAGAGGCCCGCGTACCGCACAAAAAAAAAAAAAAAAAAAAAGTGTGTCACGTATGTAGCCATTGCATTGTGAATAGCATCAAACCCTGACGGACTATTCTTCCAGCATTGGAAAGCTACAGTCCGATTCAGCAAAGAGGTCACTCACGCATTGACCAGACATGTTGTTTTACTTTCATCATACTCAACAGAAACAAAGGTATCAGTCAGCATTCGTGTAAGAACTATTCTCACAGAGTGCTTTTTGGTTCTTGTTTGTTCATTGCAAGCATTGAAAAAATTGGTGATAATTGTAGGTTGGCTACAGATATAAAAGTTCAGCAGAAAACAAAAACCAAAAAGCACTCTGTGAGAATAAATTGATTGTATGAACTTAGAGAACTGGAGTATTGTGTATTTTATTCTTCTTAAATTTTCTGCCACATAGTCTTTATATACCAGGAAAATTTAGAATAAACTGATGTGCGTGTGCACATGCATACCTTCTATGTGGAAAGACAGTTGCTAACTCTTTACCAGCACACCACTGGGCTTGGGACACCCTACCCTTCTCTATCTGGCCTGCCTGGAAAGCCAGAAAAGGAAAGGAGTTTGCTGGAAAAGGGAGCTCTATTTCTGCCCAGCATGAAGCGAGCATCTTTGTAGAATAGGAACATTGAGAGTATTTACAGCACATATGTGAAGACCACGATAGGTGAAAGAGCCCAGCAGATGCAGCACTAACTGCAGGGAAGGTTTGCCCACCATCCCACACACACCTTACATTTGTACGCTCCCCATCCCCTGCGTTCTTCCTTTGTGCTTTTAATTCAAGTCACATGTGTAACTTGAGAACTTATAAATTACAGAAGGTCTTTCAAACAAAGTTAGTATGTAAATATAAAATATACCATTAAATTCCCATCATTAATATTGAAGAGTAAGTCAATATTTGATCAAAATCGCCTCGGGGGATTTTGCCTTTCTGCCCGGTTTTATGCCTCACAGGCGTATTCAATTATTATTTAATTACCCGGTTAAATGCCACAACTTACAAAGCAGGGATTATATTAATAATAACATGAGGTTTGTTTTAAACCAGCCCGTCCATTAGATACAGCTGTTTTTGTTTGACCGTCTCACAGAGCACAGAATTTACGCTATTCTTCTGCACCTGGTTTTGAATGAATTGCTGCTATTTAAGCTCCACCCCCCCCGCCCTTTTTAAAAGTCATCCTCCTGTATTTGTCATATTTTTCCAGTCTTTCAGCTATTCTCCACCCCACCTCTTCCCGCCCACACCCCACCCCAGCACCCCGGGAGTCTGATTTCCACGGTAAATCAAATACCTTAACAAAGGACTGTGCCTGAAACACAGTAACAAAACCGAGATGCTGGGTCACAGAGGACAATCTTGCCTCAAAAGAAGGTGGGGTCCCACATAGAGCAGTTTCCGAGCCAACCCCTTCCGACTGAATGGTTTGCTCCTTAATTGTCGCTATAAAGTTGCTATAGCAACCGTTCTCTCAGAAGGATTTGTTGGCACCTAGACGGACTTTATTTCTCTGACACTGGGAGAGGAGGAGAAAGACAAAGTCTAATGAGAGGACTGAGTGACATGAGATCACTCCCCTTTCAGCTTTACCACATTGGACTCACATTTGGGGTATTCTGAACATGGCCTTTTGTCAATCTGATGCGGAGTAGAGAAGGGGGGGGAGAGAGAACAGACCCGGGAGGGCCGGGGGGAGGCTGGAGGAACAGCTGAAACGAGGTGGGCCATGCAAGCCTTTTGTCCTACCCCATCTGGGTGCTGTGGTTTGGGGATGGAGCCAGAGCAAGGCTACCTGTATTGTGCCTCTCGGAGCCAGGCGGGTCCTGCCTCAAACACAAAGGCCTCACGTGCAGTGACAGGGCCGTAACAGCCTGGCAAATCAACTGCTTGAACATTTGGCTTTATGAATATTGAGCAAAATTCTTTAAATAAATTATGAAAATGAATCTAAGGGAACAGACATCTGAATCCTATTGCAAGCCTAGGGCCACTGATTTGTAATGCTAAGCATGATAATAGTGGTATAAACGAGGGATGCGTTTCAAAATAACTGATGACCTTGGAAAACTGGTTGCGCTAAAAGGAGTCCTAATTAGACGATTGTTTATAAAGAACCCCAGTGCCTGGGATGTCCAGCCACAGAGCTGGACACAGTGAAACGTGTACTCAGGCAGTGCCTTTTCAGATACTGAACATAAAAATCAAACTATGCAGCCTTGAAAAATTATAATTTCCAAAGTATCACAGAGCATTTCAGGAAGTCAGTTGGCAATAAATATCAAAATCCTTGAAATTTTGAATAATTTTGACTCAGCAGTTCCACCTCTAGCACTTTGTCCCAAGGTAATAATTGCAGATACATAATATACAAAGTCTTCACAATGGGAAAGTCAATTGCAGCGTGTATAATCACTTACCCTTCTAAACGTGCAACCACAGGGAACTGGTTAAAATAAATTATGGTATATCCATGTAACAGAGTACCTTGTAGCCATTAAAAATGCTGAAGCATGTTTGATAAAATGGAAACAGCATTGATAATATTCTACTGAAGGAAAAAACAGGTTACAGTGGAATACATATGGCCGATTCCATTTTTAAGAGCATATATACATTTTAAAAAACTGTTGAGATACAATAAAATGTCGGTGGCTGTTAATTTCATGGAGTAGGATTATAGGTGATTTTATTATTTTCTTTTTTAGGCTTACTTATATGCTTTGGCTTTCAACAATGAATACACTTTCCTGCTGTCCTAAAACAAAGAAAATGTACTCTTTTTACATTTCTGTCCATTAATCACTTATGTATTTCTTAACCAAGTGATTTTAGGAGAGGGGAATTCTGGCCAGATGCTCCAGCCTCGTGTGTCCTGATAAGCTCACATCCACTCTGGGAATTAATGGGACACAGATGTTCAGCTTGTCTTGAAAGCAGGGAGATGTGGTAGCAGCCCTCTACACCAGTTAAGTCTTGGTTCTGAGACCTATAGTTCAGGGACTCCCCTGTTTTCTGGGAGAAACAAATTGCTAGATGCAGACCCAAAAGACAGGAGCAGGGAGAAATGGAAATGTTTCTACAAACATGGCAGAAAGTGTTATAAATGTAGTGTGATTATAAATAAGAAGATTGGTTTTATAGCTGACTCATAGAAAACATCCTCTTTATTTTATAGTCAAACCTAATATAATATAGAAAGAGCCCACTGAAAGCTAGGAGGGCTTGATCTGGGGGCAGGAGGACCTCCTGAGGAGAATCTCCCTTCCCCTCTTTCTGGGCATCCCCAGGAGTCAGGAAAGTTACAAAGGATGCCTGTCCTCTTCTTGCATATCTCTCCCACTCCATCATTGGCAATCAATCAATCAGTCAATCAATTGGAGCTTGCACTAGCGCTGGGACCCTTTGGCCATTCCCGGCCACACTGAATTTTCCTGAGTCTTGTTACAAAGAACCATATTTTTAACTTGCCAGGCTTGCTGTCCACTGTGACAAATACAATGCATAGAATCTAGAACACTTTTACAAATCAGATATTTCAGCACTCACAAAAGGCAGTGCACTCATTGTATTCATCGTTATTCGAATAAAAGGTCATATAATAGGTTTATCCTAACTTCCCACAATCCCTGAATAAGGAATATACTACGTATTCAGTATTTTTAGTGGTTGCTGTCGTTTGTTACATGTGCTTGTATTAACCTTGGCAGCACTTGCATAAACTTATTACATTAATAGAGTTAAACATGAATTTGATTTCAGAAAAAATAATCTATCCTTGAAAGGAGAGTATCATCACCTCCATGTAAACAATGTTCTCTGCAAACAATGCCCTTTATTTTGGCAACGTATCTTTCCTGCCATCTGCCTCGCAAAGCACTTGCCAGAGTTGCAATAACAATTGAGTTACAGAGGGAATTAGGTGTAATGGAGGGGAAGGAAATTGATTGCTTAATTTTTATTAACAGAAAGGGAGAAAATTGTGGTGCCCTGCTGTGAACCAAAGTGAAACAAAGAGAAAAATACAGAGAGATGACTCCAGGTGGCAGGAACGTTCCTGAACAAACATTAACAATTGTATGAGGAGGCTGAGAAGAGGCCAGCAATGCTGGTGGAGCAGAGAAAGTGGTAGGAAAGCAAGGGGGCACAGCCCAGGGCTGAAGTGATACGGCTCAACCCGCCAAAAAAGGACACAGATGCTGAGAGACCACAGCTTCTGCTGGAAAGAGTCATTTAATTCTCACTGCATTCTGCTTGTCTGCATGTCAAGATTGCACATCTTAGCCAGCTTGAAGTTAGAGCCTGGGGTGTGTACAGGTCTGTGTGCAGAATAAGTGACTTCCATTTCTTGCCCTGCCATCATCAGAAAGTCTACCAGTAATAAATGCTGGAGAGGGTGTGGAGAAAAGGGACCCCTCCTACACTATCGGTGGGAATGTAAATTGGTGCAGCCACTATGGAGAGCAGTCTAGAAGTTCCTTAAAAAACTGAAAATAGAGTTACCATATGATCCAGCAATCCCACTCCTGGGCATATACCCAGAAAAAGACAAAAACTCTAATTCCAAAAGATACATGCACCCCAATGTTCAGAGCAGCACTATTTACAATAGCCAAGACATGGAAGCCACCTAAACATCCATTGACAGATGAATGAATAAGAATATGTGGTACATATATACAATGGAAGACTATTCAGCCTTAAAAAAGAATGAAATATTGCCATTTGCAGCAACATGGATGACCTAGGGACTATCATACTAAGTGAAGGAAATCAGACAGAGAAAGACAAATACTATATGATATCACTCATATGTGGAATTTTAAAAAATAGAACAAATGAATTTAGTTACAAAACATTTTCACAGACATGAAAAACAAACTTATGGTTACCTAAGAGGAAAGGGGGAGGGGAGGGATAAATCAGGAGTGTGGGATTGACAGAGACATACCACTATATGTAAAATAAATAAATTACAGTGATTTACTACATAGCACAGGGAACTATATTCAATATCTTTAACAACCTATAATGGAAAAGAATCTGAAGCTGTACACCTGAAACATACACAATATTGTACATCAATTATAGTTAAATCTTTTAAAAAAGAACAACACACACACACACACACGCACATGCACACACACTAAAAGAACCCCAATTCTTGCCCTGAGAGCCTATAACACTTTGGACGATTCATGAGGGTCATTCAGACCCCACCAGGAGTAGCCTGCATCCTCTGAGCAGTTAGGTCGTGGATGGTGGATTAGCACAAAGCTGCCTGAGCTGAGTTGTGTCCCCTTCTCGTCCTAGAGGGAGACCCACTCCACCTACCTGAGAAGTTAGTTTCCCTCCTTTCTTAGGGGCAGCTGCTGGGCCACTAACCTGCCATACCTTCCTGGAACTAACTCTCCTCTGAGTATCTGTTTCACTTGTTTGGTCTGCGGGCTGTGGGCTGGCTGTTGGGGGAGAGGAGTTCAGATGATAATATCATAGCATCCTGGTAGGTAATGCATTCATGCACTTTATGCTGTACACGCTGTCAGTTGCACACAGGATGCGGCAGCGTTCGGTTTCTCCTGTGAGAGAGGCTCAGGCTGGGGAGTGGTGAGGAGACCCTGGACATTGCCTCCACATTGCATCTGGCCCCCAGGACACTCACCCCCTGAACCACCTCCTGGCCGGCGTTGTGATTCTGGGTAGCAAGTTCATGGGCTTTTTAACTGAGACCTCTAGTAAATGGATTCTCACAATTGGGAGCAGATAGGTTTGCTAAAGAAAAAGCCACAAGTCATAGTTTTGCATCCCTCAGAGAAAACAGGAAAGAAGGCATATAGCCACACTCTATACTAACTAATGGGAGTAATTTTCATATGTTTAAATTATCATGTGGGGAGAATCTAACTGATAAAGTGAAACCCAGAATGCAGCAAGGTCAGTAATATTATCAGCCATAATATGGGTAGGAAGAAGTTAAATAAATTTGACACACCCATATGATAGACAAAAATGCTTCTTTTAAGTCTCATTATAAAATGTGAAGATAGTCACAATATAAAATTAAGTTATAAAGAGGATTTAAATTGCTCTTATACAATATGACACCGTATAATAGACTGCATGAGTGAGAGAAGTGAAAACCAAGATGGCTTTAAGAAAGTTTATCAAGGTGTGAACAGAGACTAGCTGGATGGTGGGATGGGTGTTTTTTTATTTTCTTCTTTATACATTTCTCATGATCCAATTTTGCCAAAATGATCATATGTTAACAAGCATCAGAAAACAAATTTCTAAAGTCATGAAGTCAAAGGAATTTTATACATTTTACCACTTTTGTGAAAATGTGTGGAGACAAGGGAAGAAAGGAAAAGTTAATTTATGAAATTGCAATAACTTAAAATACATATTTCTGCAGTGGCTGCACCAATTTACATTCCCACCAGCAGTGCGCGAGGGTTTCCTTTTCTCCATAGCTACAGACACTGTGGAAACAGTGTGGAGGTTTCCCAAAAAACTAAAAAAAAAACACTAGCGGGCTTCCCTGGTGGCGCAGTGGTTGAGAGTCCGCCTGCCGATGCAGGGGACACGGGTTCGTGCCCCGGTCCGGTAGGATCCCACATGCCGCGGAGCGGCTGGGCCCGTGAGCCATGGCCACTGAGCCTGTGCGTCCGGAGCCTGTGCTCCGCAGCGGGAGAGGCCACAACGGTGAGAGGCCCGCGTACCACAAAAAACAAACAAACACTAGTGGTTACTAGTTTTTTTACTGGGGACAGGAGGGGGAGGGGCAATTTAGGGGGTGGGGAGAGCGGGAGGTGCAAGCTACTGGCTGCAAGATAGGCTACAAGGATGTATTGTCCCACACAGGGACTACAGAAAATATTTTGTAATAACTGTAAATGGAGTGTAACCTTTAAAAATTGTATAAAAATTTTAAAAAATAATAAATTTTAAAAAATCTTACAAAATAAAATACATATTTCTGTTTCCAACAGTTGTGTACATGATTCAGAGAGTTATCGGGCCCCCAGAGCATCAGTTTACAGTGCCCGTTCCCACACTCTGCTATTATCAGATTCTCTGGCTCCTGTTGGTTTCGTTCTGCTTTTCTGAACACAGTCGGGTATGTAACTGGGTATCTTCCAAAGACTAACGACCTTTAGAACATCCTTTGTTTATGCAGTTCTTACTTAGAAACTATGCCATAACTTCAAATATGTAGTTTAAAATGCTGGCCATTCCAGGTCACCTACAACCAAGCTTTCCCTGAAATGTTTAGTGCAGAGAACCACACCGAATTTGTGGTCACAGAGTTTTAACTCAAAATGTAATCTACAGATCCCAAGATCCCCATTTTCCAGCTATGTCATGACATTTGAGCGATCTGGGCCATTAATTATAATATTACTAATTGTCTCAAAGATTTTTGGTTGTAACATGGTCTTCCCGGTTACCAAGAACCGGCAGGATTCTTGGCCACCAGAAGGCTCCCAACGATATTTTTGATAGCATCTCAGGGCATGAACTGACCCCATATTCCTTCTTACCTAGGCTTGTTAACGCAGCTCTTGTCTGACAGAAACTTGGCACTGTAGGCTTCCCAGTCCTCACTGACTTCACCTGCCAATCCCAAGCATCCAGGGAGCTGAACTGATGACAGGGGTGATCATTCAGGAATCCTAATTACTCAGCAACCAAGGGTGAGGCTTTACCAAATACTTTTTCAAAATTAAGTCATGTAACTACTCATAATAGCCCCCAAATGGAAACCCCAATGTGCACCAGCTGAAGAATGGAGAAATAAACTGCTGTATTCACACAATGGAATACTTGATAGCAATGAGGACGAATGATCTACAACTTCATGCAAGGCTGTGGGCCTTGTGCATCTCACAAACATGAAGCTGAGCAGGAGAAATCAAACATAAAGAAGAACATGTGTGTTAGTCTGCTATGTACTCGGAGCGTTCTTACAAAGTGCAAAAAGAACCAAAACTGATCTATGGTGATAGAAGTCAGGATAGTTGTTATCTTTGTGGATAGGGAGCAGACGGGGGTTTCTGGGATGTTACTGATGTTGTTTTGCAGGCTGGGTGCTGATTAGGACAAGAGCGTTCGGTCTGTTAACAAACAAAAGTCATCAAGCTGCATACTTAGGATGTGGGCACTTTTGCATATATATATAATACTTTAATAAAAAGCTACTTGGGGGAATTCCCTGGTGGTCAAGTGATTAGGACTCCGACCTCTCGCTGCTGAGGGCCCCGGTTGGGAAACTAAGATGCCACAAGCTGTGTGGTGTGCCCCGCCCCCCCAAAACAAGATAAAAGACTAGTCATAATGACAAACCAGGAGGGAAAAAAACCCTAATTAAAAAAAAAAATGAATTGCATTAAAAAAAAAAAAAGAGCTACTTGGAAAAAAATACAAAGACCTATGGAAAAATTTAAAATAGAGAAAGCAAAGTCTGGACCAGAGGAGTTACAACAAATGCTGGTTAATTCTTTCATAGAGGTTGGTGCACTTGGCCCCAACTCTGCAAGGTTTTTCTACAGTTTGTTGCAGGGGGGTGGGTGGGCATAGTGGATAATGGAGGAGCCCTTTCCACAGAAGAGCAGCAGCTTCATTTGCAGACTCCTTTTCTTCTCCAGCACTGAGGCAGGGTTTACCACCCCTCAAGTGACCTCAAACAGGAGCTGGAGGATACTTCCAGAGGTGAGCGCCCATGTGAACCAACAAACACCACATGCCCTGTGTAAAGACAGTGACGGTCCATAAAACAAGACTCTGTGTGGTCTCTCCAGGGCTGCAGGGATCGACTGCTGGGTAAGAATCAGCCCCTGCCAGCGGTACGTTCCCTCCTGGTTTTGAGCCAGTTTTGCCACTTACAAGCTTTGTGGTCTTGAGAAAGACATTTCTCCAGTTGTCTAGTTTTCTCTTCTCTAAGATGGCGATAATAACAGGCATGCTGGACACACAAGGTACTCAACAAACAAGATGCTCAAACAGTAGTATTCCTACTGCTATTACCATCCTTATTCCTTTTCCCATCAGAAACATATTTTCCAGTCCGAATAGCAAAGTACTTGGCCTCACGGGAGAGCTGGCTTTTGGAAGGCCAGGGAAACTGCAGTCCACCCCACTTTGCAGGGGGCCATGAGGGATAAAGAAATCTCTGCAGAATTACCCGGAGACTTCTCCCTCAGAAACTCAGAGCCCAGGGAAAGCAGCATTTGAGACAACGACCCCAGACTAACAAATCACTTTCTGGAGCTTCTGCCTTACAGACATATTCGTGAGAAACAGCAGCACATTTCCACATGCGGCTCCCAGAAACAAAACCCTGGCATTGTCGGGGTACAAAAATCTGTGCCAGGGAGGGTAGAAGTGAGCCACTGACACTCTCGGAGAATATTTGGGTGATTATACTACAGTTAGGTGCTCCCTAAGCCAGCTGTACGTTTGCCTGAGAGGCAAACGGAGAGAAACCTTTGCTGAAAAGAGCCCTTGGAGCTGAATGCTGGGCCAGGCAGCCATGTCATGAGCTCACTGTCTTTGGCAACCATCAGACACGCAGCTCAAGGGCAGCAGCTGCCAGAAAGCTTTGCAGGAAGTAGCACCACCCACGGCATCTGGATAAAGCCAAGAGGGTCAGAGTGGGCCCAGGATGGGATGCTCAGCCTCGATGCAGCCAAGACACCCTTTGACTGCTTGCCTTGCACTTCCTTTGGGTCTAAAGATGCCCAGAGCAGTACTTGACTGTCACTTACTAATGGGTCAAATCTTGCATAATATTACCTAATTACAAAAAAAATTCTAAAATTAAATTTTCTTCTAATTTAATAAGATTTTAGGGTCACCACAAGTGGTCAGCTCCTCTCTCCAAAAACTTGAACCCTGGAGTGCTTGTGTTGGAAGGGAACGTGGAGATTGTTCCGATCTGATCCTGCATGGTACAGACATGGGAATGAGGGCTGGAAATTTACCAATTCTTTGTACCCAGTCACAGAGCAGTGAAGTCAGAGGAGGGACTAAAAGCCAAAGCCGATGACTGGTCCAGTTTTTGCTATCTGATCCCCACTGCTTCTTTCTCACTTAACAAATAAATTGCTTACAATGGAAACATCAGCTCTGAAGATGGCGGTGTGGGAAGACGTGGAGTTCACATCTCCGCACAACTATGGTGCCTGCCGGACGCTGGTGGGGGATCTTGACGCCCAAGGAGATGGGAGGAACCCCCAAGAGAACTGGCAGGACATGGAGGCACTGAGGGGGGAGGAGAAGTGGAGGCTGGACAGGACTGGCACCCCTGAGGGGTGGCTGAGAAGGGGGAGGGGTTCCCACGCCTGGAGGGACCGTCAGGGGCTCAGACCAGGGTGGAGCGCGCCCAGCATTTCCCCTGCCCAGTTGGCTGGGGAAGTCTACCAGGCTCTGGGGCCGGGTCCTACGCCCTCAGAGGACCCCATCGGGCCACATTGGTCCTGGGGATATAGGAGGGAGGCCCAGGGGAGAACAGGAGAGGCAGGTAGGAGGGGCACTCCAGGACCAGAGGAGCAGGAGGGAGTGGAGGGTGTTGGGCCGCCCATTCAAGCCCAGGAAGCCTGATGGGTTCCGAGGTGGGGTCCCCCGCCCTCTAAGACCAGAGGTGGGAGGCACGCCTGGGCCCCTTCTGTTCTGTTGAGGCTAACCCCACCCCCCACACACCCCAGGGCCTTTTCCAGCCCTGTGGATCCTCAGCATAGGCCCTGCCCACTGCCCAAACCTCACCCCTGCTTAGGCCCCGCCCCCCACAGCCAAGGCCTTTTCCACCTTTTCTTTCTTTTTTTTTTTGCTCCTCCTCTTTTTTACTATTGTGGTTCTGTTTTACCTTCCAGTTGTTGTTTCATCTATATTTTTATTTTTATATTCTTTCTAACATATCTGTTAGTTTCCTAGTCTAATTTTATTTTTTACTTTGTTATTGTTCTCCTTGACTTGTGGGATCTTGGTTCATGAGCCGAGGGTTGGGCCGAAGCTCCTGCGGTGGGAGCTCCGAGTCCAAACCACTGGACTAACGGAGAACCTCAGACTGCAGGGAATATTCATCGGAGTGAGGCCTCCCAGAGGTCCTCATCTCGGCACCAAGACCAAGTTCTACTCAACAGCCTACAAACTCCAGTGTTGGAAGCCTCAGGCCAAAAAACCAGTAAGCCTCAGGCCAAAAAACCAGTAAGATAGGAACACAGTCCCACTCAACAAAAAAAAATGAGATGACAAAAAAATATGTCACAGATGAAGGAGCAAGGTAAAAACCTACAAGACCAAATAAGTGAAGAGGAAATAGGCAATCTACCTGAAAAAGAATTCAAAGTAATGATAGTAAAGATGATCCAGAATCTTGGAAATAGACCGGAGGCACGGATTGAGAAACTACAAGAAATGTTTAACAAAGATCTAGAAAAACTAAAGAATAAACAAAGAGAAATGAACAACACATTAATTTAAATGAAAAATACACTAGAAGGAACCAATAACAGAATAACTGAGGCAGAAGAACGAATAAGTGAGCTGGGAGACAAAATGGTGGAAATAACTGCCAAGAATAAAGAAAAAAGAATGAAAAGAATTGAAGACAATCTCAGAGACCTCTGGGACAACACTACATGCACCAACACTCAAATTATAGGGGCCCCAGAAGAAGAAGAGAAAAAGAAAAGGTCTGAGAAAGTATTTGAAGAGATTATAGTGGAAAACTTCCCTTACATGGGAAAGGAAATAGTCATCCAAGTCCAGGAAGAACAGAGAGTCCCATACGGATAAATCCTAGGAGAAATACACCAAGACACATATTAATCAAACTAACAAAAATTAAATTCAAAGAAAAAATATTAAAAGCAGCAAGGGGAAAACAAAAAATAACATACAAAGGAATCCCCATAAGGTTATCAGCTGATTTTTCAGCAGAAACTCTTCAGGCCAGAAGGGAGTG
>NC_041221.1:75393637-75400780 GCF_002837175.3 Physeter macrocephalus | reverse complement strand
TGCCGATGCAGGGGACACGGGTTCGTGCCCCGGTCCGGTAGGATCCCACATGCCGCGGAGCGGCTGGGCCCGTGAGCCATGGCCACTGAGCCTGTGCGTCCGGAGCCTGTGCTCCGCAGCGGGAGAGGCCACAACGGTGAGAGGCCCGCGTACCACAAAAAACAAACAAACACTAGTGGTTACTAGTTTTTTTACTGGGGACAGGAGGGGGAGGGGCAATTTAGGGGGTGGGGAGAGCGGGAGGTGCAAGCTACTGGCTGCAAGATAGGCTACAAGGATGTATTGTCCCACACAGGGACTACAGAAAATATTTTGTAATAACTGTAAATGGAGTGTAACCTTTAAAAATTGTATAAAAATTTTAAAAAATAATAAATTTTAAAAAATCTTACAAAATAAAATACATATTTCTGTTTCCAACAGTTGTGTACATGATTCAGAGAGTTATCGGGCCCCCAGAGCATCAGTTTACAGTGCCCGTTCCCACACTCTGCTATTATCAGATTCTCTGGCTCCTGTTGGTTTCGTTCTGCTTTTCTGAACACAGTCGGGTATGTAACTGGGTATCTTCCAAAGACTAACGACCTTTAGAACATCCTTTGTTTATGCAGTTCTTACTTAGAAACTATGCCATAACTTCAAATATGTAGTTTAAAATGCTGGCCATTCCAGGTCACCTACAACCAAGCTTTCCCTGAAATGTTTAGTGCAGAGAACCACACCGAATTTGTGGTCACAGAGTTTTAACTCAAAATGTAATCTACAGATCCCAAGATCCCCATTTTCTAGCTATGTCATGACATTTGAGCGATCTGGGCCATTAATTATAATATTACTAATTGTCTCAAAGATTTTTGGTTGTAACATGGTCTTCCCGGTTACCAAGAACCGGCAGGATTCTTGGCCACCAGAAGGCTCCCAACGATATTTTTGATAGCATCTCAGGGCATGAACTGACCCCATATTCCTTCTTACCTAGGCTTGTTAACGCAGCTCTTGTCTGACAGAAACTTGGCACTGTAGGCTTCCCAGTCCTCACTGACTTCACCTGCCAATCCCAAGCATCCAGGGAGCTGAACTGATGACAGGGGTGATCATTCAGGAATCCTAATTACTCAGCAACCAAGGGTGAGGCTTTACCAAATACTTTTTCAAAATTAAGTCATGTAACTACTCATAATAGCCCCCAAATGGAAACCCCAATGTGCACCAGCTGAAGAATGGAGAAATAAACTGCTGTATTCACACAATGGAATACTTGATAGCAATGAGGACGAATGATCTACAACTTCATGCAAGGCTGTGGGCCTTGTGCATCTCACAAACATGAAGCTGAGCAGGAGAAATCAAACATAAAGAAGAACATGTGTGTTAGTCTGCTATGTACTCGGAGCGTTCTTACAAAGTGCAAAAAGAACCAAAACTGATCTATGGTGATAGAAGTCAGGATAGTTGTTATCTTTGTGGATAGGGAGCAGACGGGGGTTTCTGGGATGTTACTGATGTTGTTTTGCAGGCTGGGTGCTGATTAGGACAAGAGCGTTCGGTCTGTTAACAAACAAAAGTCATCAAGCTGCATACTTAGGATGTGGGCACTTTTGCATATATATATAATACTTTAATAAAAAGCTACTTGGGGGAATTCCCTGGTGGTCAAGTGATTAGGACTCCGACCTCTCGCTGCTGAGGGCCCCGGTTGGGAAACTAAGATGCCACAAGCTGTGTGGTGTGCCCCGCCCCCCCAAAACAAGATAAAAGACTAGTCATAATGACAAACCAGGAGGGAAAAAAACCCTAATTAAAAAAAAAAATGAATTGCATTAAAAAAAAAAAAAGAGCTACTTGGAAAAAAATACAAAGACCTATGGAAAAATTTAAAATAGAGAAAGCAAAGTCTGGACCAGAGGAGTTACAACAAATGCTGGTTAATTCTTTCATAGAGGTTGGTGCACTTGGCCCCAACTCTGCAAGGTTTTTCTACAGTTTGTTGCAGGGGGGTGGGTGGGCATAGTGGATAATGGAGGAGCCCTTTCCACAGAAGAGCAGCAGCTTCATTTGCAGACTCCTTTTCTTCTCCAGCACTGAGGCAGGGTTTACCACCCCTCAAGTGACCTCAAACAGGAGCTGGAGGATACTTCCAGAGGTGAGCGCCCATGTGAACCAACAAACACCACATGCCCTGTGTAAAGACAGTGACGGTCCATAAAACAAGACTCTGTGTGGTCTCTCCAGGGCTGCAGGGATCGACTGCTGGGTAAGAATCAGCCCCTGCCAGCGGTACGTTCCCTCCTGGTTTTGAGCCAGTTTTGCCACTTACAAGCTTTGTGGTCTTGAGAAAGACATTTCTCCAGTTGTCTAGTTTTCTCTTCTCTAAGATGGCGATAATAACAGGCATGCTGGACACACAAGGTACTCAACAAACAAGATGCTCAAACAGTAGTATTCCTACTGCTATTACCATCCTTATTCCTTTTCCCATCAGAAACATATTTTCCAGTCCGAATAGCAAAGTACTTGGCCTCACGGGAGAGCTGGCTTTTGGAAGGCCAGGGAAACTGCAGTCCACCCCACTTTGCAGGGGGCCATGAGGGATAAAGAAATCTCTGCAGAATTACCCGGAGACTTCTCCCTCAGAAACTCAGAGCCCAGGGAAAGCAGCATTTGAGACAACGACCCCAGACTAACAAATCACTTTCTGGAGCTTCTGCCTTACAGACATATTCGTGAGAAACAGCAGCACATTTCCACATGCGGCTCCCAGAAACAAAACCCTGGCATTGTCGGGGTACAAAAATCTGTGCCAGGGAGGGTAGAAGTGAGCCACTGACACTCTCGGAGAATATTTGGGTGATTATACTACAGTTAGGTGCTCCCTAAGCCAGCTGTACGTTTGCCTGAGAGGCAAACGGAGAGAAACCTTTGCTGAAAAGAGCCCTTGGAGCTGAATGCTGGGCCAGGCAGCCATGTCATGAGCTCACTGTCTTTGGCAACCATCAGACACGCAGCTCAAGGGCAGCAGCTGCCAGAAAGCTTTGCAGGAAGTAGCACCACCCACGGCATCTGGATAAAGCCAAGAGGGTCAGAGTGGGCCCAGGATGGGATGCTCAGCCTCGATGCAGCCAAGACACCCTTTGACTGCTTGCCTTGCACTTCCTTTGGGTCTAAAGATGCCCAGAGCAGTACTTGACTGTCACTTACTAATGGGTCAAATCTTGCATAATATTACTTAATTACAAAAAAAATTCTAAAATTAAATTTTCTTCTAATTTAATAAGATTTTAGGGTCACCACAAGTGGTCAGCTCCTCTCTCCAAAAACTTGAACCCTGGAGTGCTTGTGTTGGAAGGGAACGTGGAGATTGTTCCGATCTGATCCTGCATGGTACAGACATGGGAATGAGGGCTGGAAATTTACCAATTCTTTGTACCCAGTCACAGAGCAGTGAAGTCAGAGGAGGGACTAAAAGCCAAAGCCGATGACTGGTCCAGTTTTTGCTATCTGATCCCCACTGCTTCTTTCTCACTTAACAAATAAATTGCTTACAATGGAAACATCAGCTCTGAAGATGGCGGTGTGGGAAGACGTGGAGTTCACATCTCCGCACAACTATGGTGCCTGCCGGACGCTGGGGGGGGATCTTGACGCCCAAGGAGATGGGAGGAACCCCCAAGAGAACTGGCAGGACATGGAGGCACTGAGGGGGGAGGAGAAGTGGAGGCTGGACAGGACTGGCACCCCTGAGGGGTGGCTGAGAAGGGGGAGGGGTTCCCACGCCTGGAGGGACCGTCAGGGGCTCAGACCAGGGTGGAGCGCGCCCAGCATTTCCCCTGCCCAATTGGCTGGGGAAGTCTACCAGGCTCTGGGGCCGGGTCCTACGCCCTCAGAGGACCCCTTCGGGCCGCATTGGTCCTGGGGATATAGGAGGGAGGCCCAGGGGAGAACAGGAGAGGCAGGTAGGAGGGGCACTCCAGGACCAGAGGAGCAGGAGGGAGTGGAGGGTGTTGGGCCGCCCATTCAAGCCCAGGAAGCCTGATGGGTTCCGAGGTGGGGTCCCCCGCCCTCTAAGACCAGAGGTGGGAGGCACGCCTGGGCCCCTTCTGTTCTGTTGAGGCTAACCCCACCCCCCACACACCCCAGGGCCTTTTCCAGCCCTGTGGATCCTAAGCATAGGCCCTGCCCACTGCCCAAACCTCACCCCTGCTTAGGCCCCGCCCTCCACAGCCAAGGCCTTTTCCACCTTTTTTTTTTTCTTTTCATCCTCCTCTTTTTTACTATTGTGTTTCTGTTTTACCTTCTGGTTGTTGTTTCATCTGTATTTTTATTTTTATTATTTTTTATTTTTTTATTTTATTATTATTTTGTTTTTGCGGTACACGGGCCTCTCACTGTTGTGGCCTCTCCCATTGTGGAGCACAGGCTCTGGACGCGCAGGCTCAGCGGCCATGGCTCACGGGCCCAGCCGCTCCGTGGCGTGTGGGATCTTCCCAGACCAGGGCACGAACCCATGTTCCCTGCATCGGCAGGCGGATTCTCAACCACTGCACCACCAGGGAAGCCCTATATTTTTATTTTTATATTTTTTCTAATATAGTTGTTAATTTCCTAGTCTAATTTTATTTTTTACTTTGTTATTGTTCTCTTTTTTTTACTGCCCCACGCATCTTGCAGGATCTTGGTTCACGAGCTGGCAGTCAGGCCGAAGCTCCTGCAGTGGGAGCTCTGAGTCCGAACCACTAGACTAACAGAGAACCTCAGACCCCAGGGAATATTCAACGGAGTGAGGTCTCCCAGAGGTCCTCACCTCAGCAACCAAGACCCAGCTCTACACAACAGCCTACAAACTGCAGTGTTGGAAGCCTCAGTCCAAACAACCAGTAAGACGGGAACACAATCCCACTCATACAAAAAAGGAAAAAAAAAATGTCACAGATGAAGAAGCAAGGTAAAAACCTACAAGACCAAATAAATGAAGAGGAAATAGACAACCTACCTGAAAAAGAACTCAGAGTAACGATAGTAAAGATGATCCAGAATCTCGGAAATAGAATGGAGGCACAGATTGAGAAAATACGGGAAATGTTTAACAAAGATCTAGAAGAACTAAAGAACAAACTAACAGAGATGAACAAAACAATAACTGAAATGAATAACAGAATAATGGAGGCAGAAGAACGAATAAGTGAGCTGGAAGACAAAATGGTGGAAATAACTGCTGAGGAGCAGAATAAAGAAAAAAGAATAAAAAGAATTGAAGACAATCTCAGAGACCTCTGGGGCGACACTAAATGCACCCACATTTGAATTATAGGGGTCCCAGAAGAAGAAGAGATAAAGAAAGGGTCTAAGAAAATATTTGAAGAGATTATAGTTGAAAACTTCCCTAACATGGGAACGGAAATAGTCACCCAAGTCCAGGAGGTACAGAGAGTCCCATACAGCATAAACCCTAGAAGAAACACATCAAAACACATATTAATCAAACTAACAAAAATTAAATTCAAAAAGAGATCCACTTCAGACCTAGGGACACATACAGAATGAAAGTGAAGGGATGGAAAAAGATATTCCATGTAAATGGAATTCAAAAGAAAGTTGGAGTAGCAACACTCATATCAGATAAAATAGACTTCAAAATAGAGACTGTTACAAGAGATAAGGAAGAACATTATGTAATGATCAAGGGATCAATCCAAGAAGAAGATATTACAATAATAAATGTTTATGCACCCAACATAGGAGCACCTCAATACATAAGGCAAATGTTAACAACCATGAAAGGGGAAATTGACAGTAACACAATAATAGTAAGTGACTTTAACACCCCACTTACACCAATGGATAGATCATCCAAACAGAAAATAAATAAGGAAACACAAGCTTTAAATGACACAATAGACTGGATAGATTTAATTGATATTTATAGAACATTCCACCCGAAAGTAGCAGAATACACTTTCTTCTCAAGTGCACATGGAACATTCTCCAGGATAGATCACATCTTGGGTCACAAATCAAGCCTCAGAAAATTTAAGAAAATCGAAATCATATCAAGCATCTTTTCTGACCACAATGCTATGAAATTGGAAATCAGTTACAGGAAACAAACTGTAAATAACACAAATACATGGAGGCTAAACAGTGCACTACTAAATGACCAAGGGATCATTGAAGAAATCAAAGAAGAAATTAAAAAAATACATAGAAACAAATGACAAAGAAAACACAATGACCCAAAACCTATGGGACGCAGCAAAAGCAGTTATAAGAGGGAAGTTTATAGCAATTCAATCTCACCTCAAGAAACAAGAAAAATCTCAAATAAACAATCTAGCCCTACACTTAATTAGAAATGAAAAAGGAGAAATCACAACTGACACTGCAGAAATACAAAGGATAAGAGACTACTACAAACAACTATATGCCAATAAAATGGACAACCACAAAGAAATGGACAAATTCTTGGAAAGACACAGTTTTCCAAGACTGAACCAGGAAGAATTAGAAAATATAAACAGACCTATTACAAGTTATGAAATTGAAACTGTGATTAAAAATCTTCCAACAAAAGTCCAGGACCAGATGTCTTCACAGGCGAATTCTATCAAACATTTAGAAAAGGCCTAACACCAATCCTTCTCAAACTCTTCTAAAAAATTGCAGAGGGAGGAGCACTCCCAAATTCGTTCTACAAAGCCACCATTACCATGATACCAAAACCAGAAAAAGTTATCACAAAAAAAGAATTATAGACTGATATTATAGATCAATATCACTGATGAACATAGATGCAAAAATCCTGAACAAAATACTAGCAAACAGAATCCAACAGTATATTAAAAGGATCATACATCATGATCAGGTGGGATTCATCCAGGGATGCAAAGATTCTTCAATATATGCAAATCAATCAATGTGATACACCATATTAACAAATTAAAGAATAAAAACCATATGATCATCTCAATAGATGCAGAAAAAGCTTTTGAAAAAATTCAACATCCATTTATCATAAAAACTCTCCAGTAAATGAGCATAGAGGGAACCTACCTCAACATAATAAGGGCCATATATGACAAACCCACAGCAAACATCATTCTCAATGGTGAAAAACTGAAAGCATTTCCTCTAAGATCAGGAACAAGA
>NC_041221.1:75393047-75393541 GCF_002837175.3 Physeter macrocephalus | reverse complement strand
TTTGGAAGTCCTAGCCATGGCAATGAGAGAAGAAAAAGAAATAAAAGGAATACAAATTGGAAAAGAAGAAGTAAAACTATCACTGTTTGCAGATGACATAATACTATACATAGAAAATCCTAAAGATGCACCAGAAAACTACTAGAGCTAATCAATGAATTTGGTAAGGTTGCAGGATACAAAGTTAATGAACAAAAATCTCTGGCATTCCTATATACTAACAAAGAATAATCAGAAAGAGATATTAAGGAAACAATCCCATTTACCATCACAACAAAAAGAATAAAATACCTAGGAATAAACCGACCTAAGGAAGTGAAAGACTTGTACTCAGAAAACTATAAAACACTGATAAAGGAATCAAAGATGACATAAACAGATGATGAAATATACCATGTTCTTGGATTGGAAGAATCAATATTGTGAAAATGACTATACTACCCAAAGCAATCTACAGATTCAGTGCAATCCCTATCAAACTACCAATGGCATTC
>NC_041221.1:75383143-75392954 GCF_002837175.3 Physeter macrocephalus | reverse complement strand
TAAATGTAAGACCAGGCACTATAAAACTCTTAGAGGAAAACATAGGAAAAACACTCTTTGACATAAACCACAGCAAGATCTTTTTTGACCCACCTCCTAGAGTAATGGATATAAAAACAAAAATAAACAAATGGGACCTAATGAAACTTAAAAGCTTTTGCACAGCAAAGGAAACCATAAACAAGATGAAAAGACAACCCTCAGAATGGGAGAAAATATTTGCAGATGAAGAAATGGACAGAGGATTAATCTCCAAAGTATACAAACAGCTTGTGGAGCTCAGCATCAAAAAAACAAACAATCCAATTAAAAAATGGGCAGAAGACCTAAACAGACATTTCACTAAAGAAGACATACAGATGGGCAAGAGGCACATGAAAAGATGCTCAACATCACTAATTACTAGAGAAATGCAAGTCAAAACTACAATGAGGTATCACCTCACACAGTTCAGAATGGCCATCATCAAAACATCTACAAACAATAAATGCTGGAAAGGGTGTGGTGAAAAGGGAATCCTCCTGCATCGTTGGTGGGAATGTAAATTGATACAACCACTATGGAGAAAAGTATGGAGGTTCCCTAAAAAACTAAAAATAGAAATACCATACGACCCAGCAATCCCACTACTGGGAATATACCCTGAGAAAACCATAATTCAAAAAGACACATGCACCCCAATGTTCACTGCAGCACTATTTACAATAACCAGGACATGGAAACAACCTAAATGTCCACTGACAGATGAATGGATAAAGAAGATGTGGTACATATACACAATGGAATATTAGCCATAAAAAAAAAAAGGAATTGAGTTATTTGTAGTGAGGTGTATGGACCTAAAGTCTGTCATGCAGAGTGAAGTAAGTCAGAAAGAGAAAAACAAATACCATATGGTAACACATATATATGGAATCTAAAAAAAACACAAAAAAACGGTACTGATGAACCTAGTGGCAGGGCAGGAATAAAGACGTAGACATAGAGAATGGACTTGAGGACACGGAGGGGGAAGGGTAAGCTAGGACAAAGTGAGAGAGTGGCATTCACATATATACACTATCAAACGTAAAATAGATAGCTAGCGGGAAGCAGCAGCATAGCACAGGGAGATCAGCTCGGTGCTTTGCGATGACCTAGAGGGGTAGCATAGGGAGGGTGGGAGGGAGGCTCAAGAGGGAGGGGATAGGGGGATATATGTCTGCATATGGTTGATTCACTTTGTTGTACAACAGAAACTAACACAGTATTGTGAAGTAATTATACTCCAATAAAGATCTATTTTAAAAAAATATTAAAAAGCACTTAGAACAATGCCAGGCACAGAGAGAAATGCCTGATAGATGTTAGCAATTTATAGGAGCTCATTGACCAGGATGGACAGAAATCACTTATCTGCAGTGATTATTTTCTTCCACTCTATAATTTTTCATTTTGTTTTGTTTTAATCTGTCTTAAAACGTACTAAAGTTTTTCATTTTTATACAGTTAAAAAAAAAAAGAAAACACCAGTTCTAGGGAGAAAAAATCTTCAGTGTAAATGAAGCCTCCAAGTGTGGTGGGCGCAGGAGAACCACAGGTGACTCAGCCACTCCCTTTTGGCCTGGTTGGGGCACATTATTTCACCTCCTGGTGCCTCTGCTGGAAAGCCAATATGCCCTTGAACCATAGAGGAATAACTTGAGGATTAATAAGCTAATGTGGAGGCCAATGAGCACTGCAGCGTGGTGTGTGGCTAGGTAAGTAAGCTAAATCAACGTCAGCCGGCGCTGCAACCTCGGAACACAAACCCTGATGAGATAATTTCCTTCTTCACCAGGAAGGTCCTCCGACCTGATGAAAAGCTATATATCCCTCTTGGAGACAGCATAGTCTACAAAAATGCTCTAGTACTTAGAACATTTGTAATGACTCTATACACATTTTCGAAGAACTTTCCTTCTCCACTCCCACCCCACCCCCTTACTCGGAATAGCATGTCATATTTATTAAGCACTATTATGTGTCAGGCACTGCCCTCAGGGATTTACGCGCATTATCTCACCTAATCTGCCCGACAGCCCTGTTTGGGAGGTAGTATTTTTATTGCCATTGTACATATCACACAATGGAGGGTCAGAAAAGGGTAAGCAACTTCCCAAGGTCATAGAGCTGCTAAGTGGTGGTACCTGAACATGAACTCAGGTTAAACCATGACTTTCTTTTCTTTTTTTTTTTTAAATCAAAATGAAGCCAGCCACGAAGGGACTTGAGCCCTCAGTCTTCTCGATCCGAAGTCAGATGCCTTATCCATTATGCCACGTGGTCACAGCACATGTAGCAGTTAGGTGCAGCCTCCTTGAAGGTGATGGTGCTGTTGACCCCAGCCAGAGAGGACAGGGTGCGTCCCAGATCCAACCAGGATTTTCCACTGCCTGCTGTCCTGTTCCCTCCCAGGACCTGCAGTGTGATGGATCAGAAGCACCACTGCATTAAACTCCTCAGCAGGGGGATGGCCACCAGGCAAAGGCTGAGGCCCCAATTCCAACAGCAAGGGTTTGCAAATGGTCTTCAGGCTTTTATATATATATATATTTTTTGTTTGTTTGTTTGTTTGTTTTTTGCGGTATGCGGGCCTCCCTCTGCTGCGGCCTCTCCCATTGCGGAGCACAGGCTCCGGACGCGCAGGCCCAGCGGCCACGGCTCACGGGCCCAGCCGCTCCGCGGCATGTGGGATCCTCCCAGACCGGGGCGCGAACCCGGATCCCCTGCAGCGGCAGGCGGACGCGCAACCACTGCGCCACCAGGGAAGCCCCAAAAGCAGTGCATTCTTTGACAGCTTTCTTAGCAGTATTTTTTTGTGTATATCTCCTCTGGCAAGATAAATAAAAGCAAAAATAAATAAATGGGACTAGATCAAACTAAAAAGCTTTTGCACAGTGAAAGAAACTATAATCTAAATGAAAAGGCTGACTAGAATAGAAGGGGAGAGGCCACAACAGTGAGAGGCCCGCGTACTGAAAAAAAAAAAAAAAAAAAAAAGAGTGGAGATCAACTAAATAAAATCATGACAGAACCTGACCAAGTGGGAAGCTCAGGAGTTTTGAAATTCATATCCTGTTTAAAATCAATGTACTTTAAGCATATTTCATAGTATTAAAGTTATAGGACATAAAATTCAATCACTCTTGTGGACAACTGAATAAAATGAATACAAACGCAGCATAGTCCCTGAACAAACATTCCCCACATGGTGTGGTTCCTGTGGAAACAATAAAAATAATCCAGTTTAGTTATGCAGGGTTCACCTTCCCCTGCCTGTAATTAGTGCTGCTGCAATGAAGAAAGCAGAGAAAGAAAACCAGATAAACTACCAACGTAGAATTACATCTAGTCCCCAGTGAGGACCAGGACACTCTATCTGCAATTTCCAAATCCCATCTCTTATTATAGATATTTACCCTCCCTACTGAGGTCTCTCACAACTAACCATGTGATTCTTTTACCATTTTCATTCCATAGTCTAGTGCATGAAATAGGTGCTCAAAATATATTTGTTGATTGATCTGACCTGTTTTTGTTTATTTGTTTGTTAATTCATAAGAGGACTCTGTTCAGGAATAATGGCTGAGGCCCAAAGCTGAAAACAAGAGACTCTCAGAACCCCTACATTCTAGTGAGAGATCTCAGATATGTGGGCACCTCCCTGCAGGTTTTACCCATAGCAAGCAGATCGAGCCCTGCTAACACCAGACAAGAATCCCTCCACAGCCCATATAAAGAGATCGGGAAGAGAGTTGTTGGAAACCTAAATTTGGTCGGGGTGGGAATGTGAAACCATGCACCTCAGATTGGGACTGGAACCCGGACAAAACCCAGGTTCTTGATGTCTTGTTGCAGAAGGAATTCAGTGAGAGACAAAGTGATAGGTAAGAAGTGGATTTGTTTAGAGAGAAACAAACTCCATAGACAGAGTGTGGGCCATCTCAGAAGGTGTGAGGCATCAGGGTATGGGGTTGTCAGTTTTTACAGGAGTGGGTGATTTCATAGGCTAATGAGTGGGAGGAGTATTCCAGCTATTTGGGGGAAGGGGTGGAGATTTCCAGGAATTGGGCCACTGCCCACTTTTTAGCCTTTTATGGTTGGCCTCAGAACTGTCATGGCACCTGTGGGTACGTCATTTGGCTGATATATTACAATCAGTGTATAATGAGGGTCAAGGTCTACTGGAAGTCAAATCTTCCGCCATCTCAACCTAGTTGGTTCTAACCAGTTTTTGTCATGTCCTATGTTTATGTCATTCTTTTAAAGGTTGTGCCCTGCTCCCTTCCCTCCTGTTTCAGGTGGGTATTTGACAGGGACATTATTTCCCTTTCTTATCCAAGTGGGGAATGGCGAAGCCCCAAAGGAATTATTTGTAAAGATTTTGGAGTGCCTACAAGAAGGAGTGACTGGCACTTCATGTCCCAGATTGGCCATGGACTTAGCCAATGGGTTGAATGCCCTGCCCCTGTGCCATCATGAGAGTGATGGAAAAGTAGAAGGAAGGGGCATTGGTGGAGCTCTCTGCATTCCCACATGTGAAGTTCCTGGGGGTATTATGGACACAAAGGAAGGGACTGATCTCTGGTGGCCTTGGCCTGCAGCAGCTTGAAGCAGGATTTCAGTTCCTGGCCAGAGACTGAGGTCCGGCAGCGGCAGTGAGAGGGCTGAATCTTAGCCACCAGACCACCGGGACCAGTGGCCAGTGAAAAGGCCCTGGGCTGTCAGCTGTGTAGAAATGAATTTCCACATAGAGATGGAAAGTAGTGAAGCAAGTAAACTGTTAATTAGGAGGAAAAAGAGTACAGTACGTATGGATAGACACATAGGCGGGCTCAGAGAGAGAGAGTCACGCCCTCGTGGTAGTTTGAATCACTTTTATGGGGCATTTCTTCTGGGATTCCTTTGACCAATCATCTTGCTTTGCCTGGTTCTGAGTCTGTGTTTGGTTTATCTCAGGGTCCTCCCATGTCGCATGTGCATCTCTTAGCCAAGATGGATTCTAGTGAAGAGGCCTATGGGTAGTTAGCATCACTTACTATGGGGTGGCGCCCCCTCCCTTTTTGACATCCAAGGAGACTTTCTGTGCATGTGTAGTTGGGAAGGGCTCCTTGACTTGGAAAAAGGAATATGTGGTCTTTTTATCTCTTATCTGGGCAGGGCCCAGCCTCCTCCATCATCCTGCTTTTATGGAGTTTCTGCTCTAATGGAGTTTCTGTCCACAGAGGAGAAACTGTTCAGCTTGGGGCCCATCTGTCACCTGCCTCAGGACCTGGACCTGACCTGCATTGCCAGTTTCTCCCCTAAGAGGGCTGTGTGCTGCCCAAGGTATTCTAGCAGCAACAGGCTGATGGGCAGGCCGCTGTGTTGAGAGCAGGAGGATGCTGTCAAGACGGAGCTAGAGCTTTCACGTGGTAGGAGGCCTCACAAGCTTCTGCTGAGCTCCACGTGCAGCTCCACAACCGAGACTGCCGCTGGGCACTGGCCATGGAGAGGATTGGTGATGATTCAGTTGTTTTGTTTCCACTTCAGATGGGGTGTATTGCAATCCAGTTATGACGCTAACCACCAGACACAGCATCAGACACCTCAGGTTTAAGGGCTTGGTCTCCAACAAGACTGTCCTGACTTCAGATACCAGCTGCATATGGGGTCCCCAAGCCACCTATAATTTTGACCAACTGGCTGCAAACTGGGGGTTTCCACAACCCCCTCAGTTCAATACTTCTCTAGAATGACTCAAGGAACTCCAGGAAGGACTATACTTACGACTGTAGTTTTACTATAAAGGATACACATAGCGTGAGGTCTGGGAGGAAACACAGAACTTGTATGCCCTCTCCTTACAGAATCAGGACACATCACCCTACCAGCACATCAATGTGTTCACCAACCAGGAAGCTCCACTGAGCATTGGCGTCCAGAATTTCTACTGGGGCTTCATTGCATAGACATGACTGATTACATCACTGGCCTTGTGATTTAACTCAATGTCCAGCTCCTCTCACCTCCCCAGAGGTCAGGGCAGCTGAGAGTTCCAATTCCCTAAGCACATTCTTGGTCTTTCTGGGAACCAGCCTCCACCCTGAAGCAATCTAGGAACCCACCAGAGTTGCCTCATTAGCATAACAAAGACCTTCCTATCACTCAGGAAATTCCAAGGGGTTTTGTAGCTCTGTGCCAGGAACTAGGGACATTGGATATATTCCCCATTAAACAGTGACAGCCAGAGAAGCAGCCACAACGAAAAGGAGACATTTAATAAAACTCTACCCTCTTCCCTGCCCCCAAACCAGAACCAGAATCTATTCAAGGGAGGAGAGGGTAGTCTGTAAATAGAAGACCACACTCCTCTCTACTCCAAGCCTCTTAAGCCGCAAGGCGCCTAAGTCTGGACTGGAGAAGGGAAAGAGCTCTGAATCAGACAGACACTGAAATTTCACACTGAACCAAACTAAATTTTAATAACTGAGAAGGACCTAAAACTTATGAGATTTTTCTCAAGATACCATTAAGTGATGGGAAAGTAGGGTTTGACAGCGTGTTTGAAAGCATGGGCTAGAAAAATAAAATTGCTTCATGTTTAAAGCACACTGAGCTTAACACTCATTTATAGCCACTAGGATAGCTAATATAAAAAAAGATGGAAAATATCAAGTGTTGGCAAGGATGTGGAGCCACCAGAACTCTCATATACTTCTGAGGAGCGTAAACTCTTGCAACCACTTTGGAAAAATGTTTGGCAACATCTATTAAAGTTAAGTATAAGCATACATATGACCCACTCAATTCTACCCATAAGGATGTACCCAACAGAAATTCATTTGTTTATCAGAAGATATACTATCATGTTCATAGCAACACTATTCATAATAACCCCAAACTGAAGATTATCCAAATGGCCATCAACAGTAGAATGGATAGAAATAAGTTGTGGAATGTTTACAAATGGAATACTATACAGCAATGAGAATAAATAATCCCAAACTACATGCCACAATGTGGATGAATCTCACAAACACAATATTGGTATAGAGATCAGTCTTGGAAGATAGAAATAATGTCTCCCTTTGGAGCAAGAGGAAGATTTGTTTGTAGCCCACTCCGGTGATCCAGATTTCCTAAGCTCAAGATCCTTTTCCTACAAGACAACCCACTGCATGTGCAGGTGTAGCCTGGCCCTTCGCCTGTCACCCCCATGGGACTTGGGGCTCAGGGAACTGACACAAGAAAATGACAATATTCTAGCTCTAGCTACTGCTGTAAGTAATAAAATGTCCTATGTCTCTGATCCAGGATTCTCGGTGTCCTCTGCCAGCATCCATGAAACCAGCAGGCTAGCTTGATAGCTTGTAAATAGGGTACCATCTCAGCCTCCTCACAGTTCCTGACATCCTCATGCTTCCATGTGCATACATTTGAAAAATAATACTCCTGAGGGTACATCTATGAATTTAATCTATAGACAATACTGGGGGGAGTACCTATGGAGTTGCAAAAACTCCACTTATCAGCCTTCTCTCCTCTGACCTAGGTATACCCATGCATTTTCAATTTTCTTTGTGAATCAGTTCCTTAAATATTTTGTAGTGTCATTTGCTTTCATCAGATCACCCCCAGGTGAGGTTTCACAGGCAAGCTACCATTCACCCCACTGTCCCTTTCATACAGCTGAAATTTACTGGTTTCAGTCTCCTCTAATTTATCAAACTTAAGCTGTATTTAACCTTTCCTTTCCCTGTACAAGTTCCCCTTTTTCAGCTCTCTGCAGAAAGGCTCACTGGGTCCTTTCTCCATTTAGACTTCTTGTTTGGAATGACGTTTACTGAGCTTTTGTAGGCTGCCACTTAATCCTCCCCTCCAGCTGACCGCACGTCACTGGTGTCTTCCTGATCAATTTTAACATTCAGTCATGTGTTGGTATTTCCTTATGAAGCTGTCACAAGAACAGAGCCATCATCACATTTCACATGATAGCTAGTGTGAAATTGTACCAACGCAAAGTAGTTGATGTTTTCCCCAAATCCCTGACCCTTATTTTGTTGATAACCCTTTTTTTCTACACTATTTCTTAACAGCAATGTTTCAGATGATTTTTAAAGTGTCTTGCTGGTTACTGAGGTTTTCTCCATATAATTTTTTCTGTTCGACTATAATTCTATTCTTGAATTTCCCAGTATGCAAGAAAGGCAACAATAGCAGGATGGTGTCTTAGTTTCCTCTCAATAAAAATGAGTCATTAATTTAATTATATTTCACATGAACCGGCCTAACGCTTCTGAAACAGTTTGGGGTTGAACATTTTCTTTGGCTGAGTCAGAAAAACACAATTCTTTCCTTTGACAGCGTTTTCCAATAAAAGATAAAGACTTAATATAATTGCTGTGTTTTAGACATGAGTTACACCCCACATGTGTTCAAGAAATATATACTTAAACAAAATTATAAACCATATCAGACTTCTAGAGAAGGTAAGACCCTTCCTCTTACCTAACATCTCAGTAGCATCTCACTTATATCTGTTTCACGACCACCACACATTTGGAATTCTCCCTTCAGGAAGTGAGCTTAATTAGCTGGTGGGCTTGAGACACCTGGCTGTAGTGCATGGTGGGGCTCAGGCAAGCTGAGTCTGAGCTGAACTTGGAGTCCTGCAGTCGGTGTGGTGGACTAATTTATACTCAAGGGTAAAAATTAAGTCTAGTTCTTGGTAGCTAGCCAGAGTATTGCACAGAGCTAAAGCTGGGGATGCAGATTGCAGAGCTGAAATACGCTTAATGTGCTCTTCCTCTTCACGCTGTGGTATGGAAATTGCTTCCGGGGCCTCTCACCTGCATATTTGTCTCTATTGCACTTATCACGTGACTTTTTTAGCAAAATGTACGTTCACGAAAACAAGGATAAGTGATTATTGAGTTTGCAGTCCAAATTAATAGATACTTATTTCTCCACTCAATCACGTGTCAAAATTCTATCAATATTCAATGTATCTCATTTCTCTATAAGGTTCATCTTTAACCAAAATTGATAGTAATTAGCTTTCACTATAACATCACAGTACATCAGTTCCCATGTCAACACGCTGCATCTCAAACTAACCAAGAATCCATCCTGAGAGAAGAGTAAAAGAATTTTCTTCTATCATGTTTCTCTTAGTCTTTCTTGTGTCCAAGTTTCTGGTGTCCAACATCTCCTACAATTTTCTTTTTTTCTCCATTTGCACTTGAGTTCCAGGAGGGCCCTGCAAGGTGTCCTTGTTGGAAAGTCCTATGGACACCAAAGAGCATCATTAAAGTCAGGCTCTGTCCACTATAAAACTCTTAGAGGAAAACATAGGCAGAACACTCTATGATATAAATCGCAACAAGATCCTTTTTGACCCACCTCCTAGAAATGGAAATAAAAACAAAAATAAACAAATGGGACCTAATGAAACTTAAAAGCTTTTGCAAAGCAAAGGAAAACATAAACAAGACCAAAAGACAACCCTCAGAATGGGAGAATATATTTGCAAATGAAGCAACTGAAAAAGGATTAGTCTCCAAAATTCACAAGTAGCTCATGCAGCTCAATATCAAAAAAACAAACAACCCAATCCAAAAATGGGCAGAAGACCTAAATAGACATTTCTCCAAAGAAGATATACAGATTGACAACAAACACATGAAAGGATGCTCAACATCATTAATCATTAGAGAAATGCAAATCAAAACTACAATGAGATATCATCTCACACCGGTCAGAATGGCCATCATCAAAAAAATCTACAAACAGGGGCTTCCCTGGTGGC
>NC_041221.1:75353254-75382536 GCF_002837175.3 Physeter macrocephalus | reverse complement strand
AGAGGGTGTGGAGAAAAGGGAACCCTCTTGCACTGTTGGTGGGAATGTAAATTGATACAGCTACTATGGAGAACAGTATGGAGGTTCCTTAAAAAACTACAAATAGAACTACCATATGCCCCAGCAATCCCACTACTGCGCATATACCCGGAAAAAACCATAATTCAAAAAGAGTCATGTACCACAATGCTCATTGCAGCTCGATTTACAATAGCCAGGACATGGAAGCAACCTAAGTGTCCATCGACAGATGAATGGATAAAGAAGATGTGGCACATATATACAATGGAATATTACTCAGCCATAAAAAGAAATGAAATTGAGTTATTTGTAGTGAGGTGGATGGACCTAGAGTCTGTCAAACAGAGTGAAGTAAGTCAGAAAGAGAAAAAGCAGAAACTAACACACCATTGTAAAGCAATTATACTCAACAAAGGTGTTAAAAAAATAAAATAAAATAAAGTTTAAAAAAAAAAAAGTCAGGCTCTGTCAGCCTATCATGAGGAGGCAGAGTCACATGCACCAGCATGATGCTATAATGTCCCTGTCATGGTCCCTGACACCATTACAGTTGTGTTTTGTTATCTGACTCCTCAGCTGGTAGTATAACTGGTTGGAACCTCTGTCTTATGTAGATTCTTCTTTAACTCTGGACAACTAACTACTGAGATAGACTGGGAGAGCTGACAATGAAAACATCATCCCTGAAATATGCCCAGCTCACACATCACAGATTGGTAACAACAAAGGAACAAGTTTGCATATCTGGGTGGAACAAAGTGTTTTCAACATAGCAAAAGAATTATCTTATTTCTCCATTAGGGGACAAGATACCTACCAAAAATATTCCTACTAAATGGATTTAAATCATTTGAAAGAAAATGAAAGGGCATCCAAATGGTGACTTGATTGCTACCCATGATATGTTCTTGAAAAGTATTTTCAGGAACAGAAAAAAAAAAAAACAATGAGTATTGTTAAGTCAACAGATATGCTGTGAATAAGTAGGAAAATTTTTGACTAGTCATGAGAAAGTATATCACTAAGTGGAAGATCATGTGCTAACAAGGGTTGCAGAGTGAGGGTTTCATTTTCCATCCCCAGAGATATTGAGAAATAGCTGATGAACTAATTTAAATGCCATAGCTCGGGAATTCTATCTGGCCTGGAATACATAGTCAATAAATATTTCTTGAATAAATCTGGAGTGGGGAAGCAAACAGATGTCATCAATTACAACAGCAAATCACAACTACCTATCTCCTTAGGGACTCACTTCCACACCAAATTTTTTGCCCTGCCCCCAGGATTCTCATCAAGAAAGGACAACAAGGTCTGCCCCTCAGCTGAGTTTTGCACAATGGAGAGAAGAGGCAATTCCAAAGAATTGTTTGAGGAGCAATAGTGGTAAGATTTGAACATAAAAAAGATCAAGAAGAAGCACAAGCAGAGGAGATAACTGTATCCTCTCATGGCAGGGCTGACGGTGAGTCTTGTCTGCATCAGTTTTAGTTGGACAGAAAGGAGTTCGGGACTGAATGCTGACTCTTGTCATGCCAGGAAGGTGAATCTTGGCAAACTCTGGGCATCGACTTTTTGTTTTTACCTCCAGGTTCTACTGAAATCAAGTGTCAGCTTGACCTAAGTGCTGTAAGTCATAACCCCGGGGTTGTTTCATCCTTCTATTATGTGGACTGATTCTAGGATGTAATTAGTGGCTGCCTTATGAGTTATAACTAGACATATTGCATAGTTTTAGCCATTTTACTCAACTCAAGGTTATGAAGCAAGTATAAATGACACCTCTCTGCTTACAAGTGTGTTTTAAGTTATTTATTCATAATGATGATGGGTTTGCATAGTGATTCAGGTACACATTCTAACCACTTCTTTCCTTATAATAAGCAATTTACTTAGGCAAGGTGGTTGGCTTGATTTAAGGGTATTGTCTGTGGTCATAATATGTAACTGGTCCATGCCATTCTTGACCCCATTATCTTGCCCTCCTTAGGACAATGTCTAAATCAATTAAAAACTTGGACCAATAGAATCAATTGTTATCTTGTGTTTACCATAGATTCCAGGCAATAATTAAGTAACCCAGTGGAATATGTAGCTCCCAATTCTCAGTGGCTGAGGCTAGAACTTGGAGAAATAATTGTCATAGTTAATGCCATAGTTCAATTTTGGTTTCAAGGGCCATCTCTTTTATTGGCTGAATCGAGCTAAAGTACTGACCAGAGATATGGCTCCCTGTGTTTCTCCTGCCCCTTCCATGGAGGGTCTACGAACAGTAAGCTGGGAGATCTGGGATTGAGGGTCAGTAAAGGAAAGAACCATTTGAGAATTATTCAAAATAATCTTGAATAAGTTGGTATTTAAAGAGCATAGAGCAGAAGTGCTCTATCTTTTTAAGAAGGATGCAGTTTTCAGGGGCTGTTGCATTCTACTTCTATTCTTCAGTTTGGTTCACATTCAAAGCCTAGAAGGGCCAGGTGATGTGGCTGCTTGAAGCAGCTCAGGAGAGACTGTGGCGAACTGGAGAACTCGCTTTCTGAAGAGGCAGCCTGGCTTCAGCTCCTGCCGATGCGGCCAGGGGCAATCAAGGTCCCTGGCACCAGATTTTCTACTTGTCCAGAGAAACCAGAAATCTTGACTTTCTGATCCCATCAGATTATTTCAATGCTGGCAAATAATTCAAAAACATTTTGAATGCTCTCTGGGCTAAATAATTCATGAGTGCAGAATAGATTCAGCCATGGGCCATGAGCTTGCGACCTCCACCTTGACACATCCTTGGAATTTCTGCTGATAGCCACATTTCAGTCTTTGCTTTTCAGAGTTGGTACAATGTCGCTATTGAGCATGAAAAAAATGAAATCTATTGTTGCCATGGGAGCCTCAGCATTTTCAAAGATGGGTAGAGATGATATGTATTTAAACACTGTTAGCGAATATGGAATTCTATGAGTTAAAAATATAACAGATTACTATTTTTTAGGAAAAGCAAGCAATTCTGTTTTAATCTTATCCAACACAGGATTGGTCTTAGAAACATTTGTGGTTTAATAAAGTCAGAAACCCTATCTGTAAGCATGTCCCCTTTAATTTTAAGCCCTGTGTACCTCTAAAGGAAATGCAGTATATCCATTTCTGGTTCATTTACATTAAATCAGTAAAATATTGCTTCACATAATCCTTTTGATGTCTAAGACGCTTTTGGAAGTCGTTCAAAGAATGTTCTAATCCTTTTTCCCCTGTAGTCACATTTTTGACCAAAATAAACAAGTTCAAGCACCAGAGGATTCTATTTCTAGGCTAGAACCCAAACCCTGCAGATTCTGTAAATTCTACATGGAGAAAAATGAATGATTCTCTCCCTAATTATCACTATCGTCACTTATTCCATCCCATAGCAATGGTGAAATAAACTCATCAAGCAAAGAATTCCCATTTTACAGTTGCAAGACATAAAACCTATCCATTTTCAGTATGACTCTGAACTGAGGGCAAACCCTTAGATTCTTAAAATAACATGAACTTGGTCATGCTGCTCAAAGTTACTGCTTGGTGTTCCTCTGAATGCACACATAACAAGGGCTGAAAAGATGTGCCATATGGGAAAGGAATATGTATTTATGAGATGATTCTTTATGCAGAGAGGACATACATTGTTTTACATGCACATTCAAACAGACAGAATCGATCTTCTGTGAAAGATGGAGCTATCCCCACATTACCAAGAGCTGTCACTTAAAATAAATTTTGATTAATATCATTTGCAAATCGAATACTGACTTGGTTTCTTTCCTTCCAACAGGAAATGCAGATCTGTAGGGCTACAGGCAGAGAACATATGTAATCTCTTGGGAATGGACCATGATGAAATGACCCAAAACATGATTATTCCTTGCTACTTCCCGAAATCTGTTCCTCAAATCCCCAAACTCACAGTTCCCTGAATTTATGGTTCACAAAAGTGTTCAAGGGTTTTCAGACCACTAGCCCAGCTCCACAGAAAGTGCGGAAGGGAGGGATTTCAAAGATGTGCACGAGTGGGTCAGCCAAGGTTCATTCCTTGAAATCTTCCAGATATTTATTAGGAGTTCATGGGAAGGGATGTTCATTTCTATTGACAAAGGATGGATTGCCCAAAATGTAAAGTGCAGGTACTTTTAAGTCTGTAGCCAGACTGAGATAAGCTTGCCTGCTGATGCCGGCTTGTTCAAATGTACAATGTCTAATTTACCCAGAGGCCACCAAGCAGAGCAGGAGGGGGAGTGGGAGGCCTGCCAGGAAATGTTAAATAAAAGGGACTTTCCCAGGCTAGAGCAGCAACAATCAGTTGAGCCCAGAGTCTCCAGCAGGACAGCTATCCTGACCCACTTGAAGCTAACCTAAGAGTGAGGGGCTACTCTGAGCACAGCACCCAGCTCTGCATCAAAGGGGGAAGTCCACCCAAGGGCATCTTGTGAAATAAGCCTGTGTACCTTCACACAATCAGACTTGTTTCTTTGGGCTTCTTTTTTTTCTTCTTCTTCTCTGTTTGTCATTAATTTTTTTTCATATTTTTTTATTGGAGTATGATTGTTTTACAATATTGTGTTAGTTTCTGCTGTACAATGAAGTGAATCAGTTATATGTATACATATATCCCCTCCCTCTCGAACCTCCCTCCCCACCCCTCTAGGTCATCACAGAGCACCGAGCTGCGTTCCCTGTGCTATATAGCAGGTTCCCACTAATGATCTATTTCAGACATGATAGTGTATGTCTAATCTCCCAATTCGTCCCACCCTCTCCTTACCCCCCGTGTCCACACGTCCATTCTCTACGTCTGCATTTCTATTCCTGCCCTGCAAATAAGTTCATCAGTACCATTTTTCTAGATTCCACATATATGCATTAATATATGATATTTTTTTTCTCTTTCTGACTTACTTCACTCTGTAAGACAGACTCTAGGTCCACACACATCTCTACAAATGACCCAATTTCATTTCTTTTTATGACTGAGTAATATTCCATTATATATGTGTACCACGTCTTCTTTATCCATTCATCTGTCGATGGACATTTAGGTTGTTTCCATGTCCTGGCTATTGTAGGTAGTGCTACAATGAACATTGGGGTACATGTGTCTTTTTGAATTATGGTTTTCTCAGGGTATATGCCAAGTAGTGGGATTGCTGGGTCATATGTTAGTTCTATTTTTAGTTTTTCAAGGAACCTCCATACTGTTCTCCATAGTGGTTGTATCGGTTTACATTCCCACCAACAGTGCAAGAGGGTTGCCTTTTCTCTGCATCCTCTCCAGCATTTATTGTTTGTAGATGTTTTGATGATGGCCATTCTGACCTGTCTGAGGTGATACCACATTGTAGTTTTGATTTTCATTTCTCTAATAATTAGTGATGTTGAGCAGCTTTTCATGTGCCTCTTGGCCATCTGTATGTCTTCTTTGGTGAAATGTCTGTTTAGGTCTTCTGCCCATTTTTTGACTGGGTTGTTTGTTTTTTTTGTTATTGAGCTGCATGAGCTGTTTGTATATTTTGTCTGCCTAGAAAGACTCAATCAGAAAATTAGCAAATGTTTATTTACTATTGTGTGTGTACACCATGATGCTGGGTATGAGGGCTCTAGGGGGCAGCTTGACTGGTGGTGCTTTCTTCTTTCTCCCTTCCACCCCCAATCCTGGAGCATATATGTCTCTCCATAGGTAGCAAAAGGCAAAAGAAAAATGAAACAACAACAAAAACAAATGTGTGCTCTTTTCTTTTCCAGACTCTCTCGTTTGTGGCCCTTCCCCAAGTCAGTCAGAGGTATACACATTTCTTGGGGAAGAATTTAAATTGTTCTAAGAAGAAAAAAAGAGACAGAAATATTTGATGTTTATCTTTTAAATTTCCCAAGTAGGATCTTTTCCCCTTCTTATTAAGTTGAGGTATAACATGCCTACAGTAAGTGGACTCATCTCAAGAACACAATTCAGTGGATTTTTGCAAATGTATATATGCATGTAACCACCACCCAGATCAAGACATAAACATTCCCACACATTCCAGAAGGCTCCCTTGGCCTTTTCCTGGTCAGCACCCACCCACTCTCAAGAGTTAACCTCCATACTAACTTCTATCACCATAGAACTGTTTGCCTGTTCCTGAACTTCATATAAATGCAATCTGAGAGAATACTCTTTTTTGGTGGCTTCTTTCACTCAACATAATGTCTTTGAGATTTGTCTATGTTGTTTGATAGAGGAGTAGTTCATTCTTTTTTTATTGCTGAGTTTTATATATATATATATAATTCATTTCTTGTTCACTTACATTAAATTGTTAAAATGTTGTTTTATATACCCGTTTGATGTCTAGTGATATATATATATCATATATAACTATATCATATATATCACATTTACTTATCCATTCTATTGTTGATAATATTAGAGTTATTTCTGGTTTCTGACTATTACGAATAAAACTTCTAAGGACTTTCTTGTGAATGTTTTGCTTGGATGTAAACACTTACTTCTCTTGGGCATATATCTAGGAAAACAATGTATGGTTAGCTTAACTAGGCATTGACAAGGAGTTTCCAAAGTGATTGCATCATTTTATACTCCCAGCAGCAATGTATGAGAGTTCCACTTGCACACAATCTTGTCAACACTTGGTTTTGTCAATTTTTTAAAAAGTTTTATATTCTGGTAAGTGTGTAATGGTATTTCACTGTGGTTTTAATTTGTACTATCCTGATGACTAATAATATTGAAGACTTTTCCGTATGGTTATTGGTCCTTTATACATTCTCTTTTTCATAGTACCTGCTCAAGTCTCTCTCTCTGTGTATATTTAAATTTAGTTATCTTTCTTTTTCTTATTGATTCATAGGAATTCTTTACATATTATGGATGTCAATCTTTTGTCAGACATATGTATTGCACATATCTTCTTCCAGTCTGTGGCTTACCTTTACACTCTTTTACTGGTGCCTATTGAAGAATATGTCCTTAATTTTAATGAACTCTAATTTTTTAGCTTTTTCTTTCATGGTTAGTCCATTTTGTGTCCTTTTAAAAATTGTGGCCTGTGCCTAGGTCATGAAGATACTCTTCTACGTTTTCTTTTAGGGTATTTATTAATTTATTTCACACTTAAGGCTATTGTCAATCCTGAATTAATATTTTAGTGTGAGGTAAGGTCAAGGTTAATTTTTTCACATAGATGTCTAACTGTTCCAACATGACTGATGAAAAAGGTCATCTTTTCCTCATTGAATCATGCCCCTGTCATAAATCAAGTGACTGTATATGTGTGTGTCTGTTTTTGGAAATATTTTTAGAGGGAAGTATTTGATGTGCAGGTTTTGACTTCCAAAGTAAGCTCTTGCAGCCCATACTAGAAACAGTTGTCTTGAAAGCCATTTTTTATTTGTTAGAGCAGGTTTGGTCCAGAGAGGAAAAGCCCTTGGGAACTGAAAGGAAATCGGCACTGTGTTAACTTGGAGTTGGAGGGAAGAGAGAGAGAGAGAGAGAGAGAGAGAGCCTAGCTAATGACCCCTATCCATGAGGCTCACATTGGACCGGGGTTGGGAGGAGGGAGGAGAATGGGATGCGGCACGTGCTCTTGAAGGCTGGGGAGTAGACCAAAGCACCTTGTAGGGAGGAAAGAATCGGCATGTAGAAAGATCAGCACAAATGGCACAGAGATCAGGTGCTTGTTTCCAGATCGCCATTCCAGGGGCTATGACCCACGACCAGGGCTGAGAAGCCACATGAGTGATGCACAGTGTGAGGGCTTTCCCCTGACCTCGGCTTGCAAATCACCCGAAGTATCTATCATCTAACACAAGTGACAACATCCCAAACCCCAAGATCTTCTGAGACTCAGATGGACTTCCTCCTTTATATGGGCCCAATTGTCTAAAAGCAATACCCTCAAAGAGCATCTGTCGGGGTTTTAATGCCATTAAGATGGTGACCAGGAAAAACTTTCAGCTCTTTTATGTGGGTGGGGCTAGACAATGTGACACCTGTCTCCATTAAACATTACTAGTTTCCTCAACCTGAAGAAGAGAATCATCCCCATCATTAGGCATTTTACAAGTCAGTGGGAGGAGTACTGTATAGTATTTATAGATACCCAGCAATATCCTTGCCCTTCTAATCTTGTTCCCTTATTACAGAGCTGGAAGCCTAGAAACTACACTTCCCAGACTCCTTTGCCAGTAGAGTTCTTCTTCAGATGCAGCCAGTGAAAGGCACTGATATGAGATTTCCATAGCAGAAGAGAATCAGGCATTACTTCCCTCTGGAAGCTGTAGGCAGACTATGGAAAGTGGTGAGTGAGGTTTGCAGCGGCTTCCCAGTGAGTTCTTGTGATTTGCCTGTTTTCTAAAGAGCCTGCTAGAAGCTCTCTGTGATCTCCTAAAAGCAGCAGAGGATCTCTGTGACTTTCACACCTTAAGCTCTTCTAACAGTTTTTTTTTTTTTTTGCGGTACGCGGGCCTCTCACTGCTGTAGCCTTTCCCGTTGCGGAGCACAGGCACGCGGGATCCTCCCGGACCGGTGCGCGAACCCGCGTCCCCTGCATCGGCAGGGGGACTCCCAACCACTGCGCCACCAGGGAAGCCCTCTTCTAATAGTTTTATAAGCACATAGTTCCTACTATTAAATCCCTTCCTGCTAAAATATTTAAAATGATTTTCTGACCAAACCCTGACTGATTCAGGAGGGCACCTTCTTAGAAAAGTTTCTTTAAATAGTAAGTGGATCCAATCCATTATTCAACTTGTAACAAATTTTATACGTTTGAGGAGGACGGCTCTTGGGTGAAGGGCTGTACATCAGTTTGTCTACTTGTCTTTTTCTTGGTGGCCGTTTCTTCATCACACCTGATTTCATTTCACCTGTTGTAGTACCAAATCCTTACTCAGCAAATATTGATTGAACAGATCAATAAAAATTGAGGTGGCTTGAGGGACTTCCCTGGCAGTCCAGTGGTTAAGACTTTGCCTTCCAATGCAAGGGGTACAGGTTCGATCCCTCGCCAGGGAGCTAAGGTCCCACATGCCTCGCCGCCAAAAAAACAAAACATAAAACAGAAGCAATATTGTAACAAATTCAATAAAGACTTTAAAAATGGTCCACATCAAAAAAAAGTCTTAAAAAAAATTGAGGCAGCTTGATATAGTAGAAAGAGTATGAAATTTGGAGTCAAATGGCCTTAAATTTAAGTTTCAACTCTGTACTTATAAACTCTGTGATCTTAGACAAGCTATTAAAACTCTCTGAGCTTCCTCTATGAGTATAACAAAAACCTCTGCTTTGTCTGTTTCACAGGATTTAGCGAAATAGCGAATGTCCTGCCTTTAAATTGTAAAGTGTTTAACAAATGTTTGCTACTATTAATAAACACCTCTCTTAGAAATGATAGAATTTCAATCATGATATGGATCACTGCTGTGGAGTGAACATCTTTTCAGTAATCAAATTGTAATAGGTAGCATTTATTATAGGTCAAGCACTCGTCTAAGTTCTTTACATATATTAATTCATTTAATTCCCTTAATCATTCTAAAAGTACCATTATTATCCCCTTCTAATAGATGAGGAAACTGAGGCATAGAGAAGTTAAGTGATTTGCCCAATTTTCACACAGCTTGTAAAATGGTGGAGACAGGATTTGAACACAGAAAGCCTGGAGACAGAGTCTGTGCTTGCAGCCACTAAGAGAAATTTGGAAGTTGGGAGAATAATATAAAAAGAAAAGTTCAGATAGTTCAGCTGCCGCCTAATATGTTCCATTCTACAAGAAGACAAAGAGCCAGCCAGTCAGCTGTCAGTCCACATTCCCGCTCTTGACACTGGCCTGGAAAGAGACCATGGAAACAGGCTGTAAGCCGTGGCAGCTGCAGCCTCTCCCTTGGGAGTAACTAGGTGGGAGAAGCAAGGCATGGCCTGGAGAAGATCAGGAAGCACAGAATGTGCTCAGACTTCAACAGAATGTTCTCAGGCCCAGTCAGCTACAGTACCAGGCATAAGCCAGGCTGTGAGGAAAACCCCAGGGTGGACACGGCAGCAGCTGTGCTTGTGACATCATCTGCATTTTTAGTGCCCTTCTGCACGTGGCCATGCTGGCTGGAAACACTGCATCACATCCAGGAGAGGTACCACACCCACCTCCTGCTCCCCTGGGATGCTGGGAATGTGGGCGCAATGGCTTTAGGCCACTGACCTTGTTCTGAAATGGCAGCTGGTGCTGGACTCCCTGCGTACTCATCATCTCAGCCAATGGAGATGGTCGCTGACTTCCTTCACGCTTTCTCCTGCAGCCACCATGCATGTCTGCTGGCCATTCAGCTTTGTTCCCTCCCTCAGAAGAGAAATGAGAGAAATGGAAACACTTCCAGCTCAGGGCTAGCGGAAAAATCAAGTTTTTAAAAAAGGCTCCAGTTTTTTGAAAAATATTTAAAGCCTCCCAATCCTTTGAGAAGTTTTCATATAGTAACTGAGCTTACAATATAGAACGATTGACTGAAATGGACAAGTCCAGAAACAGACATAGTTTGGGAAAAAAGAAATGAGTGGATTTGGTTTTAGACCTTGTGTTTTAGATGAAGGGGGAAAGAACTAGGTGTGGCTCTGGAGAGTTGCATATCCTGCGTTCAACAGAGATCAGAGTTGGAGATGGAGATCAAAGCATCATTTTCGTATGGGTGGTAGTTGAAACCAAAGGCAAATATGAAATCTGAAGGGCAAGACTGTAGCTGGCAAAACCAAAGAATCAAAGACAAAGTCTGGGTAGCTCTTTTCCTGACTTCTTAAGCATTCTAGAAAAGCTTTCTTTAGGGGGAATGAATGGGGCGTAGGTGGTGCTTAAAGACTTCGACCTAAAATGTTTTAGTCTCTCACTATTTATTTTTCCACAGTTCTCTTGGAACTGCTCTCTAAATACAGAGTTGGGAAATCAGAGTAAACTTGGAATTAAGAGCCTTTAGAAAAATACACAGAGAAGTATTATATTATTATGTTACATACTGTATTATTCAGTCTCTGGGCTTTGGGATTATCTGTACTAAATAAATAATCTCACATGCAAGTGCTTGTCATTTCTCATCATTTTCAGCTTTAAAAATTATTATCTCAGTGGAAAATATACACCTTAATTTTTCAAAATTTTATCCCAACACTCTTGGGTTTTTCTATTAGTGCTCCCAGGTTAGAAGTTTGTAAGTAGATAAACTTCTGAAGTGCATGACCTCCCTGATATAGACTAATTGAAGAAAATGCTAAAATGAATTCATAAATAACAAGGGTCCTGGCTAGCTAAAATCCGAGATTACTAAATATTTATTCAATTGTGGAATGTGCTAGGTATCGCCCCACCTTCTTTTGCCCCCAGCCTACCCACTCCACCCCCCCAAGTCTATTTGCACCAACTGATTAACATGAGGGTGACTTGCTGCCTGAATGGTGTCTCCCAGGGGATTCGAATGTGTGTGGACATATTTGGAGGGGTTAGGTGGTGGGAGATGGGTGGGGAGCAGAGAGCAAAGCAGATTCCTCAAGGGAGAATTTACTATTTGGAATAAAAGGATAAATATGGCCCAGCCAGCCGGACCCAACAGCAAGGTCTGCCTGCAGTTTAGAGTATTGTTTCTCCTTCCAGAAACAGTAGATGTTTCTGGAACATGCAGCATGGTGTCTGGGTGTGAAATCCTCTCATCCCTGATGTCCCGGTGGCATTTGTCCATTCCTTGAAGAATAGGAGTTGAGTGCGTAAACTGACAGGTGTTGCAATAAACCTTGTAATAATCCGAGGGCCAAGCAACCATGCTGTGGGACCCCCATCGGAAGGGGACATACAGAGAGTGAATGTTTTCCTTTCTAATTTACAGGAGAGTGTGAAGCTGTCACAGTCCTGTGCTGACTGATAGCACTGGTGGTGGCCGGGGTGAATTAGCTGAACCTTGGCCAGACAGAAGTCCTTTGGAAAGGGTCCAGGTCAAAGGCAGGAATGTGGTTTTGGGAAGCAGGGTCCACAGGTGCCCCCAGCTGCAAACAACACAGGCCAAGGCAGGGTGGCGGAGGTCAGAGCAGCAGATGGCAGGGGCCCTTGGAGGCTGAGCAAGGAGAGCAGAGGCAGTGAGAGCAGTGTCCCTAAGCTGATTCACAGATGGATGTAAGCACTCTCTGTGAATTCCATACATACGTGGGGGGACCATGGAAGGTACTATATGAACAATGGGAGTTCGGGGTTTCCAAGACTTGGGCAGTAGCAGTCATGTCATTTCATTGGAATCCATAGGCTGGCTGGTACGCTGAGGATGTTTGAGAAACAAATGAAACGTGAGGATCCTTGAACAGTGGAAAAGCAGCTGCTTTCTTATTCCAGCTATATATACAAATATATGTAGGTTAGTAAAGCATGGCCTGGTGGAATAGGTATGATGCATGTACAAGTAATTTTAAATTACTTAAGTATTAATGGATGCTTTTAAGATGCTCAAGTACAGTCTGTTCTCAGGCATTTTAACATTTAAACACACTCCTTGCCTCCCTCTAATCTTATTTACACTGTTAACTTGCTGAGCAAATATTCTCTAGCTAATGTCATGTTTGGAAGTGCCCCTGGCTTACATAACCGTGGGGACTCCAGCTCTGCTCTAGGGTAAATACCAGACACCTGGAGCCCAGAGGAACAAGGCCATCTGGCCCCATGGAGGTCACAGTTTCTTAGAAGGGACAGAATGTCTATGTGACAGAGACTAGCAAGGAACTTGGTTAAATGAGGACACGGCCCATGTTAGGAAGGAATGAGACCATCCTGAGCATCCAAGAGACTTTAATCTGTTGGTCTCAACCATGACCACACATCAGAGTCACTGTGGAGCGTTAATATGTCTGGTCTCATGACAGGAACCCTGTGACAATCCTGCTAGGTCAGCTGCAAAGTTACAATGCTTCCTTCCTCTGCAAGGTGAACATGTAGCCTTGGTAACCTGCCATCAGGTGCACATGGGACTTCAAGCTGGGACCATTATATGCCCACTAGATCACTTACATACGGTAGAAGAAGGGGAGTGAAAGAAATCATCACTCTATACGTCTTACTCGATGTAATGATAATTCTGGCATGCTGATTACTTTGTAACATTTCTGTTTATTAAAAGAGGAAGTGCCTCTCTGTGCCAAATGGGAAGGGAAGGGCTGTAATTTGGTGTCATCTCTATCAGTCATCCTCATTATTGGTAATGCCAGCTGGTCATCTTGTAGAGAGAGAAATTGTTCTGAGGTTGTGTCCATGGAGCATGACCTTAGATGACCTATTTCTCTGAGAACCTCAGAGGAGGAGGATTCTCCAGATCAACTTGGACCTTTGAAATTTTTCAAGACAAGCTGTCTTACCAGCAGAAGACTGAGTAATTTTACCTAGTGATGTCTTGAGGAGACATGCAATTTAAGAGTTTGTTGAAAATCCGTTCAGCCTGATTCCTGTTTCTTAGAATTCTGAATCTTTTCACTTGCTACCTAATAAGAATCTGTTAGTTAATTTGGGGTCTGGCAAGGAGCAGGGTACTTCTCCTGATTTTTGACCAGGGGTTCCTTTATTTTATTTTATTTTTTAATTAATTAATTTTTGGCTGCATTGGGTCTTTGTTGCTGCGCGCGGGCTTTCTCTAGCTGCGGCGAGCGGGGGCTACTCTTCGTTGTGGTGCGCGGGCTTCTCATTGCGGTGGCTTCTCTTGTTGCAGAGCAAGGGCTCTAGAGCGCATGGGCTTCAGTAGTTGTGGCACGTGGGCTTAGTTGCTCCACAGCGTGTGGGATCTTCCCGGAGCAGGGCTTGAACCCGTGTCCCTGACTTGGCAGGCGGATTCTTAACCACTGTGCCACCAGGGAAATCCCCAGGGGTTCCTTTAAAACAGGGTCCCACCCTTGTTCCAGTAAGTCTGGAATACGTGTTGCCTTAAGATGTGCAGGAGCTGTTAAAGAGTCAATACACTGTGTTTTAGATTTGAAAGTGTCTGAAGGACTTACTTCATGTTAAATACTATGTTAGTCTGTCACCTGCATATCTAGTTTAATCCCCAAACAACCCCATTTTACGAGCTCAAAAATTGAGACTTAGAGTACTGTGCAACCTACTCAAGGCCATACAACCGTAAGGCGTTTAGCTGGGAGTCGAACCTAGGACGCTGTACCCCTCCCGAGGACAAGCCGTAACCACCTTAACGGCCTCCCTCAGAGGCATCACCAGCCCGCCCTCCTCCCGTTGCACCTGCTGTGTACTGAGCGGTGACTGCTGTTTCAAACACGGAGCTGGGCATTCCAGAAACACTCGCCCTTTTCATTCTTAGAGAGATCGTCAGTGGGGATTACTAGTCACATTTTAAAGGAGAGCAAAGTAGGGCTTCCCTGGTGGCACAGTGATTGAGAGTCCGCCTGCCGATGCAGGGGATACGGGTTCGTGCCCCGGTCCGGGAAGATCCCACATGCCGCGGATCGGCTGGGCCCGTGAGCCTGCGCGTCCGGAGCCTGTGCTCCGCAACGGGAGAGGCCACAACAGTGAGAGGCCCGCATACCGCAAAAAAAAAAAAAAAAAAAAAAAAAAGGAGAGCAAAGTAAAGCAAAGCTACATCCTACTCCTCAGGTGGGAACAGCGGGCTGCTACAAAAAGCCCTACCCGGCTAGGAAGAGTGATTTGCCCAAGGCTATACAGAATCATTGGTCTCCACAGACCAATCAGCAAAAGGCGTCCGTCTTGGCAGACCAATCAGAAAATGGTCCCTCCTCCTGAGGCGAACACCAGGCTTGGTGAGAGGAGTAGGGGTTTGGTTTCCCTTTGGCCAAGCACCTCTGTGTACGACTCTAGGCAGAGACCCCTGTCATCATAGTTGGGATAGTCCCAACTTTTAAAAATTTTACTATTCTCCCCTTCTCTGACGGTCACTGTAGGAAACCAATATTATACCATTGTGCCTTGGCTCAAAATAACATAACTTTGGAGGAAACCTTCAGAAGAATTTAGGTCAGCAGAAGTAACCCCATCTGGAGACACCCATGGGAGCCCCAGAACACTCTCATAAGTGTACACTGATGGGACCGGGCCAACATCATCTATATTATCAATATCATATGTTTATATCTATATCTGTGATGCTTATTTTTATGTGTCAACTTGACTGGGCCACAAGGTGCCCAGACATTGGGCCAAACATTATTCTGGGTGTGTCTGTGAGGGTGTTTCTGGATGAGATTTACATCTGAGTCTGTAGACTGAATAAAGCAGATTGCCCTCTCTAATATGGGTGGGCCTCACTCAATCAGCTGAAGACTTGAATAGAACAAAAAAAACCTCCTCCCACCTGACTGCTGAGCTGGAACACTGGTCTTTTCCTGCCTTTGGACTCAATCTGAAAAATCAGTTCTTTTCAAGTCTGGAGACTGCTGACTTTGGGATGGGAACTTACCCTATTTGTCCCCCTAGTTCACAGGCCTTGGGACTCAGACTGGAACGTGTACCATCGGCTCTCCTGGGTCTCCAGTTTGTGGACTGCAGATCTTGGGATTTCTCGGCCTCCATAATCATGTGAACCAATTCCTTGTTTTGTACATATATGGGTTGTATTTCTTCGAGGAATTCTAATACTATATCTGTAGCTATATCTTTATCTATATCCTCTCCCCTGTCTTCTAAAGAAAATTCTGGCTCTGTTCATAGAGATTCTTATCTATTGTACCCTTCAAGGAACATGATTCTCTCATCAAGGCTGGTTCTTTTGGGCTTTTATGACACAGAATTAAGAGTAACTGGGGAGAAATAGAAAAGGCCTGAGAGTTAAGGCTGGTGGAGGAGTTGAAGGGCAGTTGCATCAAGAAAAGGAGAAAACAGGTATATAAGTTTTGCTTGTTTTCTTTGTTTTTAAATATTACTGTGTTCTATTATTTCTTTCATGGTGTTCAAGAAATTCTTTTACAGAACTTGAGTACCTTTTGGCAGCTGAACTGTGCTTTATTGGCTGCAACTCTGTGTTAAGACTAATACATTGGGGTCACGGCTTTATAAAAAGCTCCTACGAATATCCTCCAACTAAATAATCCACGCATTCTCTATTTTTCCAATAAGTTATTTCTTTAGCCCTCAAGGAAGCGTAAAGTGCAAGCAGTAATTTCCAATCCCTCATTCCATGAAAGGAAAGAAGGAAGGAGGGAGGGAGAAGGGAGAGAGAAAGAGAAATGAAACTGTGAAGTTTTTGACTTCCCTTAATCCCTGAAACAAGATAGCAGCACAGCCAGCACAGTAAATCTAGGTTCTGGAAAAGAATTAAGCTGGAACTACCTAAAGCATCCATTGTATGTAATCAATCAGTTTATCTCCTACGTATAGAGTTTAGTACTAGTCATGTACCATCCTTGGGAGAATTGAGAAAATGGTCACACAAATCATTTTTTTGTCTGTGGTTCAGATGAGAAATACTGTTTGAGAAAGTCTAGCTCGGAGTTTCTGGCAGTGGCACTATTAACAACTTGGGCCAAATAATTCTTTATGTGGGGGTGTTCTGTGCATTGTGGGATGTGTTGCAGCATCCCTGGCCTCTGTCCACTAGATGCCAGTAGCATCCCCTGCCCCCTCTCACACACACCCCAGTCATAACAACTATAAAATGTCTATAGATGTTGCCAAATGTCCCCAGGTGACAAAATCACCCCCAGTTGAGAACTACTGGTTTAGATTCTCGTTACTCAATGTATAGCAACATGGGCATCACTTGGAAGCTTGGTGAAATTGCAGAATCTCAGGGCCCACCTAGACCTTCTGAATGATTCTCTGTGTTTTAACAAGGTCCCCATGTGATGTGTATGCACTCCAAGGTCTGAGAGGCGCTCTCCACCTTGCTGAGGCCAGCTTCATCAGAGCACTACTGAGCATCTCTTATGAGTGAGACATCATATCTTGCCCTGGGAATAAACTGATCAATAAAGTAGACATAATCCCAGGTCTCATTGACCACCCAGTCTACACCTGTTCAGCTAAGTGTATTATACAATTATTCTCATCTATGTTTACACAATCGAATAATATATAGCCAAAAATTATGATGAAGATCTATTTTTCTTTACATGCATTGACCTTCCTAATGTATCCTGTTAAGCAGAAAAGCAAGTTGCAAAGTAGTGTATACTATACAGTATGATCTCAGTTTTGCAGACACAAATTAATTTAAATGACATGCACATAAAGATTCCATCAGAATATATAAGCAAGAAAAATGTCAGCATCTCTTGGGAAAAGAGATTATGGGTGGTTTTTATTCTCCTTCCTTAAAATATTTTCAGCATTTTTTGGAATTTGTACAGCAAGCACATATTAGTTTTATAATTAGAAAAGACAAGAATCTTTTTTCAGTTTGCACAAGATGACCGTAACAGCTACATCTTTTGAGCCTCACCATCTGTCCTTGCCATCAAAAGGTCCAAGATTCATCAAATGTGTCTACACTACCACTCTTCTGGCTGAAATTCATCCTTTCATTCCCCCAGAGACCAGGATGAGTACGAAGGGTAGACAGGATTCTATTCCAGTTCCTGTGCTGGAGGCTCTTATCATCTCAAGGGGGTGGGAGGTGCTATAAAGCTAAGCCTTAGGGCTAGAGCAGAGGTGGGGCAGGGACCAGCTCACCAATCCTATTTCCTCTTCCTCCTTCGTGGCTCTTCCTGATTCAGTTTGGCCTTGTGACTAAACAAATGTGAGCAGAAGTGGTATGTGACACTCCAGGCCTGGCCCTCAAACACCTCCAGATGTGCTTTGCCCTGTTCTTTCTCTTTGTGCTGGATTATTACAGATGGGCCATGTGAGACAGATGGCAGAGCCACCCTGGGTCCCTGGGTCCCATATTGAAGCAGAGCAGGCTGCTAATGGGGAACATATTTTGAACTTGATATAAGCAGGAAATAATAAACCTTGATCACATTTGAGCTATTAGCATGTGGGGGGTTATTTGTTCTAGAATCTTTACGATAGATTTTAGATGAGGTACTGTTGATGTGCATAATTAATAGGGGAGCAGTAGCCCTCTGAAGAGGACAAGTTTGAATAAACTGGATTGTGTTGACATGAGTATCACATCTAGGTTCATGGGAGCACATTGGCACAGATGACATAAATGAACGAGGCTGGATGTTTGGGCCCTGCCTGACAGCTAACTGACAAAGAGTGAATGGAAAAGTCATCTGTTCCCTCTAGGAAGACGCTCTGGAGTAGGAATCTGAGTTCACTGGCCACTAAGCAGAGTGATGAACCTGTTGTTACAGCAGCAAGTTGTGGGTAAGGGGCTATCAAGGAAGTCCATTAGAAACCTGGGTCTTCCTGCTTGAACATTAATAGCTCATCCATTTGAAATTGCATTAGGTTAAAACGTGGCACCAGGCTTGTCAGCCCAGATGTGAAATTTCGTTGTCAAACAGACCAAAAAAAGTTGAAAAGGTTCTGGGACTCTCAGGTTGTTGTGGTTTAAGTGTTCTTTCGTTGAAAAATTAGGCCAAAAGATAGAAACTTCTGTAAAATTTTGCAAAGAGTTACTACTTTAAAAAAAGTATATGACTCTGTGTATACTTTCAAGAGCCTTTGAAATAACAAAGGAAAACAAATGTGCTTATTAATAAACTGTCTAGGTGGGCATGTATATGTCCTTTTCCTGCCTCTCCACTAAAATGAAACCTTGATGTTGAATAACAAGCCTTGATCCACAAATAATAGCTCTGTTTTTCATGGTTTTCTTTCTTGGCCTTTTACTAGGCACAGTCTGAATGATGTCTTCTTGTTTTTTAAATTAATTAATTAATTAATTAATTAATTTTTGGCAGCCTTGGGTCTTCGCTGCTGCGCGCGGGCTTTCTCTAGTTGCAGCAAGCGGGGGCTACTCTTCATTGAGGCGCACAGGCTTCTCATTGCAGTGACTTCTCTTGTTGCGGAGCATGGGCTCTAGGCGTGCGGGATTCAGTAATTGTGGCATACGGGCTCAGTAGTTGCGGCTCTCGGGCTCTAGAGCGCAGTCTCAGTGGTTGTGGCGCACGTGCTTAGTTGCTCCGCGGCATGTGGGATCTTCCTGGACCAGGGCTCGAACCTGTGTCCCCTGCATTGGCAGGCGGATTCTTAACCATGTGCCACCAGGGAAGTCCCTGGATGATGTCTCGACAACACCTGCCTTTGGAGGAGAAAAACGGCTGTTGTTAAAAGAGTAGATAACTTCTGAGCAATGCTGTGCCCAGTTATGGGGCTGAAATTCAGCATCATAAGATATTATGTTAACTAAAAGCCAGGATGAACCAGAGAAGCTGACACTTTAGACTAAAGGGCTACTTTGTCAGAACCAGAGAACACTGAGGCCACCTAACACCTTCAATAACTTAACATCCTACAAGTGAGGCATAGGGTGGGCAAGGACAATGTCACAAGGGGAAGGGAGAAGAATGGCATTAAAATCTGGCAAACTATCAGAAGAGAGAGCATAAGTAAATTAAAAATCCCTCTGGAGCGCAAGCAGAGACAAAGCATAGCTACTCCAGGAGACCAACCCACAGACCCCTGGAAGTCCACTGCAGACCACACCAGGGAGGCCTGGACCACACCAGAAGACCAGTGGCCTGGTGGGTAACGCTGGGAGCACAGAGGCAACACCCTCTGTGGCCACAGCTCCTTTTATTGCCTGAAAGATACAGTGATACTTACAACCAATTCTGGGAGTCTGTAGGGTTTAATAAGTTCCTGTGCATAGGCACTGAGCAGCTTAGAAAAAAGACTGGAATTATATTATTCCTGGCTGAGAATGTTCCCTTTAAAATATCTTGCAATTCCAGTGCCACTCTTGTAGACATAGACCACTGTGAGGTCCTAAGCTGCTAAAAGTGAGGCATAGGGTGGGCAAGGACAATGTCACAAGGGGGAGCGAGAAGAATGGCATTAAAATCTGGCAAACTATCAGAAGAGAGAGCATAAGTAAATTATAAATCCCTCTGGAGCGCAAGCAGAGACAAAGCATAGCTACTCCAGGAGACCAACCCACAGACCCCTGGAAGTCCACTGCAGACCACACCAGGGAGGCCTGGACCACACCAGAAGACCAGTGGCCTGGTGGGTAACGCTGGGAGCACAGAGGCAACACCCTCTGTGGCCACAGCTCCTTTTATTGCCTGAAAGATACAGTGATACTTACAACCAATTCTGGGAGTCTGTAGGGTTTAATAAGTTCCTGTGCATAGGCACTGAGCAGCTTAGAAAAAAGACTGGAATTATAGTATTCCTGGCTGAGAATGTTCCCTTTAAAATACCTTGTAATTCCAGTGCCACTCTTGTAGACATAGACCACTGTGAGGTCCTAAGCTGTATCATAAACTTATTCCCACCTAATAAATCTCCTCTCTTGGCATTTCCCTCCCTAAAGCGTTTGCTTTATCCCAAAGCCTTCTGGGCCCTGGCCAACCAACTTTAGTCAGAATCTCAGAGGGCTAAAACTGGAGGAAAACCAATAGAGCTTCAAGTCTAACCACTTTGTGTCACAGAGGAGGAGCTGAGCTTCGGAGGAATGACATTACACGGATTTTGAGCTGCAAGTAACTCACACCAGGTCACCTGAATGACCGACCCCCAGAGTCTCAGCCATTTTCCAGTGCTTTCCAACCCGGTTCCTTCTAAGCATTGGTGTTCCGGGAGCTGTGCCTGCCACATATGGAGGTATCCATATGTGGACATTTTTCCAACCTCAGTCTCTCCCTCTCCCTCTCTCTCTGTCTTTTGTGTCCATACACATACACACAGTGTTAATGAGTTGCATCTCTTCCGTTGCAAGTCCTTTGTGTGTGTGTACTTGTGGGTATATGCTTACATTCTAGCGTCTGCTAATATTTGTCGGGATGCGAATCCAAGATGATACATCACTTAGCAAAATCATACTAGTTGGTTACTCTAAGTTAATAGATCAATGACTCATGGGTTTCCACAAAGAACGCGTGTCTTCCTGGTACTCTGCCACCTGAACGTGTGTGAGGGTCTCCGACTCTAGGCTTCCTCCGCCTGGATGTGGGCTCATAGGGAGAGAGTGTTTGGCTGTACATAGAGGAGGGACTTCGTGAGACTCAGGACATGTGAGGGCTATTTCATGGTCAGGTCACATGACGATTGGCTGTGGGGTCATTCTCCTGATCTCTTCACAGAAGCCAGCTCAGGGCTGGAAGCTTTGGGAGAACTGATATTCATCATCCTTATTTTCCCAAAAGGCACCATTAACAGCAGCTTCAGTGTGGTGCCCTCAACAGCTTCTTGAACAGCAGAGGTCGACCACACAACACCGTAGCAGAAGGTAAAAGCTGTGGGTGGCCCAGGGTGGCTGCTGACCAACTCACAGGTGGGTTTGAGAACTACCTAAACTAACCTTTGAAAATTTCAAGAGGTGTTTGTGCATGCATGGCGGAGGTTGAGTAAACGGAGTGGTAGGTGGGGGGCTTTATTTAAGGAAAGAGATGCTGGAGAGGCTGCAGACTGGGGCAAAAACAAGGGCTTTGGGTCACTGATGTTAACCGAAGCTCACTGGTGGTCCCTGCCCGGCCTGGTGAAGCCTGGGACATACAAGTAACACAAAATTAACACTTTTATAAGGAAATCAGTTTCTCCTATTAGCACAAAATAGTATTCCAGGGACTGAAAGTACTATAGTTTATCCCTCCAGGTCCAGCTTATAGTAAAGAGTGACCTGAGCTCCAGGAAAACTTGGTCCAATTGATGCATGCAAAAGGAATATTTTGGTGTAAGGGAAAAGCATCTAGGTTTGAATCCTGGCTCTTCTTGCTGTGTGATTTGGGCCAAATTCCTTAACCTATCTGATCCTCAACTTACCACCTGTTAAATACGAATAATAATACCCAACTCACAGGATTTTTGAAGGGGGGAATCATTCATTTATATAATCAAGAAATATTTACTGAGACCAACTATGTGCCAGGCACTAGAGAGATAACAATGAATAAAAAGCCAGTTCCTTCACTTATGGAGTTTATAACTTATCTCCTGGCAGAACATATGAAATAATGTAAAAAAAAACCCACATAAACACCATATTTTGGAATAAAATGTACTGAATAGACACTTTATCAGTAGTTTCCATTGCTAGTATTTCCATTCGGGCTTTCATGCCTGCAGATAGAAGCTCCTGAATGGCAAGGAATTGTCTTTATTTCGTGCACTGCTGAACTGCACATAATTCCAGTGCCACTCTTGTAGACATAGACCACTGTGAGGTCCTAAGCTGTATCATAAACTTATTCCCACCTAATAAATCTCCTCTCTTGGCATTTCCCTCCCTAAAGCGTTTGCTTTATCCCAAAGCCTTCTGGGCCCTGGCCAACCAACTTTAGTCAGAATCTCAGAGGGCTAAAACTGGAGGAAAACCAATAGAGCTTCAAGTCTAACCACTTTGTGTCACAGAGGAGGAGCTGAGCTTCGGAGGAATGACATTACACGGATTTTGAGCTGCAAGTAACTCACACCAGGTCACCTGAATGACCGACCCCCAGAGTCTCAGCCATTTTCCAGTGCTTTCCAACCCGGTTCCTTCTAAGCATTGGTGTTCCGGGAGCTGTGCCTGCCACATATGGAGGTATCCATATGTGGACATTTTTCCAACCTCAGTCTCTCCCTCTCCCTCTCTCTCTGTCTTTTGTGTCCATACACATACACACAGTGTTAATGAGTTGCATCTCTTCCGTTGCAAGTCCTTTGTGTGTGTGTACTTGTGGGTATATGCTTACATTCTAGCGTCTGCTAATATTTGTCGGGATGCGAATCCAAGATGATACATCACTTAGCAAAATCATACTAGTTGGTTACTCTAAGTTAATAGATCAATGACTCATGGGTTTCCACAAAGAACGCGTGTCTTCCTGGTACTCTGCCACCTGAACGTGTGTGAGGGTCTCCGACTCTAGGCTTCCTCCGCCTGGATGTGGGCTCATAGGGAGAGAGTGTTTGGCTGTACATAGAGGAGGGACTTCGTGAGACTCAGGACATGTGAGGGCTATTTCATGGTCAGGTCACATGACGATTGGCTGTGGGGTCATTCTCCTGATCTCTTCACAGAAGCCAGCTCAGGGCTGGAAGCTTTGGGAGAACTGATATTCATCATCCTTATTTTCCCAAAAGGCACCATTAACAGCAGCTTCAGTGTGGTGCCCTCAACAGCTTCTTGAACAGCAGAGGTCGACCACACAACACCGTAGCAGAAGGTAAAAGCTGTGGGTGGCCCAGGGTGGCTGCTGACCAACTCACAGGTGGGTTTGAGAACTACCTAAACTAACCTTTGAAAATTTCAAGAGGTGTTTGTGCATGCATGGCGGAGGTTGAGTAAACGGAGTGGTAGGTGGGGGGCTTTATTTAAGGAAAGAGATGCTGGAGAGGCTGCAGACTGGGGCAAAAACAAGGGCTTTGGGTCACTGATGTTAACCGAAGCTCACTGGTGGTCCCTGCCCGGCCTGGTGAAGCCTGGGACATACAAGTAACACAAAATTAACACTTTTATAAGGAAATCAGTTTCTCCTATTAGCACAAAATAGTATTCCAGGGACTGAAAGTACTATAGTTTATCCCTCCAGGTCCAGCTTATAGTAAAGAGTGACCTGAGCTCCAGGAAAACTTGGTCCAATTGATGCATGCAAAAGGAATATTTTGGTGTAAGGGAAAAGCATCTAGGTTTGAATCCTGGCTCTTCTTGCTGTGTGATTTGGGCCAAATTCCTTAACCTATCTGATCCTCAACTTACCACCTGTTAAATACGAATAATAATACCCAACTCACAGGATTTTTGAAGGGGGGAATCATTCATTTATATAATCAAGAAATATTTACTGAGACCAACTATGTGCCAGGCACTAGAGAGATAACAATGAATAAAAAGCCAGTTCCTTCACTTATGGAGTTTATAACTTATCTCCTGGCAGAACATATGAAATAATGTAAAAAAAAACCCACATAAACACCATATTTTGGAATAAAATGTACTGAATAGACACTTTATCAGTAGTTTCCATTGCTAGTATTTCCATTCGGGCTTTCATGCCTGCAGATAGAAGCTCCTGAATGGCAAGGAATTGTCTTTATTTCGTGCACTGCTGAACTGCACATAGTAGGCAACCGAGAAATATTTGCTGAGTGAACAAGTCCAATCATCCCTCATGGCTCTTAACAAGCTTTCTAGCTCCTGCACAAGAAACATGTCTTGGACTGCAAACGCCCATATTTCCCCATGTGCTGCACAGGGCTGATTTGTTAAAATGATATTTGCCTGCGAAATAGTTTCTGTAAAACATCTGTATACACATATACCGATTTACACATTCACACGGAACCTTCCATTTCAGTCATTGTTCCTTCATATTTCCCCGTGCTCTGAGGGCCAGAGCAAGCTCGGCCACCAGGCAGAGCCCCCAGCTCAGGCTTCTCCCTGCTCTCGGCAGTGGGCACGCGCCCTCTCCCTTGTGCTCCTTGGTTGAGAGTGTCCTGTAATGCACGTTGTCTGCTCCACTGTGATCTCTCTTCCAGCCATTCATGTTGTGATCTGGGGGAACAGTTTTTGGCCCCAGAGGGCTGACAGGAGATGCACAAGTGCTGGAGCCATAGCTGCCCAGTGGAAGCACAGGGCTTTCTACTGGATGGTAAAATGCAAGTTCATGGAAGCCCAAGGGGCCTTCAAGGCAGTGGTGGTAAAAGTGGAAAGAAAGAGCAGAAGTTTGTGGGGGTCTGGTAGGCATCCTTAGACAGCTGCAAGGGAAATAGCCCAGGAGCTGGGAGGTCTGACAGGCCATGGTAGACCCAGGAACTTCAGAGATCACGGCCAGAGGCATGCCATGCGTTAAAGAGATTTGAAGCATGGAAGAGCCATGTCTAATGATGAGAAAATATCTCCCAGTAGGGATGATGTCCAAATGGGCAAGGTAGTGTGGGTTCCCTAATGCTCCCACCTCCTGGAATGTAACCATTATGGGGGTACAGGGAGGTGAGAAATGACTCAAGCTGGCTTCAACCAGGAAAGAATTCATTCAACAATATTTCCAAAAGCCCAAGGTTAAGCAGGCAGCAGACCTTAAAATAAACTAGAACCTGCCGTTCAAAAGCCATAAAGGGGCTTCCCTGGTGGCGCAGTGGTTGAGAGTCCGCCTGCCGATGCAGGGGACACGGGTTCGTGCCCGGGTCCGGGAAGATCCCACATGCCGCGGTACGGCTGGGCCCGTGAGCCATGGCCGCTGACCCTGCACGTCCGGAGCCTGTGGTCAGCAACGGTGAGAGGCCCGCGTACCACAGAAAAAAAAAAAGGAAAAGAAAGCCATAAGGAATCTGACTCTTCTATCTCCTCCTCCTAGTGAGTTCACGTTCATTCCTTTTTATACCCTGACTTTCTCTGCTTCTGTGGATAGCACCATTGAAAACATAACCAATAATGGTGTCTATCCACCTGGAAAAAACTAATTCTTTCCTCACTTCATTCCATATTCCTAAGAAGAGATGCTCCTGTTGACCTAGTCTGGGCCTGGTACCTACTCTTGTGGGCAGGGGTTGGTTTGTATCCTACAAACATGGCTGCCAAGAGCAACAGTGGGGGATGGGTGGGGAGTAGGGAGACGGGGGAAGCAGTTCCCAAAAAGGGCTGGGGGTGGAATGGGGGTGACTTGCTGGACACATAACCCAGTAGGTTTTTTTCACAGTTCCTGATTTAGGACGTGGCCTACTTTTTTTTTTTTTTTTTTTTTTTTGGTACGCGGGCCTCTCACTGTTAGCGGCCATGGCTCACGGGCCCAGCCGCTCCGCGGCATGTGGGATCCTCCCGGACCGGGGCACGAAGCCGTATCCCCTGCATCGGCAGGTGGACTCTCAACCACTGCGCCACCAGGGAAGCCCTAGGACGTGGCCTATAAATGTACCAACTAGTAGTTTGAAATTGGGCTGTAGGTCCTTAGTTGGATTCAGGATGAAGGAGATTGGAATTGGTCTCAGGGTTGGAGACTCGGGTTCTTATTTCTGCTTTACGGTCTAAGGCAAGTTCCCCTCTCTAGATATCAGTTTCTTTTTCTGAAAAACAGAGAAGTTTCATTAGGCTGGTTCTACATAAGTGGTCAAAATATTTTATATTCAAATGTTAAAAATTTTAAATTCTAATATTTATCACCCATTGACAATAAGACTGCTTGGGTTAAACTTAATTAGAATGGTCTTTACCTTTTACCAGAGCTATAGCAACTGATTTCTCAGATGAGAAGTTCTGATGGGGTGATATTACTGTGTGTGAAAACTAAAAGATAGGGAGAGTGAATTCATTACTTATTCATAAATGTAGTTTTGTTGCCCATCTCCTTCAAAATAGAATCCATTCAGGGGTGAATAATAATAATAATAACAATAAAAGCTACCATTTTTCTAGCTAATTATAGCTTTTTCTGTTTGCCAGACTCTGTGCTAAGATTTCATTTGATATTTCATTTAGTTGTCACAATAATACAAGGTAGATACTATTTTCGGTCCTCATTTTACAGATAAAGAAACAGCTCTGGCTTAAAGAGGTCATCCAGTAAGAACACAGCAGAGCCAACATTCAAGCCCGTTTCTTCTGCAAAAGATTGAAAACTATTCCATTAGCTATCTCTGTCCCTTAGATTAAAACTAAATAAAATGTGGTGGAATTAATAAATTATAAAATGATACAATATGGTGTATGTATCATATATATCACGTATGTTCCCTTTCAACTCTGATATTCTGTACTTCAGTGCGTGTGTTAGGAAGATATAGGTGCAAATGAATGTTTAAACTTTTAAATAGAACCTATCCTTTTGTCTGAAAGGCAAGACAGTGTTTCACTCACAGCCAGGCGTGTGCGGGATACTTTGCAAGCACAGGCTCAACTACATCAGGGCTCAAAGTTAAGTTTTTATTGGCCTGAGTAGGGTGATTCGAGCCTTGATGTTTTACTGCTTGGGCCATGTGGTTTGGGAGGTGCTGTTGTGGGTTGTGTGAGTTTGTGACTGCTCACATGTGCACACGTGTGTGTGCATGGCTGGGTGTTTTCCAGGGTGGAACAAGAAGGATTAACTTTCAGCGTTTGGCTCACCCTAACCTATAGCATATGGGCACTGGCTTTAAGTTCTCATAAAGCTAACCCCTGGAGACTTGTTAAATAATTTATCCTCAACTTTGGAAGGGCAAAGGAATAAGGTGACTAAGAAAAATGGAAAGCCATATGATAATGTGCCGTTGATGGAGTGGGGTTGACTTTCACTGAGGTCCATGGTGGGTGTGTAGGTGGCTGGATTTGGAGGGGGTCGGAGTAGGGGAATGTGTTAGATCTGGGCTGGGGGAGCCCTTGGAGCAGACAGCTCCTGACTTTATCCCCAGCAGCTGCGGCAGAGAAAGTGAGAAAAGCCTCCATTCTCTACTCAGGGAATGGCCCCAAGTTTAAAACATACTGAGCCATGCTAATTTTAAGGCCTCCCAATAGAACCATTTTATTTCATCCAGCTGTGGGACCTGACTTTTGGCTAGAAAGGAGGGCCAGAGGGAGAGGGAGGCCAGGGCTGGAAACACGAATCCACAGGACCTCTGTCAGTACCTGTTTTTAAGTTTGGGGTTGGGAGCTGTAGCAAAGTCACGTGGATGATTGAACATAGACCACCACCTCCTGCTGAGTTTAAATGACCCCCTTTCCTGTCCCCACTGCCAGCAGCTGGAGAAGTAAAGTCCTTCAGGCCTTGATCATGAAGTTCTCACACCCTCATTCCCTTTCAATAAAGATGCCATGAGCATAGCTCACTCCTCGAATACTCATCCATTCAATGAAACAGCTTCAAGGAGGCTGGGCTGGTCAGGATCTGTGGTTGCAAACAACAGAAACTATTTCTGACTAACTTAAGCAGAAAAGGAATTTACTGGAAGGAGATTGGATGACTTGCAAAACTGATGAGAAGGCCACATGCAGAACTAGGCTTGGGTGAGATACAGGTTCCAAGGGAGGCCAGATGCTAGATACACAGCCAAGGCGGTATCACAGAAGGGTCTGGGTGTCACAGAAGGGTCTGGATGTCACTGCAGCCGCATGTTGCTGGTAGTGCCAGAATTCATCTTTAAGTACCCCACATTTCTCTGTGTCACTAGCTTCAGGTCCCAAGGCCAGGGCAGTTGCATCCAACTCCATATGCCGGTGGCCAGGCTGCTGAGAGAGGAGCTATCTGACCTGCTTCTGTTCTGAGATGAGAGGTGAGCCCTGCCTCCAACAAGTCTTTGGGGATTCAGGTGCCGGGAAGGCAAACTTGCCAGGGGTTTACAACAGAGCTTTCTCTAAAATTGAGAATTTCCTCTTCCCAGAGAGGGATAAAGAATGAGGAGTCCCTAATATCATAATGAGCCCAAAGATTGGTATAGATGGCTGGCCTTTTGTACTTTGCAGGAGGCTTAGGTTTCTCTGACCTGGATTCAAAGGAGAATCGGTTTTGAGGTTGCTTGTCCAGGAAAGTTAACATAAAGACCTTTTGGCACAGGCAGGTATGGGCCCTGTTGCTATGACATCCTTTGAAAGAAAGAAGGGAACAGAGTTGGAGAAGTTACGTGCCTATATAATGTTTGTCCTTCTTTACAAGTAGCCCGAGTGACTTCATCCTATGATGAAAATCAAAAGCAAGTATTTGTTTTGTTAAGCACCTCACTGGACATGGCATGTGTTAGGCTGAAAATTTAAAGACAGAGCCCAGGGTCTGTTTGGTGTCTTTACTCAACAAAATTCCATGGCAGACAAGACAGGCCCCACGGCCAATCCTTCCACTACTTGGGGGGAGTATTTCCCAGCTGTTTGTTTGCTTCCTCTGTTAGTATTTGATGGGAAGCCCTGAGGATATGGAGGAAGGAAAACTGCTCTAGGAATTGAAGACGCCACCTTAAGTGGCCAATGTGATCCTGGGTCTATCACCAGACCTTTCTGGTCCTTGGTTTAAGAGGTGGGAGGAGATGCAAATCAAAACCACAATGAGGTATCACCTCACACAGGTCAGAATGGCCATCATCAGAAAATCTACAAACAATAATGCTGGAAAGGGTGTGGAGAAAAGGGAACCCTCTTGCACTGTTGGTGGGAATGTAGATTGATACAGCCACTGTGGAGAACAGTATGGAGGTTCCTTAAAAAACTAAAAATAGAACTACCCTATGACCCAGCAATCCCACTACTGGGCATATACCCTGAGAAAACCATAA
>NC_041221.1:75273658-75353039 GCF_002837175.3 Physeter macrocephalus | reverse complement strand
GGGGGGGCAATTGGGAGAGGGGGATTGACATGTGTACACTAATATGCATAAAACAGATAACTAAAAAAAAAGAGGTGAGAGGAGAGAGAAACCCCTCCAGTCTTAAAATTAACCAAAGGACTGTGGATTTAAAATACAAAGTGGATTCTGTAATGGCTAAGACACTTTGGTAGCCCTAAAGGGAATGAGGAGAAAATGTAACCTCTAAGAGCACTGCCGGAGGCCCATAGTTTCCCATCTCCAGAATAAAGATGGATTTGTTCTCAATTGCTGAAGCACGTCTGACATGGCAAGTGCTCTCCTAGTGTCACTCAGCTGAGGCTAATTAATTTCTTGGGGGCATTTCTTCTCCAGCTGAAGAATTCACGTGAGGTGAGATGGTTCTTACACAATAAGCATGCCAAGTGTGGCCCCGATTTCATACCAAGGTGAAAATCCACTCGGGGAAGTCTAAGAAGAGCTCATTGAGACAAGTGGGTTTCATGGGTGACTATGTACAAGGTGAAGGTGAAGTCAGCCCAGCTCAGTTGTCAGTCCGATGGGCAGTGAGCAGTGAACAAGGGCTCTTCTTCCTCCCCACCTGCTCCCCACCCACCGCTACCACCGCCACCACCACCAAGCCTCCCAAAGTCAGTCCATCTGCTTGATTAGGAAGACACCTGGGATTGACTGAATGGATGTGATTCAATCAAGAACATTCCCTGCCACCTTATGTTAAGCCATGAGACCAAAGAGCTGGATGTTGGACTCAAGTGTTTTAATTTTTGTGTCCTACAGCAAGAGACAATTTCTCTGAGTTCTTTCCCAGTCTGCCATACAATAAGAGAGTGGCAGAAAGACTTAACATTTGAACACACAATGTGTTTTGCAGAGCCTGTCCTTGGAGGCACTCGAGGCCATGGCAGAGATCCTTCCCAGGGCAGGAGATGGGGGTTCTTGTCCACCCTTGCCCTGCCCTGTTTGGGGGCAACTCGGAGAGGCAGGGCTGGGAAGGCAGGGGTAGTTTCACTCTGGTGCTGGTCTCTGGAGACATTCTCCTCAGCCAGGGTTCATGTTGAGCCCTCTTGGCAGTGATGCCTGTCTACCCTATATGCACAGATCTGTTGGACCAGTTCTTATTTTTAATGCTCCATCCCTTGAACTCTGAAGAAATTCATAGTTGTCCGTCCTGACTTCTGATTTGAAGAGGAGGACCACTGACCACTCAGGTGGTTCTCTTTCTCTCTTCTCATGTAAGCTGTTAGCCAGATTTTACTTGTGTAAAAGTATCTGTGGGAGTTCTGTTTAGACTATGTATTCTGAATACCCCTCCTACTATAATAGACTATGGATTAGACTATGTATTCCGAATACCCCTCCTACTATAAAATACCTTAAAATGCTGGGAAAATATAACAAACAAGAAAGTTAAGGAAACACCAAGGGGCCAAAAATGAAGAGGGGAGCCAGAACCCAGAGTGGGAAGCAAGTTCCAAGTCAGGCTGTGCTGAGGGTCTTATAGGATTTTGGTGCCCTTGGGTCTTATCGACTGTGCAGGGGACAGGGTCTGAGCCAGCTAAGCAGGTGGAGCTGAGACTCCTGTCAAAATCTGGGACTTCTAAAGTCAAAGTGTAGATTAAGGGGGGGAAATGGTGTATTGGCAAAGGGAGATGACAAGGAGACACGCATGCCTTGATTTGGGTTTTGAGTGGTGAGAAAAAATAGATTTCCTGGAAAATCTACAGCCTGTGCTTGTCATTCTGTGGGTCTGTGGTTTGAATGTGCACCACCTACATGGTTGAGAACACCCGAAGTAGAGAAGTTAAAGGTTTTCCAAATGAGAAGCTCTCATTTGGGACATTTCGTTGGAACCAATGCAAATCCTCTTCAGACAATGAAATCTCCCCTGGGCCTTAGAAGATTCTCACAAAAGAGAAAAACCAGAATTAATGTAAGTGGAAGCAAGGGACCTAGAACGTCATCTAGCCTGGCCTGTGAGCCACCCTCACCCTCCCACATGCCACGCTGCCCCCCCACCCCCACTGCAGAGTGCCCTTGGTGTTTGGGAAATAATCGTTCCCTACAGTTTTTTGAGAAAACCAACTTATTGCTGTTTCACAGGTAGCAAGATTTAAGCGCAGGACCAGTTGTCTTTAGTTAAGACCTCATTTCTAAGGAGGTTCAAACTAGTTCTCGTGGTTACTTGACAGTTCAGTGGTCCGATTTAGAGCTGGGCTCCAAAGTCAGGTAGATCTCATTTGAATTCAGGCCCACCATGGGTCACATGACCCTCTAAGCCTCAGAGAAATGAAGGTAATAACAGCATCTACTTTCTACTATCATGAAGAGTTTTAAATAAGACAATGCATGCCAAATATTTTCAAATAATTTCCTGACACATAGCAAATACAATATTCACAAAATATTAAAGTATCATTATCTCGTAATTGTTTATTACTGTAATTTTCTTCATTTTTAAATTTTTACTCTGAGGCTAAAGAGCTAGTATTATGAAAGTCTGTATATGAGTACACGGACTTGCTTTACATGGAATGACCAGAATCATACTTTTCTTTGCTCAAGCTTCATCTGGATAATATCTTATATGCGACTAACACTATATAGTCTATAAATCCCCTTTTACATCCATTATCCCATTTTGCTCCATTATTCCCTTAGTTGGATGGGAGGAATTGAATCCATTCTGCTGTTGAAGCAAGCAGATTTAGAGAGACCAAGTGTCCAGCCCTGTTAATAAATGATAGAGCAGGCATTCCTCCTGTCTTTTAAGTCTCAGTCCAGTGACCTTTGCAATATGGAAGCCCAGTTAATTCATAGACAAGCGACCTTACTGAGTTCCTCCTGGGAGCTACGGCCAGGGGCTGGGGATACCCTGCCACTCAAGATGCAGTCCGCACAGTCGAGGAGCTTACTGTGTCATAGGAGGGTCATACAAGAAACAGGCAGTGGGGCAAGTGCTAGGGCTAAGGAGGAGGCCCTTTGGGGGTGTGTAGGAGGGTACACCTAACCCAGAACTGGGCGCACCAGATAGTCTTCCCAAGGCCCAGAGCCCTCACGCTGACCTCTGCCAAACTTCAGCCATAGCCCCTCCCCCATCTCTCTCTCCCAAAACACCACAGCCCCAAACTGACCTCTTCATTCCCCCAACACCATCCCACCCCTACTGATTTTAATCAGGCACAGGAATTCATTATTCTGATTTCAGCAAATCACAAAGGCCAGTGACTCTCCTGGAGGGTGCTGGCCTGAGCAGGAATGAGTTGCTGTCTGGCTCTCTAAAAGTTGAAATGAGGGGTGGACTGGAGTGGGGGGGGGAGGAGAGAATTTTGAGGGGCAGGATTGAGTGGGGGTAGGGGAGCAGAACTATGCCCACCCTCCCTTCCTTATTCTCACACCAGATTCTCCAGGCAGCATGAGGAGCTGGGGGGTCAGCTTGGGATCTGCTCCCCTGTGGAAAAAGAGGATGCTGAAAAACTTTCAAAATAAATGGGATTCGTGTGGAACGCCTTCTTTCTTCCCTCTCTGAATCCTGTCCTGTCTCCCAACACCCCATCCCACCCACCACACATAAGTGGAGATTATCTTGTGGGCAGACAGAGGTCAGCTAGGGCCTCCTAGGGAACTAGAGAGGCTAAGAGGGTGGGGGAGGGGGGAGGTGAAGAGAGAGGAGTGGGGGGCCCATTCCTGTCCCCACCCAGCCCAGCTGCCTCCAGCAAACCCCAGGACCACTCTCCATTCCCGCTTCTGCCAACTTCCAGTTCCTCCCAGAGCTTACCTCTGGGAGAACTAGGTAAGTATCCACACATTTTAGCCATTTGCTTAGCAATTTGGAGCTGTAAAATGATATATACTGCAGTTTCATTAAGGTGTAATTTTTGAGTAAATATTTTTAATATAACCCTTTAAATCTATTTCAGTGTTTGGATTTAAATCATCTCTTAAAACCAAATATACATGATAAATTATAGTCACAAGTCCCTCAATTTTCCATAAGCCTAGTGCCTCTAGTTACAGGGTTTTAAGTTACAGAACATTTTTAGTACAGCTTGGAGCTGGAACGCAATTTCATTTTATAGCTTGAGAAACCTTTCATAGAGTAATTACTCTTCAACTAAATCTATGGAATAAATGAACGTTAGAAAAGCAGGGAGAGTTTTGTAAATCAGGTGTGGTGAGGCAGGGGAAGAGGGAGGTTAAGTCTAAATAAGATGCAGACATTTCTGGGGATATCTGATAAACAAACAGTCAAACTGCTGGGACAGACAGTCTTAGCCAGCTCTGGCTGCTATAACAGAACACCATAGATGGGGAGGGTTAAAAAACAGACATTGATTTCTCACAGTTTTGGAGGCTGGGAAGTCCAAGATCAAGGTGCGGCAGATCCAGTGCGTGGTAAGGGCCCTGTTCCTGGTTTGTAGATGGCCTGTTTTCTCCTGGTATCCTTACCTGGTGAGGAGCAGAGAGAATGATCAAGCTCTGGCATCTCTTTTTCTAAGGGCACTAATCCCATTCACAGGGGCTTCACCCTCCTGACCAAATCAACTCCCATAGACCCCACCCCCTAACATCATCACATTGGGGGGTAGCATTTCAACACAGGAATTCATGGGGGACACAAGCATTCAGTCCACAGCACAGACCATGGGAGACCAAGTCTCCTGAGAGAGAGAAGTCTTGAGGAAAGAGCAGGGTCCAGCCAGTGAGCCCTAAAGCACAGCCTCAGCCATGGGGAGGGAAGAGTGATTTTGTGCACATGGAGCCCATCATCTAGTTTTGCTCCTGGGGCAGCACCATTGGACTCAATGTGGGGCTCAGTGGAGAGCAGCATGGGCAGCAAATAAGAATGAAGTCTCTGGAAAATGGAGAGGCTCAGGCAATCCTGCTGTGATAATGCTGAACTAAGTGTGATTCAGAGTGGAAAGTAAGAGGAAACGTGGTGTGCCACGGGGCTGTGCATGTGGTGCCCAGGGCGTGACCTGGCAGAGGGACAAGGTGGTGTCCAGTGGGAGATGCAGCTTAGGAACAATACCCATTGACAGACCAAAATACTGGAGGGGCATTTAACAGGGCCTGGGCCCTTCGTGGACAAGAGGGATCAAGAGCGTGTGGGCTTGGTGTAGGTTTGTTCATGTATCCTCAGGCTTGGGAGACTTGAATTACACAGGTTACTGCTACTCTGAACTCCAAGCTCCCGTGTCTAGTGCCCTCTCCCCGTGGCTTCTCTCTCTGTGTCCAAGGGCTGTCGCTCAAGCCAACTTTATTTCTCAGAATCGCACACCCAGGCAAAGCCTGTGTACAGATCATAAACTTATTCAAACTGAGAGCTCTTTGAGGTTAAGGATCGTGAATTAACAATGCCCTGAAGAAGAAGGGGGACAGATCACACCTGCACAGGGCCTTGCAGTGGTTTTCAACCCCCTGTTATACATGTCTCATTTGGTCTACGTAACAGGCAGGTGACGTAAGCACCGAGTTAGAGAGCTTGACGGGAAACCAAACACACGTACAGCCGCACATTGAAAATCTCTTTGTTCAAGGGGCTCAGGCCCTCACTAACAACTACCAGCTTCTTAGCAGAGCAAGGTCTAGCTCCTCTTGCGAGCCAGGCTGATGTGGTTATTTGAGATCTTATCAGTTCTGGAAGGGAAAGAAGTGAAATTCACGTGGCCTTATGGAAAGGATCAAGTATTTGGTCTTCTACCTGGAGATTCGATTTTCCTTCACAAGGGGATGGACTTAATGAGCTCATGTAAGGAACCAGTTCGTACTGACTTGGTTTGTTTCGAATTGTATTTGTGAGGTTTGTTTTAAGATGTGTCTGCCTGTCACAGTGACATATGCCAGTGCGTATGTGCTGAAGCAGCCCTTTTAAGAACTCCCCTCCCCCCTAAAAACAAGGGCCTGGAAACTTTGTAGTTAACCTCTGACCTTACAGGTGAAGGCACTCACCACTGTGTGCCTCTAGCCCCGCCACCAACCAGAGGAGCCCTGACTTTAATAGGGATGGCAGAAAACCGGGAAGAATATTATTGTTTGGCCCTCAGAAGCCTCAGGAGTCCTCTGGGTCTAAACCTCCTACTTCTGAATTAAATGGGGGTGGATTTCATGTTTTCTAATGTCTCTTCCTCACATATTAATTCTGTCATCCAATGGGGCTGGGTCTTTACCAGGGGATTTCTGAGGAAAAGTCCCTTTGGGCAAAGAAGGAGATGCTGAAAATTTCAGGAAGCCAGAGTTTCATCCACCCATCTGTGGCAGTCACAGAATTCCTCCTTCTGTTGCAGTCACATTCAGTAAATGTCTTTGTATGTCATGGGGACCCATTTTGTGGTTTTGGAGCTCTGTTTGTGACTTCAATTCACAGGCTTGGTTGCATTCATTCATTCACTCAGTACACATTTCTTTGAGTAACTCTGTTCAGGCACACCATCTACTACTAACTAGATACTAATATTTAGTGGGTATTGTTAAGTGGCAGCTACTATGTTAAACATTTTACCCATGTCCTCCCATAGTCCTCCCAACAGCCTAGGAGGCAGTTACTATTAATATCCTTTTTTTTATAGGCGAGAAGATGGAGGCTGAGGGAAGTTAGGAGAAGCAGGTATCCCACATTAGACAGTCTGACTCCAGAGACCAAGATCTTGACCTTGATACTGCATTGCCTCCGGCAAATTCAGAGGTGAGTCAAGCATGGTTTGTGCCCTCATGAGCTCATAGTTTGGAAGAGGAAGCAGAACTGTAAAATAAGCACAATGAAAATGAAATGTTATCCTAAAGGAATGTGCTCTGAAAATAGCACGAGAAGATGGAGCATCTCAGCCTGCCTGGTCTAGAGGATGTGGGCATCAGAGAGATCACTGGTGAGTCGAAGGAAAAGAGCATCCAAGCTGAGATACAAACTTCAATTACCCTCAAGCTTTCTGAAACTGAAAAAAAATAAAATAAAGCTGAAATCATTGTTAACCAGCTCATCTCTCTTGTGGAACAGGTCAGCCCTCGCTGGTCAGACAGACATAAGCCATGCCAAGGAACTTATAAATGAGAGAAACCTTGCCTGCAGAGAGTTAAAGTATCAGATGTAAGGAATTTTTTTTTTAACTTTTTATTTTATATTGGAGTAGAGTTGATTAACAATGTTGTGTTAGTTTCAGGTGTACAGCAAAGTGATTCAGTTATACATAGACATGTATCTATTATTTTTCAAATTCTTTTCCCATTTAGGTTGTTACATAATATTCTATTGAGCAGAGTTCCCTGTGCTATACAGTAGGTTCCCGCCGGCTATCCATTTCAAACATAGCAGTGGGTACATGTCAATCCCAAACCCCCCAACCATCCCTCCCCGCTACCCTTTCCCTCTGGTAACCACAAGTTCGTGGTTATAGTCTCAGTCTGTTTGGCCTGCTATAACAAAATGCCATAGATGGAATGGCTTATAAACAACAGAAATTTATTTCTCAGAGTTCTGGAGGCTGGGAAGTCAAGATCAAGGTGCTGACAGCTTGGGTGTCTGATGAAGGCCTTCTTCCTGTTTCAGAGATGGCCATCTTTTTGCTATAATCTCATATGGCAGAAGGGGCAAAGGAGCTTTCTGGAGCCTCTTATGTAAGGGCACTAATCCCTTTCAAGAGGGCCTCTGCCCTCATGACCTAATCTTTCACCAAAGGCCTCACCTCCTAATAGCGACACATGTGGCCTTTGGATTTCAACATATGAATTTGGGGGGACACAGTCAGTCTATAACAATAAAAATATGCACGGTCCATGTGGCTCTAGCTCCCTTGCAGGGCAAACCTCTCTGAAATTATTAACATAGATAAATAAGGGACACTCTAACTAGGAAGACTGATCATCCGTGTTTGATGATTTTAGACAACGAGAGATTCAGAGCTAAAGATTGGTGCTGCCCCTCTTGGCACTGTTCAGGAAAGAGTATGACCTTTTATACCAAAGCTTTTATACCAATGTGTCTCCCAATATTTGGCTGTCAATTCCTGATGGCCACATTCAACATTTCCATGGTAAAACAAACTCCCCTATTTCTGATCCCATAACTTTGCTTCCCAACGATCTTGTCTGTAAGGAGAGTGCTTTCAATCATTTGATCCTTCCCTTCAGAATAGGGCAGGACAATATCCCTGTACACATGGAGAGAAATTACTGCAGATAAAGGGAAAGGGTCAGGAAACTAGGATTATGGTTATATTCTTTACTTTGGTTAAAAAAAAAAACTACAGGGTTTTTTTCTTCCAGTGGGGAGATTTTTTGTTTGTTTTATTAGTACTGTTATTGAATAGTGCTGTTAAAGAAGTGAATTTCTCAGAATGATGCTGAGTTCATTTCAATAAATCTGTACTGAACACTCAATGTACCAGGCACTGTGTGAGGCCCTGGGGCTTCCCTGGTGCCCTGGAGGAACATGTAGACCAGAGGGAAAAGAAACATGAAATAGATCATTTCAGAACAATAGGAGAGATTTAAAATATAGCAGGTAATTCTGATATCCACCCTGGGTTAAAAACCTCTCTAGAAACGAAGTTACAGGGGAGGGATAGCACCCAGAGCAGTTTCCATGTTCTCCTTGTGTGCTGTGAAACAGGTGGCTTTGGAGCTAATGTCTGAGCAAAAAAGGGTGAACTTTATGTAAATAAAACCTCAATAAGTCTGAATTAAACAAAAAGTTAATATATATAAAAAAAGAGAGAGTGCTTTGGCCAGCCAATTTGTATACCTACTTGGACTTGACAATAATATTTCTCAGTGTAAAATAGTAAGTTTCTAGCCTCAGTGTAAAATAATAAATTAGCCTCCTACATCAGCTAGGTGAGAAAATTGAGGCTCAGAGAGACACTACAAATTCTCAAGAACTCTCTTGGTAATCCTTCTTAAATTATCATCCTCAAAGTAAGCCATCACCACAGGCAGGGCACCCCCCAGATTGTATGGGCCCTTATCTTTATAAACAATTTGATTAAAAAACATATTATAAAATATTATATTACAAAAAATTACAAAAATATATTCTGAAAAAGAATATATATACATATAACTGAATCACTTTTCTGTACACCTAAAACTAACACCACATTGTAAATCAACTATACTTCAATAAATATATATGTATACATATATAATATATATGTATATGTATATTACAAAATTCATGGGCTCATGTGAGGTACACTGATTTATCAATGGAGATTTGGAACAACAGAAAACAGTACTTATGCATTTGCTGATTGATTAATATGCACACATGAAGATTCTCCATAGTGTCCAAGCACCAGTTCTTCCTGTTCAAGCCCAGGAACTAAACTATCTCTTTGTGTTCTTTACTCTCAAATGCACTATTTCTGGCTAATTTCATATCTGTCACCACAAGAAAAATGTAACAATGCTGTTATTACATACGATGTCACAGCTCTTCGGAAACTGTTTGTACTGAAACAACTTAGCTCTGCCTGCCTCTGCCATCCCCAGTACTGCTGATTTAAGGCCAGTGTCATCTTCATTCATGACACTGCCTCTCTCGTTCTGCTGTTTGTGAATATTGGCTTCCAGTGACACTCTCAAATTTGTTACTGGTCTTCACTGATGATGACCACAAATGCAAGTTGTGCCCAGAGTATATAGGAATGCAGGAGCAATAATTTTTTTTCTGGTCATGTTAAATTTACCATTTAGAATTTTATAGCAACAACAGAGAACAGCACATGTTCCAAGCATACCTTCTCCTAAACGCTTTAGGCCATGAACAATGACTTTATGGATTGTGGTCTCTTTCAATGCTGACTGCACTCCTGACTTCCACACGTTTCCATCAGTAGAGACGATGGACGGGTGGCCTGGGCAGCTAGAAGAATGGTCCCATTCACACAAAGAATATCCACCATTTATCTGGCAGGGATTAAGACCCACCTGGGAGAACATGAGGTCATTCACTGGAAAGGTATGTTGACATCATGGAGCAAAGGCCTTGAAAGCCCTTATGGACACAGGTGTGAGCATCCTGGGGAACCATGTGATATGTGGCACAGAGGGTGGTGTGACTGCCCTGTGTGGTAGTCGGGAGCTTGCTGCCACCCCTGCACCTTCAGGTGCTACAGCCCAGAGGCAGCACCATGGTTAGAACTCAGATGGGTGAGAGCAGAAGCATGAGCCCAACACACAGCTACAGGAGAGGATTGATGATGGAACTTTGGTTGCCCAGAGCCCTGAATTCAACCTCTGCCAAACATGAATTAGAGCCCAAAGTCAGTATGTCAGGACTGTCCCGGCGGCCTGATCCCATGAAAGGAATAACAGGCTGACCAGAGGGAGGAATCTGCTCAACAGGCCACCCTGGTAAGGGTTAGTGTTATGAACTACATATGAATTTGTGTCCTCAAACTCATATGCTGACATTCTAACCACCCCCCCACTGCCCACCGTGTGATGATATTGGGAGGTGGGCCTTTGGCATGTGATTAGGTCATGACGGCGGAGCCCTCACGAATGGGATTAGTGCCTTTATAAGAAGAGACACAAGAGCTTGCTCTCACGCTGTCCTCTCCACCATGTGAGGATACAAGATGGCCATTTGCAAACCAGGAAGAGTGCTCTCACCAGACACCATATCAGCTGCTGCCTTGATCTTGGGACTTCCTACCTTCCATAACTGTGAGAAATAAGTTTCTGTTGTTTAAGCTACACCATCTATGGTAGTTTTTTATTGCAGCCTGACTGACTGAGGCAGTTATGTTACATAACTGCAAACCTTGAGAATCTTAAAAGATCTTGGTTCTTAAATGTATTGAAGTAGCCTCTGTCTTGGAGTCAAGAGCCCTGATTTTTTTTTATGCTACTCTTTATTTTGATATCATTTTAAATTTACAGAAAAGTTACAAAAATAGTACATAGAATTCTATAGGCCCTTTATACAGATTCACCGATTTGCATTTTGCCTCATTTGTTTTATCACTCTAACACCTATCTGTCTATAATATATATTATATAATATGTACATACATGTACTTTTTATATCTGCACATACATGCATTTTTCCCCTAAACTATTTGAAAGTAAATGGAGACATTATGCCCTTAAAGACTTTAGTGTATATTCCTAAGAAGAAAGACATTCTCTTACACACTGTGCAATTACCAAAATCTTTTAAAAAATTGATGTTAATAGAATACAATTACCTAAGCCGTAGAAGTTCTGTCAGTTCCCTCAACACTGTCCTTCTTCACCTTGATATTTGTAAGAGTTCAGACTAGTTAATTTCCAGGGTGTCCCTCACTTTGGGTTTGTCTGATCTTTCCTTATGATTAGATTCTGGTGATGCAGCCTTGGCAGGAGTTCCACAGAAGTGATGATGTGTTCTTCTCAGTGCATCAAATCAGAAGAGACATGTCAGTTTATCCCAGTATTTGGTGATGATAATTTTTGTCACTTGGTTATTGGTACTCACTAGTTTTCTCCATTATAAAGTTAATTTTTCCCCTTTGTAATTAAGATGTAATTTATGGTAAAATCCTTTTAGACTATGTAGATGACTTGTTTCTCATCAAGACTTTCACTCTCTAATTTTAGCCTCCACTGATAACTTTATAAATCAATCATTTCTTCTTGATTTACAAGTTGTCATTCTAGTTAAAGAGAACTTTTCAATACAGAATCGGTATTTTCATTTTATTCAGTGGGTTATAATATACTATGATCCCTCATTTTGATGTTCAAATTGTCCCAGATTTAGGACACATGAATTTTAATAACATTTTTGACTCTAAGAAGCTATGTGAACTGGGGCAAGTCATTGTGCTTTTTGAGTCCAATTTCCCATTTTGAATTACAGGGGAGCTACACTAGAAAACCTTTCATTTCTTTCTCTTTGTGTAGGTCTAAAGAACTAAGATACATAATTGTCCTTCTTTTCCTTTTCTAAAGGCCTTTTTTTCATGGTTGTTTCTGTTGTGAGAATTTTTTTTACTCAACTTACACTTAAAAATCATTCAAATAGCCATAACAGTGGTCAACGAGTCAAAAGAAACACATTAATAGTTCATTTATTTCTTAGCATGGGGAGAAGAAAGAGTGGAGTGTGGCCTTTTATATCAAAAAAGATGGAATAAATTGAAGACCTGTGACGCTCAGCAGGAAATCTTTGCTGCTTCCTCTAACACTGGCACCTCTTCTCAGATGGGGCATTGTTCTTGGAACTAATGGCCAGAGAAGAAACGATTCTCACCTACCTCTTTATCTTCCCTCACTTCCCCCATCATCTCCCCACCCACTGAGATGCCTAACACCTAAAGCCCTAGCTGCTCTTTTTCCCTTTTATCATTTTATGACCTGGGTAGATTTGGTTTTATTAACGAGAATTGGCAGGGTGATTTGGAGATGAAGAATTGCACGTGAGTTCCATTTTGTGTTCTCCAGTGATTCTATTACAGGCAAGCTGGCCTAAGGTTTCTGTTCACAAGCACAGGCACTACCGTGTGGTTAGAGTGTCGTGTTTTGTGTGTGTGTGTGTGTGCGTGTGCGTGTGTGTGTGTGCGTGCAAGCATGCCCCTATACATATTCTGCAAGAAACACCAATTAATAATGTTAATTTTCATTTCTGCCTTAAAAAATTTAGATACTGTGGAATGTACATTGCTATTTAATTGAGTTATAATTTTATTCTTTCTTTGCCATGCTGAGGAAACCATTAGGAACTTTTTTGAATTAGAACTAAGGCCAAGGGAACAAAAATAACAAAAATGAAGAGCATTTATATGATCCTTTAAAAAAGCTTTCCTTTGGTCATTTATGATCAAGGATTTCTGGCAGTTTTGCATTCTCACTCTTCTAGCTTGCATCCAGATCCAGGTCAATAGTGCAGCAGACTACATGGAAAGTGTTTGTTCTTTGTTTGTTTTAAATATTCCTATCAACTTCCTAGAATAATATTAATCTCATTATCAAAACAGCTCTTATCTCGTCTTTCCAAAGACTATGATTTGGGGAGGGCAAGAGAGAGAGATTATTTTTAGACGTTTACAATATTTCCAGCCAAAAATAAGCCCAGTACAAACTTCCCTTCAAACAGATTCCCCATTGTTTGAAAATTCAGATTTTTTCTGTTTGCTAATATCCCCAGACAGCCTCTTCTTTGAGGAATTCTACGGAGAAACCGATGTTCATCTAAATATCAGTCGTACACAAGAGTTTGGACTAACCCTACTACGAATCAGAAACCAAACAATATCTTAAAAGGTTAAGAAAAGGGCAAACACATAGCTTTTATTCTGTTCACTCAGCAGTCTGCAGAGGCCTTTCTGAATGCAGAAGCTTCTAGAGTCTAATGACTCTGAGGAAATGAGTTATTCTTGTTATCAATTGGGGACAGTTGCCATTCATGCTAGAGAAGAAAGCAGATCTATTGCTGGGCATGAAATTAAATTTTCCAGGTAGCAGCAAGTAATTGATACTGTGGGGTGACCTCTGCCCTCGGCAGCCAACTTCAATCTGCAGAGACGGCAATAGAGCCAGCTACCCTCTTTGACCCCCAAGAGCCGAGCTTGAAAAACAAGACGCCCAAGTAACTTCAATTTCTTCCTTATAAATTCTCCCCATGTTCGTTATCTTTGTTCTCGGCAGCCTTTGTTCTCATTCACATTTCCCTGATGGTCTTATCCTTTTTAATGAAATTGTTAATTCACCCACCTGAGCCACTAAATGGGAATCAGATTTATCAATTTACTCTGTGGTTCAGGTTTTTGGTGTTTTCTTTTCTGGGTTTTGGTTTTTTCTTTCGGACACATGAATTTTTCTGGGTTTTCAGATCCTACCTTTAAAAATGTATCATCAGAGAGATTTCTGAAAAATAGAAAAAGTTAAGCCCAGATAATCCACATCATCATTTTTTTAAACTATTCATTTAGATATTCAAAGTTAGTTGGTTTCTTCTGGATTGTGGCAGAGCATCTATCACCAAGAATGAGTTTTAGGATGAGTATTGGGTATATTTAAGTAACAGGTTAGGGTAGGAAAGGCAACCAACAGGAAAGAAATTGGGTGCCTATCTTTTGGAATTGCTCAAAAATTAAATCATTTTGGAAACTCACTCCATAACCTATTGCTAGTCTTGAAATTTTTGACATTGGGTATGCAATAGCTCCCAAATTAGGATTATTTGGTTCAAAGCTCCAGGCCTTTTAAAACCCCTCAGGTAAGGAAAGTGGACCCAAAGTCCTAATGTAGCAATTTGGGGCATAAATTATGTAAGTCCAAAGAGCAGACCAGAAGATCACAACTCCCTGAGCTAATTTACATTTTAATCAGACTTTTCATTCCAACTTTAATTAAAGGGTTTGACTTAGAAAAATGGCTATAAGAAAAACTGACTACCAGGACAGCAAAAGAGAAGAATTAATTCGAAAAAAATGTACCCTGACTGCTATGAAGATTCATGGCATATGTTAGGAAGGGGAGCAGAAGAATGCTTTTTTTTTTTGCGGTACGCGGGCCTCTCACTGTTGTGGCCTCTCCCGTTGCGGAGCACAGGCTCCGGACGTGCAGGCTCAGCGGCCATGGCTCACGGGCCCAGCCGCTCTGCGGCATGTGGGTTCTTCCCGGACCGGGGCCCAAACCCGTGTCCCCTGCATCGGCAGGCGGACTCTCAACCACGGCGCCACCAGGGAAGCCCAGAAGAATGCTTTAATGAGTTATTATAACATATAGTAGTGGTTTTCTTTCTAGACATATAGAAAAATTGTGTGTTGTGTTTTTCTCCTTCTATGCTGACATAAGTAAAAATAACAGAAAATCCCCCCGAACTTTTTTTTTAATTTAAAATCTAATGATACCCTCTATCAGGTTGTAGCTTATCATTAACGTCTTCTGCCTGGCTTGGTCAGGTTCATTTCTACAGCAAAGAATCAATCAGCTAATATTTGTTAGCTCTCTCCTGGGCCAGGAAGATTCCTGAAGAAATTGTGAACGTGGTTCCTGCTCTTGGAAAGTTTGTAAACTTACTGAAGAAAGAGATGGGGAAAGCCTAAGATGATCAGGTCTCAAGCTTAAAAATTGGATGGTGCATCTCTGATGATTATAGAAGTTGAAATAAGGGGGGATCTGTCTGGTTATAGCAACTCCACTAGCATCTATGAAGGTGGGAGATTGAAAAATAGACAGGCTTTGGACAGAGGCAGGGGTGTCCTGAGTTACCTCAATGCAGGGGACCATTTAGCAGGCTGAGGAACCAAACCTGAGCAAAATGGAGAGTTTGTTTGGTGGGGGTGTGGATCCAGGAGTTAAGCTGCCCCGGACCTTGAACACCAGACAAAGGCCTTTACATCAGAGATGATGTATCTAACATTTATTAAGGGCTATTACAGTCTCTCTGGGATTTGCGCATTTATATTATTCCTGTGCTACACTTATCTTTTTTTTCTATAGGCTCTGGAGATCTAGGGGTGAAAGGATGCAGTTTTTAGGAAGAGCAGCCTGGTGGTTTATACAGATTCCATTGTCAGAGGAGACTGGCAGCGGGGAGACTAAGAGGCCACTGTCCCTTCCAGGGGTGAGGTGGGCCTATCTGGGCTGAGATGGATGCAACAGTGATGGATGCAAAAAAGGAGAACTCGTACCACCTTCATTCAGCAAACGTTATTGAACACATTCTGTGGGCCAGTCCTGGAGATAAAGTCAGTAAGACTTAGTGGGGCGCGGAGGAAACTTATGGTTACATTGTATCCAGCAACCAAGAACACTGCAGTCAGTACTTTAGGAAGCAGGGGTGCAGGCTCTATTCCATCTGGCCTGCGACAGCACAGGTTGACATGGTAGGCGTGGGCACAAGTGGCAAGAAAGGTGTCACCCAGAAGATGGCATTTCGCTGGGCTTAGAAGGATAAGTCAAATTTTGCCAGGCAGAGAAAAAAGAAAACAAAAAAGCAGAGGATCAAAATTAATTGGAGGGCTTCCCTGGTGGCACAGTGGTTAAGAATCCACCTGCCAATGCAGGGGACACGGGTTCGAGCCCTGGTCCAGGAAGATCCCACATGCCGCGGAGCAGCTAAGCCTGTGCACCACAACTACTGAGCCTGCGCTCTAGAGCCCGTGAGCCACAGCTACTGAGCTTGCGTGCCACAACTACTGAAGCCCACACACCACAACTACTGAGCCCCCGCGCCTGGAGCCCGTGCTCCTCAGCAAGAGAAGCCACCACAGTGAGAAGCCCGCGCACCGCAACAAGAGTAGCCCTGCTCGCTGCAACTAGAGAAAGCCTGCGTGCAGCAACGAAGACTCAATGCAGCCAAAAATAATAAATAAATTAAATAAATTAATTTTAAAAAATTAATTGGAAAGTTAGGCCAGCAAATTAGAAAATGACCTAAAGAGCTGCCACCATCTTCTTTAGTTTTATACATCGCATCTCTGGGGTTTTCTGAAGGGAAACAAAAAGAAGGCATCACGTGCTTTGGCAAAAACCAAAACATTTGAGATGAAGAGGCAGAATGCTTGTGGTTGTGGGGCAGGGTTTAAGTGCTCCTGCTTTACTGGGAAGGACAGTCACAGGGAAGCAAGAGTGGTGGAAAGGCAGGGAGGGAAGGCTGGGAGGCTGAGGCCAGGACGTGCATTCCTGCATCACAATGAGCCAAGAAGAAACACAGCCAGTGGCCAGGCAGGTGCAGGATGTCTCCAGACAAGCTGTATGAAACTCAGAACAATGTCTTAGAGGGAGGAACAGAGAGAAGGTCCTGCCAATGACTCCTTTCCTCTTTCCCTTTCCCATTTATCAAAATGAAGGCCATGGGAGTTAACCCCCCCTATATTTCTGGGTTGGTCCCCTGGCCTCTTCAGGCAGCAGACCTCTTTTGGGGAAGCAGATCCTCTAACTCATGGCGGTGGCATTTATGGGATCAAAAGACGGGGAAGAGGTGAGGACAACACAGGGCTCTGTGAGTCCTGCATGGAGTCTTCCCCCCAGCTGCCAGTCCAGGAGCTGAGGGCCCAAGGGGACAGGTAAGGCCAGGAGACTCTGATGAGGCCCATAGGATGTGTTCTATACTAGATGTATTATTACCACACAGATATATCATAATAATTGTGGTCAGTCCTTCCCTTATACCAAGAAATTTCCAGACCCATTTCTTCTTTGACTTCTCCATTCTGTATCCTTACTCTCCCCATTTATTTAGATCTTCTTCAAGGGCAACACAAGACAAGAGGAAGCAAAACCCATGCCATTTAGTGCTATCACTTGGAAGCTCACTGACAAAACTGCTTAAGCAAGATACAGATGCATGAGGACAGGACTTCCCTGGTGGCGCAGTGGTTGAGAGTCGGCCTGCCGATGCAGGGGACACGGGTTCGTGCCCCGGTCCGGGAAGATCCCACATGCCGTGGAGCGGCTGGGCCCGTGAGCCACGGCCGCTGAGCCTGCGCGTCCGGAGCCTGTGCTCCGCAACGGGAGAGGCCACAAACAGTGAGAGGCCCGCGTACCACAAAAAAAAAAAAACAAAAAAAAAACAGATGCATGAGGACGGATGGCATTAAGGTGAGGGATGGGGGAGAAGTAGTTTCCAGACCGTGTTTGCTTAAGCTTGGTTTTCAGCAACACCTTTGCTTTCTTTTAAATGGGGGGGCTTTGGGACCGAGTGTGTCCCTTTGCTTGAAACTTGATCCTCTTCTCAGGGAAGGAGCAGGAAGAGGAGGTGACAATGGCCAGGCACGTAGGCACTGAGACACACAAATGTTTACAGTCTCTGTCACTGGGAAGCCACGCAGAAGGCTGCCAGGAGATGTGTAGAGCTGGAATATTAACTAGCTCCCTCACAGCCTGTTCTGACATACTCATAAACTTGAATACGACTTTAGGACCAACATTTGACAACAAAAGAGATGACAACCAGAAAACAATGCTTTGAGTTCATACACATAAATGGTACAGGTGGCCACGCACACAGGCCTTCTCTGGAGGGTTGCTTTTCAATTTGCAAATATTACCAGCAACTGACCAGAAGCTTCAGGTCCATCTGAACTGTGGCTCTGCCTGTCCACTCCTCATTCACCTGTGTCCTGCTGACTGTATCATTCACTGGAGGCCTACGGATGCTCCACTTTTAAGTTAACTCAGGCTGTTGCCTCATTCAAGCTAATTCTCCTGATGCTTCACAAAGAATGAAAAGGAAAAGATTAGCCATACCTGAAGCTACAAATAAGAAGCCTGAGTGGGTGGAAGAAGAGGAGCCATTATCTTCCCCTTTTGTCTGTCTGAGGCTGCTCATTTTCAAGCTGTCCAGTGTAACTAATTAGCAGAGAGAATTCTGAAGGTATCTTCTTGCCATGCTCATAATGAAACAACCAATTTATTTTTTGTGTGTAAACAGATTTGTATCATGTAAAATTTTTACCTGATATTTACACTTTTTTTTCCCCCAAAATTCAGTCATTTTCATACTACCTTTACAGTTTTGGCTATGTCCCTGGATCACCTTTTTTTTTTTTTTTTTCCTGGATCACTTTTAAATTGGCTTACTTTGATGAAAGTAAATAGCTATTTTAGACTTGTCTAAGCAGTAGCATTGTGAAATTACAATTTTGATATGCTTTGTGTGTGTGTGCATATATCATTTTTACAGTGTATAATCTCATACCATGCAAATTTTTTAGGGCCTTGGAGAATAATAATATATGGATATGGCACTCCTTAATTAGAGCACTGAAACAATAAAATGGAAAGAAAAACAGTTTGGAGACCTTTGACCTTCCTGGAAATGTGTGGGAATCTAAACGGATTTGTTTATTTGTTTTTGAAAGGGAAACACTGCGGTATTTACCACCTGCTTTGAATCTTTCAACTATCTGTGTGCTCAGAAGCACTCTCCATAAATCAATAGCCATATTCACATTTATTCATCTTTTTATCTGTATTTTTCCTAGTAAACCTATAAATAACCAACCAAAAAAATGTTACACGTGTACTATATAAAATCATCCTACGTTCTACAGTTTGTAAAAAAAAAAATGGTTCATGAATTTAGTTGGTTAATTGGAAGGGCGTAGGGGAAAGCATTTTGATGTGTGACTTCAAACAGGTTGCTCTCACTGAATTCCCAACCATACAGCTCCTCACGCCCTGGAGATCCAGACACTGAACCTCCTGCCCTGAGAATATTGTGCATATTCATCTGATCGATTTGGGTAGCAGGACCTGGTCTCAGACCTCCGTCCATTTTGCTTTGTAGGGAAGTTGGCCCCATTGGACTCCCTTGAGAAACTGTCATACAGAAAATCTGGATTCATATCAGGTGGGGAGACAGTTCCTTAAACACCAGAGAGTTCATGGAAATACAGTCGGCCCTCCATATCCATGGGTTCCACATTTGTGGATTCAACCAACCACGAATCAAAAATATTAAAAAACAATTCCAGAAAGTTCCCCAAAACACAACTTGAATTGGCCATGAACTGATAACTATTTACATAGCATTTACATTGTATTAGGTATTATAAGTAATCTAGAGTTGGTTAAAGTATTTGGGAGGATGTGTGTAGGTTATATAGGTTATATGCAAATACTACAGCTTGAGCATCCAGGGATTTGATATCCCAGTGGGTCCTGGAACCAATCCCCCGTGAATACCAAGAAATGGTTTCGATTCAAGGCAAGAAAATAAAAGGAGTTCCACCTTCAAAATGGTGGTGTAAGGAGGTCCATAGAATCATTCCGCAGCAAAGCAACCATAACTAGTGAAAACTATTTTAAAAAGCAATCATATACAGTCTCTGGAAATTGTCCTTAGGGCATACAGCAAACTAAGAAACATTTATTTGAGAAATTCTACTAAATCTTGGTAAGAACAGTAAGAATCTGTGGCACTTGAGCCACAAGCCGTCTCACCCCCCTCCCACCTCCCCCACAGTCAGAGAGATGGAAACGCCACTCTGGGCAGGTGTGGCCAAGAAGGGAGACCCTCTCCCCTTACCCCCCAGTCAAGGCATAGAGTATCTCACTGAGAGGGAAAAGACACCAGCATTTCTCACCTCCTTCAGCTCTGATTTGCAGAGAATACGTTTCTGGCAGTGCAGCCAAGAGGTTGCTCCCTTCCTTCCCTCAAGCCCCAACTCATAACGGAGAGGTCCTACCTCAAACATGGAAGGTCCAGAATACTGGAGCTCCAATTGCCCTCACCTCAGCTTGTTCTACGGGTGGAGATCGCATGCTGGGAGAAACACACGGAGAAGACCATAGGCCACTGCCCCTGCCCCGCACCCTGCTCATAAGGCAAGAATGTCACCCTCTTCCCAGCTCTGGAGCAGTGGCTCAGAGGTTTTTCCAGGGAGTAAGGCAGACCACAAGAACAGAGAGTTCCGAATCTCTTCCTAAGGGAGCTAACTTTATTTGAAACAGACTGTGGGGAAGTTCAAGACTAAGGATGCTCTCAAAAACAACTGATATTTTGGTGGCAAGCAATTTAGAGGCAGCTGGTAGCTGTCTGAGAAAAACAAACTAAACTGTAAGCCAGCTGGTTCATCAGAGAGAGCAAGGGAAAGAGGTAGCTAAGAAAAGCCCTCCTGGGATCAGAACAAACCTCAAAGCCTGCCCCTGCAAAGGTGCTGGATTTAAGAGGGTCAGACGGAGGAGCAATTCATGCCCTAGACATTGTCAAAAACACTAGAGCAATCAGCCAGCAATTACAGGAAACTATCAGCTGGGTGGGAGACTAAGCCGGACACCTTAACAGATAAAACCGAGGGAAAAAACAAAGGATGATTGTCATCCTAGGGCAGTTGTGTGCATGACAAAGTCGCCACCCTCTGAGAGGTGACATCGTAAGTTTCATACTATGGGGGAAATAGACATCCCTGCAAGGGGCCAGCCAAATAAACAAACAACATCAAAAACAAGCCCCAGAGAGGGGCAGGAGGTCAGTATCCCAGAGGCGTTATTTTATGTCTCCTGAAAATGTCCAGTTTTCAACAAAAAATTATGAGACATGGAAGGAAACAAGAAAGTATGACCCACACCCAGGGAATGAAGAAAGAAACAGAAACTGCCTGTGAGAGAGCATAGACATTGGATTTAACAGACAAAGCCTTCAAAACAAGAAAGGAAACTAGGCTATAAAGGGAGGTGTGGTAACGGTGTGTCATCGATAGAGAATATTAATAAATTATTTGGAATTCTTTAACAAGGGAGCATCGCCTTTTCTCCCCAATTATTTATTTATTTAATCATTTCTTTGTTTCTGTTTTTGTTTTTTTTTGCGGTACATGGGCCTCTCACTAATGTGGCCTCTCCCGTTGCAGAGCACAGGCTCCGACGCGCAGGCTCAGCGGCCATGGCTCACGGGCCCAGCCGCTCCGCGGCACGCGGGATCCTCCCGGACCGGGGTATGAACCCACGTCCCCCGCATCGGCAGACAGACTCTCAACCACTGCGCCACCAGTTCTTTTACACAACGGAGCTTTGCCTTTTCTCCCCAATTATTTATTTATTTAATCATGTCTTTGAATCAGTATGAACACATGGACATTTAGTTTATTCTATGCTTTGGGTTATAATTCAATACGCCTACACTTTGCTGCTCAAATTATTCCAGCTTTGTCCATTGGAAGCTCTTTCAGTTGACATACCCCCATGAATGTAGGGTTTGATGGGTTTTGTTTGTTTTGTTTTTGTTTGTTTGTTTGTTTTAGCCTTTCTTTACTTCCTGGCACTAGAAGATGCTCCAGGTTCATCTTATATATTTCCTGCCCAGCACTAGAATCAGTCATTTTTCCAAGGAACTCTGGTTTCTTTTATTGGAGAATGGTGTTGGAAACCCCATTCTGGGTGCTAGGTTTCTTTGCAGAGAAATGAAGATGTTCTAAAATAGGTTGTGGTGATGGTTACACAGTTTTGTGAATATACTAAAAAGCATTGAACTGTACACTTTAAATGGGTGAATTGTACGGTATGCAAATCTCAGTAGAGCTCTCATTAAAAAGAGGGAAAAAAAGAAAATTAGTCTGGGGGATTACTCTTTCACAAGCAAAAGAGAACTATATAGACAAAAACTGTGCATAATAAATTCTTTTCCAGCTAGAATCCAGCATGTGGCCCCAGGGTGCCACATGAGGAATTACTGCCTGCAAATAAAAAAGTCTTAAAAACTTGTGGGCACTTTTTAAAGAAAATTAGACCATCCCAAATCATTCAAATGACCTCTTTCCTAGGGCCTTGGGGAGTATAACATGTGGCATTGTTTAATTAGAGCTCTGAAACAATAGGATGGAAAGAAGGACAGCTTCAAAAATTCCTGCATTCCTGGAAATACTACAGAGTTTAAACTAGTTTGTCTTTAATGAGAAACATTGCAGTGGCGTCTAGGCAGCTGCCATGAACTTTTAAGGCATCCTGGCTGGTAAGAAGCCCCCCTCCACCCACCGTACTCAAAACAAAGACCTGGGGCCATATTATGCCTCTAAAGCTGTCAGAAAGCATAAGGCTAAACAGGTGTGAGAGCAGCTTGTTTCCTGAATGCACTCGGAAGCCCAGGGCTCCCTTCTCCCATGTGTGGGGCATGATTTATTGCTATGGAAAAGAGTGGGAGAAAGAGAAGGAGATGAGAATTCAGCCCCAAGCAGTTATATGGCCACCTCTAGTGTTTATTATCACAGTTCCCAGAGAGGCCCTGCTGACCTCCTTTCTTGCCCTCACTTTATAATTTGTTCAAGAGCCAAGGCATGCCCTTGACTGTATGAACATATGTGTAGACATAAGCACAAATGTGTAGAAGGAGTTAGATAAGGACATAGGTACTTACATGTATGTATATACATGTGAGAGACTGAAATGGAATGTGATGGGTAAGGGTGCCTCTCTGGAGTGAGACTTATTGGGTGCCAAGTCTGGCTCAGTCATAAACCAACAGAGGGCCATGAGTGTGCTACGTCTGTGCCTCAGTTTCTTCATCTATAAATGGGAAGAAAATAACATCTACCTCTGTGATCACCGTAATGATTCAATGAGATACTGTATAGAGCTTGGCATACAGCACATGCATGGCATTGTGTATGTCTACTTATCGTTCATCTGTGATACAATCAGCATCCAATTTCAAATGCACACACTATGTCCAAAGAAAAACACTTCCAGCTGAGATGCTTTTTAATTTCTTTTGAAAACTTTCTCTACTTTGTGATCTTATTTTCTTTGCAGTTCTGTAAAAAAGTACTTATTCTGATTACAAAAGTCTTTCATGTTCAGTAGGGACACTTGGAAATAAAAGGACTAAAGAGAAGCTAAAAATCACCATTATTTTCTGTCAGCAATAAAAATTCACATTTTGACATTTTCCTTCCTTTATTTTTTCTATGCTCTTTAACCTGCCTGAGATCACATTATTTATACAGCTTTTTTGTCCCTTTTATTTATTATTTATTAAATTAATTTTTATTGGAGTGTAGTTGCTGTACAATGTTGTGTTAGTTTCTACAAAAGATTTTTTTTTTCTTTTGACGGTGTGGCATGTGGGATCTTAATTTCCTGACCAGGGATCAAACCCGAGCCACCTGCATTGGAAGCACAGAGTCTTAACCACTGGACCACAAGGGAAGATGTCCCTTTTATATTAAGCATTATAAACTCATCTATATTTTCAAAATTATTTCTAAACTTCTCATTAAATGTGGCATATTGACCACAAGTGTTTCTCTCCTCTCTCTTCTAAAACACACTTTGAAAGTAAAAGAATTTCTAAAATATGCAATCATAGGGACAAAGAAAATGAGAGGTGAGAGCAAATAAAAGACTATGACAACAGAGTGAAGTAAGTCAGAAAGAGAAAAACAAATACCGTATGCTAACACATATATATGGAATCTAAAAAAAAAAAAAAGTGGTTCTGAAGAACCTAGGGGCAGGACAGGAATAAAGACGTAGACATAGAGAATGGACTTGAGGACACGGGGAGGGGGAAGGGTAAGCTGGGACAAAGTGAGAGAGTAGCATGGACATATATACACTACCAAATGTAAAATAGCTAGCTAGTGGGAAGCAGCCGCATAACACAGGGAGATCATCTCTATGCTTTGTGACCACCTAGAGGGGTGGGAGGGAGACGCAAAAGGGAGGAGATATGGGGATATATGTATATGTATAGCTGATTCACTTTGTTATAAAGCAGAAACTAACACACCATTGTAAAGCAATTATATTCCAATAAAGATGTTAAAAAAAATAAAAAGACTGAAAAATTTTTGGAGGACGGCAGATAGAGAAGCAATGTAATACATTTTTAGAACAGAGGGGGCTACAGTTCCAAGGCCTGCAGTGGTCAATAGCCCAAGAAGATCTCTTCACCCTACAGAACTCAGGCAGGCCTAGGACTTGGTGGCAACAGGTATCACTGAAGGGTAGAGTGAGATGCAGAGCTGGAAACAGGAGGACTGATTGAAGTCTTAACATGGAGCTGTTGGATTCTCTGTCCTGCCTCTCCGCCCCTTCTGTCCACTCCCACAGGAAATCTGACGTTTAGTCTCTGGATAAATTGAGCCAGAGAGAATCTGGACTCAGGGATACCAGACACAGCAGGGGTGGAAGAGAAGCATGCACATCATTTCAGGAGCATTGCTGCAATCCTGTGTTTGAATTGTCAGAGCTCCCTAGCTCTCTTTTCCTTCTGCTTCAAAAAATTTGACAACCAGACATGTACCCCTAGACAGAAGAATGGAGGATTCTTTCCTGCAAAAAAGACAAAACAAAAAAAACAACACATGCCTTGGGAGAAATGAACTTCAGACAATGATATTTGAGGGTCCCTGAACAAAAAAGCTGGCTTGCTACCACAGTCACCTTCAGGAGCAACATGTTTTACCCGCACACACAGAGCTTCCAATAAGTTTTCTGGTGTCTCACACTTAAAAATAAACAGAAAACCAAAGATCATCACACAACAAGGAAATCCTCTGTGGAAGAGGCTGCTAATGTTCTCTTTTCCTCAGCACCTGCCTCACAACATTGTCCAGCCCCTTGTGACTCGTGGGGCCATATGATGTTTCTTCCCATGTGTGCAGAGAGGTTGATGTCACCTCCAGGCCTAGGTGTTTAAAAACAGATCTGCTTTCTCCAGAGCAAGAAGGTATGGTATCTGCAAATACAGCAGGAAATAAGGGAAAGGAACAATCAAAGAACAGGGGGTTTAGAAATTAGAAATATGAGGGCTAAAATTAGAAATATTAGAAATTGAATAGAAGGATTATACAATAAAGTCAAGGAATTATTATGGACTGAATGTTTCTGCCCCAAATTTATATATTGAAGCTCTAGCCCCCAATGTGATGGTGTTAGGAGGTGGGGCCTTTGGGAGGTAATTATATTCAGATAAGGGCCTGAGGATGGAGCCCCCATGATGGGATTAGTGCCCTTATAAGAAGAGGAAGGGACACCAGAGTTTCATCCTCGCCAGGTGAAGATACAGTGACAAGGCAGCCACCTGCAAGGTAGGGAAGGGACTTTGCCAGGCAACCAAATCAGCCAGCACCTTGATCTTGGATTTCCTAGCCTCTAGAACTATGAGAAATAAATTTCTATTGTTTAAGCCGCCAGTATATGGTATCTTGTTATGGTTGTCCTAGCTGACTAAGATAAGAATCTCCCAGAAAGTCAAAGTAAAAGGCAAATAAATAGAAGAGAAAATTAGAGCACCAATCCAAGAGGGCCAATGCTTAATTAGTTGCACTTCTGGAAACAGTAGGAAAACAGAGGGGAGAAAATGTTCAAAGAAGCAACAAAAAAAATGAGTCTCCAGATTTAAGGGGATCATCAAAATCGCAACACAATGTAAGCAAAACACCCACAACCAAAGAACATCCTTATGAAAGCTGAGAACACTAGAGATGAAAAGAAAATATTGAAAGTTTCTATGGAGGGGAGAAATTGTAGGAATCATATTCATATGACCAATATCACAAGATTAGCATCTGAAGATAGAATATACTGAAGAAGGACTTCAAAACTCTGAGGGAAAATTATTTCCTATCTAGAATTAATTATATAATTGAGTGAGAATAAAATAGACATTTTCAGACATGCAAGGTCTCAAAATATTTACCTCCCAGGCACCCTTTCTTAGGAAACTACTAGAGGTTGTTCTCCACCAAAATGAGGGAGTACATCAAGAGAAAGGAAATGCGGTATCCAGGGAACTTAGAGACACAGCACAAGAACCTACTGAGGGGAAGTCCCCCATTGACCCTGCCCATCAGGTGAGGAGGGCACTGGGTACAGGTCAGAGTGAGGTAGGAGGTAGGCGGGCCCCTGGGCCAAGCAGCTGAAGTTTGTCAAGTGGAGTAATTGGAGCCTTGTTTTCCCTGACACTCCAAGGACAAAATTAATGGCAGGAGCTGAGCTCTGCTGGAGTGAAGAGATAAGAGGACCACATCTATCACTCCTGAGGCCAGGGAAACCTCCCTGACTGCACATGTGCAGAAAGACTCCTCTGGGGTCAAAAAGGGAGGGGGCACCACCCCATAATAGGTGCTGTCAAACCTCCCACAGGCGTCTGCACTGGTATCCATCTTGGCAAAAAGTTGCCCATGCATATTGGGGAGGGTCCTCAGGCAGGTCAGATGTGGGAAAAGAAGTGAGATAATTGGTCAAAGGTAAACAAAGACCTGGAAGAACTGCCCTATATAAATGATTTAACCGCCTCCTTACCAGGCTCCTCCTCATTAGGGAGGAAGCCCACACCCTTACTCTCCAGGAGTATATTTCTGCCTTGGCTCTATCTTGAATAAATAAACTACTTCTCTGTGTGCTTTCCCACTTGTTGTGCTTGTCTCTAATAATAAACTTTGTACCTGTTTTTACAGGTTTTGCCTCTTTGAGAAATTCATTTTTCAAATGGGGTAAGAGCCAACCATGCTTCTAGTTTATAGCCTCTGGTGGACTAGAGGCTAGGATTCCTGATGTTCATCCCAGCTGCGCAGGTTCAATTCCTGGGCAGGGAACTGAGATCTCTCTCTAAGCCACTGCTCACTGCTGTCTCTCTGAGGTCAAGAGCAGATGGAAGAAGGACAAGGGAGGACAAAGGAAGGAAGAAGGAAAAAGGACAAGACTGAGGAGGTCTCCCAGGGGAAAAATGACCCCAAAGGTTTGGGGGGTTTGGAAAATAAAACGACATTTGAAAGATATGTTGGAGTTTTATAACACAATATTGTAAAGCAACTATACTCCAAAAAAATTTTTAAAATAAGGTATGTTGGAGTTTTAATTTTTTAAATATAATATAAATAGGCACATAGAAAACTAAGCAAACGAAAGGCAACATAATAAGCAAAAGATAAATATTGTAAGATTTCACTTATATGTGGAATCTAAAAACAAACAAAAAACCAAAACAGAAACAGATTCAGATACAGAGAACAAACTGGTGGTCACCAAGAGAGGAGGGGGTGGGGGGATGGGTGAAATAGGTGAAGGAGATTAAGAAGTACAAACTACCAGTTATAAAATAAATAAGTCATGGCAATACACAGAATAGGGAAGATAGTCAATAATATCGCAGTAACTTTAAATGGTGACAGAGGGTAACTAGACTGACTGTGGTGTACATCTTGCAATGTATATAAATGTTGGATCACTATGTTGTACACCTGAAACTAACAGAACATTGTATGTCAATGACACTTCAATTTAAAATAAATGAACAAATAAATAATGAATTAAAAATAATCCAATGTTCCATTTTTAAAACGTAAATCAAATCCAGTAAAATATTACACACATGAATTTAAAAGTTCACTTCTCTAAATAAAAATATTATAACTTACAGTCTGGCCTCTATTCCTTGTTCTAAATTTTAAACACAAATAAAAACTCCAAGTGGTCACATGGAATAACAGAATTCAAGTAACTAAAGTTCTGTTTCTTTGACTTACGATCGCTATGTTTTCATTATTTCAAATCTATTCTTTAAATACAGGCATGTGTAGTACAGAGGAGTTTCAGACAAAAAAACGTGCTCTGAAGGCAGCTGAAAAGATCTTGAACCTTAAGAGGCTTGTCCTCAAAACACGCGTAGCTGAGTGTGAGTGCATAGGAGACTGACACAACTGGGAGAATTGGACTTTATTTCCATGTAAAGTGCAGTGATTATTAAAGGATAAATAATAAAAATGTGCTAATCTGAAGCTTACATGTACATCATTAAAACTCAAGAGTAACCCTCAACAATTGTTTAGCGCTTAGACCAACAAAAAATATTTTTCAGGGAGAAGTGTTTTATCAGTAATGTTGTTTAGAATTGCTGGCATATGTTGGTAATAAAAAGCAGACTGACTTATAGTTAGTTTTATTACTGTTTTTAAATTATCTGCAGACAATGAACTGCCCGCTTATTGCTTGTACCCAGGACAGCCACTCCTTCCTGCTACCCTGGGTCACCACTGCCACCAGCCATTTAGGAAAGTTCCAGTAGTTCAATATCCTTGTCAACAGTTGGCATCATGTCTTTTAAAATTTTACACATTCTAGTGGGTGTATAGTATCTCATTGTGGTTTTAATCTTCATTTCCCTGTGATTCATGATATTAAAAACTTTTTCATGTACTTGTTGGTAGTGTATATATCTTCGTGAAGATTCCGTTGAGTTTTTGTTGGAACTGTTTAGCCTTTTATTCTTGAGTTATAAGAGGTCTTTACATATTCTGGATTCAAGTCCTTTGTCAGATATATGTTTTGCAAATACTTTCTCCCAGACTGTGCCTTTTCTATTCATCTTCTTCACATTATCTCTAAATAATGTTACTGCTATCTGTAGTAACTTTTCTGTTTTCATTTTGTATTTGGCATACTTGCATATTTTTTTCTTGATCATTTATTCTAGAAGTCAATCAATAAAGAATACATTTTTTTCCAGCTGCGCCACACAGCATGTGGGATCTTAGTTCCCCCACCAGGGATCGAACCCCCACCCTCTGCAGTGGAAGCACGGAGTATTAACCACTAGACCGCCAGGGAAGTCTAGGAATACTTTCAAAGAAACAACATTTAGCTTGGTTAATCTCTATTCCTCATTTGTGAGTGTGTAAGTGTATACACATGAGTTATTTTATTCATTTCTGAATTTATTATTTCCTTCCTTCTTGTTTCTTTGAATGCTCTGTTACTCTTTCTCTAACTTGTGAGTTAAACCCTTGGCTAACTTTTGCTTTTAAACATTTTATTTCCTTATAAATATACTTAAAGCTACATGTACCTCAGACCTGCTTCATCTGAGTCCCTTTAAACTTTTAGAAACAAGCAGCATTGTTAGAAGGCAGTTTTGGGGTTTTTTTTTTGCGGTACGCGGGCCTCTCACTGTTGTGGCCTCTCCCGTTGCGGAGCACAGGCTCCGGACGCGCAGGCTCAGCGGCCATGGCTCACGGGCCCAGCCGCTCCGCGGCATGTGGGATCTTCCCGGACGGGGGCACGAACCCGCGTCCCCTGCATCGGCAGGTGGATTCTCAACCACTGCGCCACCAGGGAAGCCCGAAGGCAGTTTTTTAAATAGGGAAATTCACCAAATTTGGGGATTTGGAAAAAGAGGGAGAGAATAAATGTTCTTTCATTAACTGCTCTTCCCAGTAGGGTTTTTGTTGCCCTGATTATCACTGGGATGCCAGTGGCCTGAGCTATAGGGCCTGTTTCTACAGCCCTGGGGGCGGTAAGGATGATCCTGAGACCACACAGGAAAACAGAGCTTTGTCTCTCCAATCTATCCTCTCCCAGGTGCCTCTGGAGGCCCTGTGTCCTGCCTGCAGCCACCACCACCTCCTCAGGCCCTCCACTCCCAACACACACACACACACACACACACACACACACACACACACACAGAGAGGTTTCACTCTCCCTAAGGATTTCTCGCTTTTTTTTTTTTTTCTGGAACTAACCAGAAATCCCTGCTTTCTTCTTATTCCACTAATTTCTCTAGGGTTGATACTAGAAGATGCAGCCACAGGTCATGGTGACCCACTGTGGGTACACTGGATCCAGAAATATTCTTCATTTTCAACATTTTCTTAGCTATTCATTACTCATTACACCTGTAGTTTACTTTAAAAATAATTTTGTCTGTTTTTTTCCCCAAAAAGCCCTCTGGGATTTTAATCATGATTGTCTCAGAACTATAAATTAATTTGTGAGGAATTAACATGTTCATAACAAGCAACACTGCCATTTAGCCATCTAGTGCGTGACTTTGGATATTCAAGCGTTATTTTATGTCTCTCAATAAAGTTGCATTATTTTATTCATTTAGGTGTCACACTTCTTGTTAAGGTTTTCTAACTGTGTGATATCTTTTACTGCTATGGTGGGTGGGATATTTTTCCATTTTATTTTGTAGCATTATTGTCGATCTACAGAAAAGTCTCTTGGTGTTTGTAGACATGTTGGCTATTCATGGCTCTACTATCCTCTCCTCTCAATTCTAATAATTAGGGAGAAATTGGTTTTAAAATTTCCTCTCAAAAGCAAATAAAAATTATAACATACTTTCTTTTCATAATAAAGAGAGGGAAAGCTCATATGTGTATTTACTTGGGGCTTTGTCCTTTTCTCTGAGAGTGTTAAGTATCATTATACTTAATATCTTTCTCCCGTCTTAAATGTACTATGTGGTGGAGACTATAGAGGAAAAATTTATAAGATTATTTAGATCAAGAGGGATCATCCCACTCCATGATTTCAATGTTTATATTTTTGTTTGAACACACACACACACACACACACACACACACCCCTGCATATAAGGAGACTGGGTTATATCTGCAAAGTGTTCACTACGTAACTATATGTGTCCATTAACCTGGTAGACAGCAGCCAGACAGAATGAATTAGCACTTTCACAGTCATTAGTGGACATCCACAAAGCAGAGAAAAATCTGAGTCACCCAGATGACTCAGATGAGCACGACCCCATCTGGGGTCAATCAAGAAGACACTGTGCTTTGTTTCAGCTCTCACACAGATGAGCAGAGGATGAAGAGGTAGGGGACAGTGCAGCATGGGGGAAAAAAGCTCCGGCCCTGGGGTCAGTTGAAGGGGGTTTGAATCCCAGCTCTGCAGTTAGTAGTGGGGGCTTTGGCACGTCATGTCACACTCTGAACCTCATTTTCTCTTTTGTAAAATAAAGAAAATAGAATCCACCAGATGAGTTGCTCTTGGAATTGAAGAGCAATATATAATATAATATATATATTATATTATACAATAAATTATATTATATAATATAATAAATTATATTATTTTATTATATAATAAATTATTTTAAATTATATTATATAATAAAACTATAATCTGTTTGAGGCGGGGGTGGGGATGTATATTTTCCTTAGGAGCAATGGTTCAGTATTTGCTAATTGAATTGGCTTGATTTGGACTTTATAAAAATGGTAACATTCTATATGCAATCTTGTAAAACTTATTTTTTCTCTGCTTTACTCAATATTTGTGAGATTCTGCATCATGTGTGTAGTTCTAATTTATGCATTTTCACTGCTGTGTGGTACTCTACTATCACTATCTGTTCTTAAATTTGCCTACTGATGACCTTTTGGATTGTTTAGATAATTTTTGCTCTTACAGTGTGCTATGACCACTTGTAGATGTGCTAGAAATTACCTAGAGGATATGTCCAGGACTAGAATTCCTGGGTGAGTCAATTAAACCCAATCATTTTCCAGGGTCATGGGACCTGCGCCAACACTCCAGAGCACAGAAGCGATCCTTTCATCCAGACTCGTGTCAGTGCTTGATGTCAAACTTCTCAATTGTTTGCCAATCTGGTGGGTATAAAATAGGTTCTCATTTGGGTTTAATTTGTGTTTCCTGCCTACTTCTGAAATTGAGCATTTTTTTCCTGTACATATCCATTATTTGTGTTTCCTTTGCCATAAGATGTCCATTTCTGTGATTTACCTAGTTTTTCGATTTGGTTATTTATGTTGTTGTTGTTGTCGATTTCATACCTGTATTCTTGATACTAAACACTTGCTGGTCTATATGTTGGAAATCTCTTCTGCAAGTTTGGATCTTATCTCTTTGCTTTCTTTATGGTTTCATTTGATAAATGGAAATTGTCACCTTTCATTTTACTATTCTTTATTTCTATGGTCCTAGCAGTTTCTCCCCACTCTGCCTTTTCTGTGTAACTACAGTACAGAAGTGACAATAGAGACCAATATTTCCACCTGTACAGTACCCCCCAGAAAAAAGCTGGAAGATAGCCCTCCATGGGGAGACCGTCACAACCCTCTTGCTCAGAGGGAAGAAAACCTTACTTGGCCCCAACTTACCAGAACAACAGAAAAATGTATTTTATGCCAAAAAAATTTCAAATCAGATTAACAAACCCAGCTGTCTAGCTACCTTTAATAAGCCCCAAGCCATCCTGCATTAATCACCTAATTAAGCTTCCCCTGACTGGCTTTCTCATTTAGTCTGCCCCCACCACTCCTCTTTGCCTGTATGCTCACTCCTTCAAATCTTTTTCTTTACCGATGAGGAATAAATCTGTCGAACGTGGCTCTTTTCACTTTTTTAAGTTCTTTATCATTGTCATGCCCATATGCTTGACACCGTTAAGTTTCCCAGTCCTGAGAAAAAGAGCAGCATTCTTTTTCACACTTAGGTAGCCCTTATATCCAGGCCTTCTGTGTGTTAAAAGAGGAAATCAGATTATTTTTCCACCTACTTGGCTTAAGGGTTTCCTAGAATTTATAAGCAAGTTGCCCCAAAAGAGAATGAAAAGGGGCTGGGAAGGCAGGCAGGACAGAGGGAAGGATCCCTCAAAAAGAAAAAAAAAAAAAGCCCCTTACTTGTTCTGACCCGCTCCTCCTCCTCTCAGCGCAGCTTGCTAAGGCAATGGGAGAGGCTCCTTTAAGTCCATTCCTTGCCTGGGATACCTCTGTGGTTCCTGTCCACGCAGAAGTGTGCAGATGAGTGTCTGAGTTAACCTGAGAAGGGCCCTCACGATTCCTGGACTTCAGTGGTTTGGAAAGAGTTTTGCGCGGAGCACTAAGGATGCTGAGAAAAAAAAAGGTACAAAAAACTAGTTCACCTTCTCCAAGAAAACCCACCATCTAAGAGGGCACGTCTCTTCTTACTGGTCAGTGAGCTTGGCTTTTTAGAGGCACGGCCCTTGTTTTCCAAAAGAATAGACCATCCCCATTCCTCTGATGGCCTCTCTCTTTGGAAACTTTTATTTATGGTCTGATGTGTTGAAACAATAAACATGGGCACCAGCATCTGGGGCTGAGGGAGGCCGGGAGAGGCGTTTCCCAGCTTTGTGTGAGACGTGAAAATGAGGTGGCAGCTTTAGCAGACCCATTCCGGGCCCTTTTCTTCCTGCCAGAGTGCAAGTGCCAGCTGAGGCCCGGCACCTTGGTTTATTGTGTGAAGACAGGAAAGAGATCTCTCAATTATCTTCAAATTAACTGCCTCTTGCCATTATCTGTTCCCCGAGGACCAATCAGAGCCTGTGCTTGAAAAAGCTGGGCGTCAGCCTCCCACTTCATCCACACTCCGGGATCCCTTCCCACCCACCCCCTCCCGGACACGCGCCCAGCCAAAGTCATCTGTGGCTGCCATTTCTCATGACAAACCTGAATGCTTTAATTAGGAAGCATCTGCGTGTCCACCCTTCCCAAACACCATATGGTGCTCAGTACGAAATATGTTTCATTTTCATGAAGGCAAAGCCTGAGGAAAGGGCAGTGTTTTGAATAGCAATTGTTGTTCCCACATTGGGTGAAGAATTAATCTGCTGTGCTTCAAAAGGGGAAACAGTGTTTGGAAGAAGGGAAGGCTTTTTCTCTACCTGGCAAAATCTGGAGGAAAAGATATCTCAGGTTAGGACACAGCAGAAATCTACTTTCAAGGCTCAGAAATTGAAAACCCTTTACACGTATATTCCAAGAATCTGCTAAACAGTCTAAAGACTTCAGATAAAAGATGTCCTATACTAACATTTCAACATCTCTTATGTGATGAATCTAGAAAATCTGGGACCCAGTCTGAGAGTGCTAAAAAGGCACCCACTTACCCGGCAGTCTGCTCATCCTGCTCAGGAGAATGATTCTCCAAGGGTGTCCCGCGTGGTGGGGAAAAGCAACTACTTTGCTTCTCGGACAGCCATAGACTGACTTGGGAAACATGGCCCAGCAGGATATGGTCTTTGGGTTTATTTTCCTTTCAAATATTGTGTCCTCGAAATAACAAATCTAAGCCTTCCAAAGTTCACGTTTCTCTAAAATTCAAGAGCTAAAACAAGGCCACACTTCGAGATCTTTGCTCCAGTGAGAAACAGGGGGAGATACAGGCCAAATTCCAACATGGGCCTTTTCCTGCCTTTATGCAAATCTCTCAACATGCAAATGATTAAATAATTAAACCATGCTGGTGTTTCAATAAGCCATTTGTATTTTCTCCCCTGTCCAGTCAGCTCCCATTCTTTTGTTGGAGGCTACAGGAAAGGGTTAGCAAAATCCCACTGGAGGGTGAGTAATTGGACTGGGAAGGGCTATAATTACTCATTTTCGTTTTAAAATAAATAAAGCAGTGGATGCTATGGAGTGAATGCCATCTCCCGCTTCCTCAGTGAGGGGACTGGTCTCTCTCTTCCTCGTCACCAGGGCCCTTGTTCCTCACGCCAGCACAGGTGTCAGTCACCTCAGTTCCCTCTTAGACTCGACTACATAATTATGAACTACCACATGTGGCTTCTGAGACACAACTTTAATTATCCAAACTCAGAGCACACAACAGACTCTGAATTGACTGAACAAAAGCCTATTAGAAGGCGATCCCCTGTGGTCACATTGTAATTATTGTCAGGGGCATGGCGGCTGTGGAATTATCTCGGCAATATCTCCCTAACCTTCTAGGTCAGAGTCATGTGAATGATGATTTGTGCCATAATCTCATTTCCTTTAATGGTGTGACAGTGAAAATAAAGGAGGGGCTGCCTGGCTTGCGCTCGAAACTCAATTCAAAAGGCCACCGCAGATGTGCAAACACAGCACATCTAGCCATTACTGCCATGAGAGCATCTGTCTTTACACCAGGCGAGCCTGGAGCTGGGAACCGAGGGGCTTTGCGGGTCACAGAGTAGCCAGCCAGGCACTCAGTAAGAGCAGCAGAAGAGGCCCCTGTAAAGGGAAATAAACAGGAACCACCCAGCAACGTGGTTCAGTGTGTCTTTGCCAAAGAAGATGTTCAGAGAAGCTTAAAGAGGTACTCCACGGCAGTGGAATGTCTTGAAATACAGAACATTAATGTGATGCTCATGAGCCTTCTTTGCTCTCACTAAGGACTCTTTGCCCCCAGGAGATGCTCACAGTTTACCCTTGGGACTCCATGAGCAGTACATGTCGCAACTCAGCATGTATCTTTCCCTTCTTAAAAATGTGAAGTCGACTGTTCAGCTTCTGTTCAGAAATCCCAGGTCAGCTTAATCACACCGCTTTTAATGTAACATATAAAGAAAAGGAATTGGGCTTCCCTGGTGGCGCAGTGGTTGAGAGTCCGCCTGCCGATGCGGGGGACGCAGGTTCGTGCCCCGGTCCGCGAAGATCCCACATGCCGCGGAGAGGCTGGGCCCGTGAGCCGTGGCCGCTGAGCCTGTGCGTCTGGAGCTTGTGCTCCGCAACGGGAGAGGCCACGACAGTGAGAGGCATGCGTACCGCGGAGAGGCTGGGCCCGTGAGCCGTGGCCGCTGAGCCTGCGCGTCTGGAGCTTGTGCTCCGCAACGGGAGAGGCCACGACAGTGAGAGGCATGCGTACCGCAAAAAAAAAAGGCATTAAGTTCAAAACTTACTACTGTTTTAATTGCTTATTTAACAAAACTGCGTCAATGGCTTTCTCTGCATGTTACTGGCAGGGCAGATAGAGTGATTTAATCAGAGCATGGACTCCTACATTACAAACATAGGAGAATTCTGATTTGTCATCACAGAACTTAAAGACAAATTATATCATCATATTATCACAAATTTTTTTTCTTTCCTGCACTTCCACCTTTTTCCTTAGAACTATCATGTTTTTGGAAGATGTGCTTAAACAAACCTCACAGCCCCCGTGAGAAGCCAGCTTCTCCTCATGATTTGTCTGTGATCACTTCCAAATTAGCAAACCCAGGCATCCAAGACCCATATGATGAGGACCCAGTTTGCGAATCTTGTTTATTTTCCCTTCCTGACCTGCACATGCCATATAAGCTATCCAAACTCAACTCCTCAGTGACTTTCTACCTGGCCATGTCTGTTCACTCTGTTCTCTCAGGCTGGAATGTCCTCCCTCATCTCCTATCCCATCCCTGCTTATGACATCCTATCCATCCTCCTGGACAATCTCAAGTACTACTTACTTCTGCTTACATTCCCAGGACTTGCCATTTGCACCTAAACCTAAACAGTGCTTTCTTTTAGCAGGCTCACCTCTGATGGTCCTTACCTCATTCCACCATGCATCATGATCATTTGTGTGCTTGCCCCTCTCTGCCTCTTTCCAGAATGTAATCTCCTTAAGGGCAGTGATCAGGAATCACTCATCTATGAACTCATGTATTCATTCATTCAACCATCTGCCCATTCAACAGTTATTTATCTATTATTGATTCAGTAACACTACTGAGCATCTACCAGACATTGAGGGACATTTTAGGTATTGAGGATCTAAGGATAAGAGAGATTAAATAAGACACAGTTCTCTCCATCCCTATCATCAGGGAACTTTTGAGTCTAATAGAGAAACATCCTGTGTATCAGTGTTCCCATAGGAGTGGCCCTCAGAGCACACCTAGAACAGAGCCAAATACATGGCATGTACTCAAGCTATATTGGTTGAATTTTTTTTTTTCTACTGAAGTATAGTTGATTTACAATGTTGTGTTAGTTTCAGGTGCACTGTAAAGTGGTTCAGTTGTACATTATATATGTATGTATACGTTCTTTTTCAGATTCTTTTCCCCTATAGGTTATTACAAGATATTGAATATAGTTCCCTGTGCTATACAGTAGGTCCTTGTTGTTTATCTATTTTATATATAGTAGTGTGTATCTATTAATCCCAAATTCCTAATTTATCCCTCTCCCCCTTCCCCTTTGGTAACCATAAGTTTGTTTTCTATGTCTGTGGGTCTGTTTCTGTTCTGTAAATAAGTTCTTTGGATCATTTTTTTAGATGCCACATATAAGTGCTGTCATATGCTATTTGTCTTTCTCTTTCTGACTTCAGTTAGTATGATAATCTCTAGGTCCATCCATGTTGCTGCAAATGGCAACATTTCATTCTTTTTTGTGGCTGAGTAATATTCCATTGTAGAAATGTACCACATCTTCTTTATCCATTCATCTGTTGATGGACACTTAGGTTGCTTCCATGTCTTGGCTATTGCAAAAGTGCTGCTATAAACATTCGGGTGCATGTATCTTTTCTAATTAGTTTCATCTTTTTATATTGGTTGAATTTACAGTCAGTAGTAAACTGAGTAAGCCCAATTCCCCCTGAATTCACTTTAGAGTAATAATAGCTTTACCTAAGGGCGCAAAGATGTGTTATCTATGACGATTCCTAAACTATACATCTTCAGAGATATATAGCTCCCTTTCAATAATCCAGAAAGGAAAGGACTGATTTTCCTCATGCATAAAGACTTCAGAGATACTTTCTGAAAGCGTATGAGTTAGCACAGACTAGGGGATGGGGCTGGCAAGAAGGAGAGAGGGGAAGGTGTAATAATTTCTCCTTGAACACTTGGGTCCTTTCCCTCTTTCAGCTGGCAGTTGAGTGTCTGTTAGTTCCAGGTGATGCAACATGGAAAGTGTCATAGAGCTTTGTCCTCTAATGTGAACACTAACTACTGCCGTAAAATCCGAGAAGGCTTCTTGAAGAAAGTCGCCTTGATCTGACTTGAATGATGCAAGTTCATGTGCATGTCCCTACTGGGAAGTTGAGTCATCCTCATTTCTATCCATCTTCTCTCCCAAATAGTTTTGTTTTGTTTTGTTAAAATTAAATCAAAAGGTGCTTTGATATTTCATTTTTTACACGATTCTTCCTGCTGAGATTTTTTTGAAAAGTCAATGCAAAACCTGCGGTTTAACTAATAGTAAAGTGTCATGTTGATTTTTTAGTTTGGACAAGTGCACCGTGGTTATGTAAACGGAAATTAGGTGAGGGGATACAGGAATTCTCTGTACTATCTTTGCAACTTTTTGGTAAATCTAAAATTATTCCAAAATAAAAATATATTTAAACAACTGATGAAAGAAAAATTGATACTCTAAGGCAAGTCAAGGAAAATTTGAACATAAACATTTTTCTCTGCCCTTTGGCTTCCTCTCTCCTCTCTACTGTGCATTGTGTATCTGCATTATGCATCGACCAAACCCCCCTCCCCTGCCCCCGCTCAAACCTGCTCAACCGTAAAGAGCAATATTCTCCTAGCATCAACAAGATAACTCCTTAGGAGATAACCTTTCCGCTTAATCTTGTATGGGACCATGATGACCCACGTTTTGTATGTGTAAACCTCGATTGTGTAAACTGTCAATAATATGTCATTTAATGTACATATGACGTACATTTAATGTCTGTCTCAAAATCTTAAATAACTGTGCTTTGACCTCTAACAGGCGGAACAGTTCTCGGAGCTATCTGAGAGGCTATTCTGGGTTATAATCCTCAATTTGGCTCCAGTAAAATTTTCCATTTCTTTCTTAGATCTACTGATTAATTTTTTTGTCGACACAGTAAACAAACAAACAAACACACTTTCCCTAAAGCAGTCACTAATAAACAGGAATATCATTTGGAAGCAGAAGCAAAATGCTCACCCTTGCCCGTCTCCATCTCTGTTTATGCTCTCACACATCCTCTTCTCAAGCTGACACAAAGATGCAAATCACGGATCCGCTCACCCCCATCTGTAACCTCTTGAGCTCTTGAACTCTGCATGCAATTATAGGTCAAAGTCTTCTTGACTGGATTGGACGAGGTGGACCAAGTGACATTTTGCCTTGAGGCGCTAATGGTGACATAGGCTATCCCTGGGGTTCTGACCACGGCTCCGTCATTAGCCAGCTACCATTGTTTTGTAAATCTAATGAATGGTTCCATAGGAAATAACAGAGTAAAGGCTTATTAAAGATGAAGGCTTCATCCATTAAAATGCTCTTTGTCCTTAATGAAGGTCACTGGAAGACTGATTGTAGGAGGAAATCTTGCTTTATGCTCACCCATACGTCTTAATCACCCCGTCGAGCAAGTCGTCAGACTGGATTTGCGTTTGCTTTTATTCTTTAAAAACTGTTGGCGAGGGGATTACTGAGACAATCTTGATACGTTTTTGCTGTTAGAGAACTGTGTGTGACATACAGCATTCTCCAGATTATGTGAGTTTGTTTTTGGAGGTAAAATATTTTCAAGTATGTATTTTTCCTTTAATCTCTAATCTAACTAAAACTTTGAGATTTCCAATGTCCAATATAGTAACCACTAGTCACATGTGGTTACTGATCATTTAAAATGTGGCTCTGATGAATTGAGATGGGCTGTAAGTATAAAATGTACACACGAGATTTCAAAAACTTTGTACAAAAATATCTCTTGGAAAAAGTTTATATTAATGACATGTTGAAATGGTGATTTTTTTTTTTTTTTTAAGTAATGTACTTTTTGGAGCAGTTTTAGGTTTACAGGAAATTTGAGAGGAAACTACAGAGTTCCCATTAATCCCTTCACACACACCCCACCCCCGACCCCGACGTAGTTTCCCCTACTATTACCATCTTGCCTTAGTGCAATACATTTCTTACAATTGGTGAGCCAGTACTGATACATTGTTATCAACTAAAGTCCACAGTTTACATTAGGATACACTCTTTGAGTTTGATATTCTATCGGTTTTGGCAAATGTGTAGTGACATATATCCACTGGTCATACAGAACAGTTAAACTATTAAACAGTTAAAAATCCTCTGTTCTCCATCTATTCATCCCTCCCTCCTCCCAAATCCGTGAGCCTTTTGCTGTATCCATAGTTTTGCCTTTTCCAGAATGTCATATAGTTAGAATCATATAGGACGCAGCCTTTCAGATTGGCTTCATTCACTTGGCAATATGCATTTAAGGTTCCTCCATGGTTTTCTTTTTTGTGGCCTGATAACTCATTTCTTTTTATCACTAAATAATATGCCACTGTATGGATGTACCACAGTTTGTATATCCATACCTGTTGAACAGTATCTTAGTTGCTTCCAGGTTTTAGCAGTTAGGAACAAAGATGCTGTAAACATTCATATGCAGGTTTTTGTGTGGACATAAGTTTTCAACTCATTTGGGTAAATACTGAGGAGCACAATTACTGGATTGTATGGTATGAAAATGTTTATTTTGTAAGAAACTGCCCAACTGCTTTCCAAAGTGGCTGTACTATTTTGCATTCCCACCAGCAATGAATGAGAGTTTTGCATCCTCACCAGCACTGGTGTTGTCAATGATTGGGATTTTAGCCATTTTAATAAATATGTAGTAGTATCTCACTGTTGTAATTTGTAGTGCCCTGATGACATATAGTGTAGAGTATCTTTTCATTTGCTGATTTGCCATCTGTATGTCTTCTTTGGTGATATTTTATTTTTACTTTTATTTTAATTTTTAATTTTGAGTTAAATAAAATGTTTTATTAAATTTTATTTCACCTTTTTCTTTTTCCTTTTTTATGTGGCCAGCAGAAAATTTGAAATTGCATATGCAGCTCAAATTACATTCCTATCAGATAGTGCTTCCTTAGAGGATCAAAACAATATGTTCAGTGACTGCCTGAGCATACCTTCTCTTCAAATATACAGTATATATACATTTTTTTAATTGAAATATAGTTGTACAATATTATGTTAGTTTCAGGTGTACTACATAGTAACTTCACATTTGCATACATTACAAAATGATCATGATAAGTCTGGTAACCATTGTTCCCACACAAAGTTATGACAATATTATTGACTATATTACTTATGCTGTATATTACATCCCTGAGGCTAATTTTATAACCAGAAGTTTGTACCTCTTAATCCCCTTCACCTAATTTACCTCACACCCACCCCTCTGGCAACCACCCATTTGTTCCATGTATCTATGAGTCTGTTTTCATTTTGTTTTGTTTTGTTTTTTAGATTCCACATATAAGTGAAATCAAACAGTGATTGTCTTTCTCTGTCTGACTTATTTCACTTAGCATAATACCCTCTAAACCCATCCACGTTGTCACAAATGGCAAGATTTCTTTTTCTTTCTTTTTTTCTTTTTGGCTGAATAATAATCCATTATATATAACCATCTTCTTTATTCATTCACCTATCAATGGACACTAAGGCTGCTTCCCCGTCTTGGCTATTGCAAATAATGCTGCAGTGAACATAGGGGTGCACATATATATTTTCTAATTAGTGTTTTTGTTTTCAAAAAGCATATTCCACTTCAATACCCAGAAGTGGAATTGCTGGATCATATGGTAGTTCTATTTTTAATTTGGGGGGAACCTCCATACTGTTTTCCCTAGGGGCTGCACCAATTTACATTCCCACCAACTGTGCACCAGGGTTCCCTTTTCTCCACATCGTTACCAACAATTGTTATTTGTTGTCTATTTGATGATGGCCATTCTGACAGTTGTGAGGTGGTAGCTCATTGTAGTTTTGATTTGCATTTCCCTGATGATTAGTGATGGTGAGGGTCTTTTTTTGTGTCTGTTGGCTACCTGTATGTCTTCTTTGGAAAACTATAGTAGGCAGAATAATGACTTCTATTCAGGGCGTCTGCCCATTTTTAAAATCTAGTTGTTTGTTTTTTTGAGGTTGAGTTGTATGAGTTCTTCATATATTTTGGATATTAACCTGTTACTGGATATATTATTTGCAAATATCTTCTCCCATTCAGTAGGCTGCCTTTTTGTTTGGTTGATGGTTTCCTTCACTGTGCAAAAGCTTTTTAGTTTGATGTAATCCCATCTGTTTATTTTTGCTTTTGTTTCCCTTGCCTGAGGAGACAGATCCAGAAAGAGATTGCTAAGACTGACGTCAAAGGGTATACTGCTTATGTATTCCTCTGGGATTTTTATGGTTTCAGGTCTTACCTTTAAGTCTTTAATCCATTTGGAGTTTATTTTTGTACATGGTGTGAGAATGTAGTCTAGTTTGATGGAGCTAAACCCAGGCAGTGTCATTGTATAGTCAGAGGGAAGTAGCCTCAAGCAATTTAAAAACTGACTCAGTATGGGTGGAGATACCATGCTCAGTCTGCTGGGAAAGTGCAAAAAGGGTAAAACTGGCTGTCGTGTCTCCTTCCAACAAGAGCACTGGTACCTAGAAACAAAAGGCCATGTTCCAGCCTTTTCATTTACTAGTCAATTCTGGGAAGACGGTCAGATGAACACTAAGTTATTTTAATGTAGGTAGCAATCTGTCCTGTACATCCAAATGTTGTTGGCATGCACTGGTAACACCCCTGAATATGGTAGCCCCATGCTCTGTGGTGAGAACAGGTGGAGCCTCCACCCATGCTTGAGCACAAAGTGCCAATCAGCCAGGTCAGCCAGGTTTGTTCAAACCCTCATCAGCCATCCTGACAGGGGAGCGCCATGCCATTGTTCTTTAGGCAACATTATGACTTTCCTTTCCTTGCAGCTGTAGGTTGATGCTTCCACAGTACCTGACACCTTGGAGGAACATTGGGGAAAAGCCAATGATCACAGACACATGGCATTACAGAAATGCTCCCCCTTTTCTTATTTTAAGGAGTTATAGGCAAAAGGAGTTTCTACTTCAGCCACCTGCCGTAAGAAGACATTAACACAGTGGTTGTTTCAATCATCTAAACTGTAAAAATGGTTTCTGCATGCTCTTAGGCTATAGTGTGAAATGGTCTCCTAGATGATGATTCTGGGCCTCCAAGAACTTGGCTTGTCATTCTGAACAGCACCTTTTGAAAATTTCTTTCTCCAGTTAGCAATTAAATTTTATACTGTGCATCTTTTGTGAGATATTTTCTTTTCATAGTTGAATCCTACTGATCGTGGAACACACACAAAAAATCTTGTTTGTCATAAGATCTGAAATAAGAAAGCAAGGCAGATGTCCCAAACTTTAAAAAATGTGCTTGTAAGCGGCATTTACACAATATTGTTTTCCTGTCTTACCTAATGTTTCAATGTGTATTTTCTGAAGAGTGTATATTTCTAGGTCTCGTGGGAGTAAAGGTGAGTTTGGGGAATACATAACACAAAGCACTACATCTGACTTGTCTGGGACAGTCAATTCTTTCACGAAGTGTTGCTAGGTATAGATGTTTGCATCTCTTAGATTTTAGACTTGTCTAATTTTAAATTGTAAGCCCTTTGGGCATCAACCATGACTAATTGTATGTTTCGAAGAGTGCTTAGAGCATGGTTGGTGCTCGGTAAATGTTAAATAATTGAAAATGTTAACAATAATTACATTTGTAAGCACATTGAACAGGACTGTTCCAAAATATGTTTCAGTGGAGAGCCCAGTGTGTTGTTGGCAGGCAAACAACATGGAATGATAATAACACCAAATGGTCCTCTTATTTTTTCTAGAAAAAAAACGGGGAATATAGTGGTACTCGAACTGATTTTAAGGTCTATAGTAGGCAGAATAATGGCTTCTCAAAATGTCCATGCCCTAATCCCTGGAACCTGTAAATAAGTTACATGGCAAAGGAGAATCTCCAGGTTTACTAAGACCACTGTCTAGTAGGGAGCGTAGACAGTATTTTGTCCAGTAAAAGGTAAATTTTTTCTTTTTCAAAATTCCCTTTACTGCTGTTCTAATAGCTTTAATAATATTTAACAATATTTTTTAAAGAAAGAAAGCAAAGAAGAAACTATTTTTATAAACAAACATGTAAACCAGTGATTTTCTCATACAGATACATGTTTTTCAAGGGCTGTGTGATCACATACAGTTCTGAGACTTTTTTTTCTCCCAGATCCTCAATTTCTGACTGTACTTTTTCCTAAAATTAATCTGGTCTGAGACTAACATGCCTGTGTTCCCAAAAGCCTTTCTCTGGTTTTTAAAGAAGAAAGGCAATGATATCCTTGGGAATGACTGCATTTCAATGATTCTAAGAGACACAATTTTTTTTCACATTTTAATATCTCTGGAATTAGGGTGCATCTTACAATGATGGTAGGTCATAGCTTGACAGTATTTTTTCTTTCTTAGCCGCACATAATATAACGCAGCATATAAATATGATGAGTAATAGCTTGCAATCAATGCACATATTCATATTCTATAATGTATGATATTTAAACTGAAAATAGAAATTTTAGATGTCAACTTGAAAATGTGTGGGGATACATAGTTTTTCAAAATTCTGCAACAATGTGAGCAAAAAACATTTGTAGACCACGGATGCAGACCGTTTTCTGCTGAAGTTCAGTGTTTTCATCACAGAACAGAGAGGACTGCTTAAACTAGCCAAGGAAGGGGCTGGCACTGGAAGGTGGTAGTGTAAGGATCGCGCTCTCAGGAATTCAAGCCCAGAGCGCTCGGCATAGGCTGGTCTCAGGAACCGGAAAACTCACGTTCCTAGGCTTCGCACCATTTCTTTTGGGCCATGTAGTTTCTCCTCTCTGATCTTCTCTCATGTCTGCCCCCGCTTTTCTAATTCTCTTAGCAGAAAAGCTTTTTCTGTCTACCCATCAGAGCTCAGATAATGGCCTCAGACCTGAATCTACGCAACCTTTCAGCTCAGCAACCCACAGCTCACTGGCTCAATTGCTCACAGGTCCCAAACCATGGAGAGGGTTCTGATTTGTCCAACTCACATAAGACGTCCACTCCTGATCCAAACAACTGTGACTTGGAATACAAACATCACTGGGGGCAGAAGGGGTAGTGGGTGGTGGCAGTCCCTAACGATGGGGGCTGTGAGTAAGCAGGCAGCCACAAACATGTCTACTAGAGTCAGCAATAATAATAACGAACACTTAACAGAGTTCTTACAGTTGCCAGGAACCCCGCTAATCGCTTCAAATACATGAACTCACTTAATCCTCAGTGCAACGCTAGGAGGTGGGTTTTGTTATCCACATTTTCCAGATGAGGAAACTGAGGCACAGAGCGCTTAAGGGAATTGCCCAAGGTCACAAGTTTGGTAAGTGGCAGAGCCTGGCTTCAAACTCTTTGAACTAAACTGCCTCAGCAATTTTCTCTCTTTGTATCTGGACTCGCTTGTGGCACTTAAGCGTGGACTATTCTGTAACCAGGAAGTAGTAACTTACAGGGAAATGGTAGCAACTGACATATATCGCATCACAAAAAACCACTGGATATCTTGGGATTTAGGAGGCAAGGAAAGAGGACCTACAGCATTTTTAATACGTACTTCATTTCAGGCAGTTTGTATACACTGTGATACTTTATACACTAATCCAAAGAAATAAGTACTAAAATCCCATTTTACTTTTGGAGAAATGGAGTCCAGAGGATTGAGTAACTTGCCCCAGGTTTCACCACCACGAGGGAGCGAAGCCAGGGTCCTGTCCCAGGCCTGACACCTGGCCTGTGGCATTTTCTCTGCCTCCTGTCAGGCTACTGTCAAAACAAACCAGGTGACATACAAGGTAGAGAGTAAATCAGGCAGTCATACAACAAACCAAAACAAGAATCAACTTCTCAAAGCAAAGTCATTGTTCAAAATTCACTTACAGATATGTATTTGATTAATCTGATGAAGCATATTGGCTATTTCCTTTTGCCTGTACAAGCATTAATCTAGCTGTCCTCTAACTCTCTGTTACTGTTATTGAAGTTTCGACTGAAACGAGGAAAAAGCCCTGGCCAATTCTTCACCTAAGATACAACTGCCTGATAAAGTTGATTTTTGCTCTGCCCTTCCTTATAGCTAATTCTTTGCTTGTTGACTTAAGATAAATTTCGAAGGTTTCACAGTATAAGAAGAATTTTAACTCTTCTAAGGCACACTGCAAAGGCAGGGACAAATTTTTAGAAAGTCGATTGGTTAAGACTGGTATGCTCTAGGAGGTTGGCAAATGACAGGTAGAGCCTGTTAGGCTCTTCTCAGCACCAAGAAACCGTCTTGTCAGAGTCGGTCCGGTAGTGACAGCAGAAATAACATGTCACCCTTGAGTGGAAGAGCACAAACCATGTGAGTTCAGGGCACACAAAGCATTTCTTAAGTTTTCCTTACCTGCTGGGTTTTTTATTTGTTCAATCTTGCATTCACCCAACTCAACTGCTCAACTGCCATTAAAGAAGGAGCTGTCTCACCCAAAAAGGCAGGCTGGGGATTCGAACACTGGGTTTCAATGTAAAATCAGAAAGTGACTGGGTCCACTTGTTAGAAAGAGCCAAAGGAGAGGCAGCTCCTGACTAGCTGGGCTTTCTCTGAACCAACAGCCTTAATGGAACCACCTGAAAGCAGGGAGGCAGTTGATGTGTACCCGGGCTTACTGTGTGCCGGACACCACGCGAGGGTCTTTATCTATGTCATCCCAGCAAGTGTCCCCCTCACAGCAACCCTTTAAGGGAGGCCTTATTAAGCCATGTGTTCCTGATGAGGAAACAGAGGCTGAGAAGGTAAATGAACTGCTGGTGGTGACACGGCTAGAAGTGACCTAGCAAGGAGTCAAATCCAGGCCTGAACAACTCCCCAGACCACATTCCACCACTTCACCATGAGACTCCCTACAGATACTACCCTAATGGGCTGCACAGAGTAAGAAGCAACAAAGAATCATTAGCTAGGCCTTCCTAGAAGAACCTGCTCATAAGTGTTAAATTGTATTTTGCTAGCTGAGCTGCAGCTCACTTCTTGCCCCCTGCTTCTAGGCCTAGAGTCACAGACCCATCTGGAACACAGCTGCCAGAGCATTCCTCCCCAAATGCCATTGTCATTGTGTTACTCCCCTACTAAGACCCCATCACCTACATGATAATGTTCTAGAGCTTTCCCCTGTGCAGGAGAGGAAAGAGACGGAAAAGGCTTGAGAGAGAATCATGGAGAGGACAAGGCTCTGTGGGAGGTCAAGAAGGGTCAGGTCAAAGGTACAGGAGGGCAAATCACCTGACAAAGGAGAAGGGAACTTCCTTCCTCTGAGATAAAAGGAAAGATGAGACAACAAATTCTAAGTCGACTCAGAGGCGGAGTGTTCTTAAAAGGGAATCTCAGACAAGAGATAATCTGCAAGGAAACCTTTTTAAAAGATCCTCCACAGACATAGATCTTTGGGTGTCTGCCAAGAATCATAAAAGGAAATCTGGCTCAAGAGATGAAAGTAACATTGTGTAACAAGGAGAAAACTCAGCCTGCTGGGCTCCTGTGCTGCGAAAACACTCATTCTCAAGTATGGTCCCTGAGGAGGACCCGGGCTACACCTCTCAGATCTCCCCGTGAGACAAGGCCTGTTGTCCCAGCTTCTGGGCATCTGTCAGTGGACAGCCTTCAGCTGGTGGCCCCTTCAGGGAAAGCCTCACTGCAATGAGCCATCTCCATCAAGATCATGCCCCTTCCCAGGCAGCCCCTACCTAGTAGCCTAGACATTATGGAGTGTGAAGACCTGACCACCTGGCTCAACTCAGGACAAGCTGGAAGGCCACCCTAACTCAAGAGCTCCCCGCGGGGATGGCCAAGGCTCTCACTGGCCCTGCATCACATCTTCCTTCTCTATCCCCACCTGCTGCAGGCTCCCCCGCAACCACAGGTGTGGAAGTCAAGGACACCCCTTAATAAATATCCTGCCCGCTACATACAACCTCGGGGCTGCTTCTGCAGCAATCCAACCTGCAACAGAACTGCCATGAGCAAGGAGCCAAGAGCACACTAGAAAACTGGTGTCCCTTTGGCCTTATCCCAAGTCCATTCAGACTGTCACAGAGCAGCACAAAATCTCTCACCTCGGGGCTTGGACAACTGCTTGAGCAGGTCTGTTGGTTGGCTGCATTATTACCAAAATAGCTTCCCATGCTACAATGTTCTTATTTTCAAAGAACTCACAGTGATTTCTTCTTATTGGTAAAACTTCTTGAGGTTAGGCAGTTTCATCTTTACTATCCACATATTCACTCAAATAAAGACTTATTAAACACCTACCCAGGCACTGTACTAGGGGATGAAAAAGTGAAAAAAAGTCCCAGGCCTTACAGGACTCCCAGGTGGGTAGAGGACAAGGCATCTGAAACACTGTGAATAGGGCTTCAGTGGGGGCACAACACAATCTTTTTCCAGTCTAAAGGAGGGTGTGCTTGGAGTCTCAAGATGGCAGAAAGAGGGGTGGCTAGAACACATGGAGGTCGTGGCCTTTATCACAGGCAATCAACCATAGTGGAGAACGCTGACCCTGAAGCCAGACTAAGTGGGTTTGAATCCTGCCTTTATCACATTCTAGTTCTTAGTAGGCAAGTTACTTAACTTCTCTTGGTCTCAGTTTCCTCTTCTGTAAAATGGTGGTTGTATTAGTCAGCTCAGACTGCCATAATGAAATACCACAGACCAGGTGGTTTAGATGGGAGTTTATTTCTCACAATTCTGGAGGCTGAGAAGTCCAAGATCAAGGTAGTGGCTGATTTGTTTCCCTGGCAAGAGCACTTTTCCTAGCTTGCAGTTGGCCACCTACCCACCATGCCCTCACCTGCAACAGAGAGGAAGCAAGCTCTCTGGTGTCTCTTCTTATAAGGACACTAATCCCATCATGAGGACCCCACCCTCCTGACCTCCTGAAACCCATTACTTCCTGAAGGCTCCACCTCCAAATACCAAGACATTGTGGGGTTAGGGGGGGCCTCAGGATATGAATTTGGGAGGCACACAAATCAGTCCATAGCAGTGGTACGAAGAATGCTTTCCTCATAGGGTTTGATGAAGATGAAATGAACCAATAAATGTCAGGTGCCTGCACCCGTGATTGCCACATATTAATTAAGCTCTCTTTGCAGGTGCTAGCTGTTTTTATTATCAGAGTCACAGAAACTGAATCAAAAACTGGGAAATGTCAAATGCATCAAGACTTTCCTCGCTGGAGCTCAGTGCCTTTGGGCACATTGTCTCTCAAAGGAAGAGAGAAAATGAGCTTATCCTTAGGAACTAGGAACAGGCCTATTTTCATGCAAATATTGGCTTGGAGAGCCCCTTTGCAATCAATTATTACTAAGGTGAAAATCTCCAACCTCTCTATGTTCTTTGCTTTCATATCTCTCTCTTCTTTCCTTTGTGATCAAATGCCTAACAGTCTTGGAAACATGTCCACTTAGGGGATTACTCCTGTTAAAGAGTGTTTAGCTCTTAATCCCACAGGTCACAAGCAGGTTGAAATATAAGACATCATAGAAAAAGAAGAATTTAGTAGGGTTAAGCTAGAGGTGAGAGGTGAAGAGGGGTGAAATGGAATCCCAAGGAACCCCACCTTGATGAAAATATCAGTTAGAGATGGACAATGGATAATTTTTCAGCCCGACTTTCAGTAGCTCTGGAATTGGGTTCAAAAATAATAGTTTTTATTTGGCTTCAAGGCCTTTTTTTACGTCCATAGGGCTTCAAATATATTTTCTACTGGAGACAGGTTGGGTTGTTGGATGAAGTTTTGCATTCAGGAGATGTGGTTAAGAGATTCAGGAGATCCTTAGTTAAGTAAACAAAAGGAGATCTCAAAACAGTTTAGGCTGAGAGAAATGTGTCCTTCATCTTTTCTGGAATTTTTGTTTTAAGTCTCATTCCTACAGGACTGCTGAATTCCCTGACAGTTATTGACAACTTGGTTATTTTCATTCTTGCCATCTCGGTCATTTCCACTGTTGTTAGACTGTAAAGTTGACAGCCCAAATCCTTAGATCCCCGGCTGGCCCTTTAGATCTTGCAACTTATTTCCTGCTTGGTCCACCTCCTTGGAAGAATGGAGAAAGACTGTTATAATTAGAATGAAGGATGATGGAAAAATTTGAACGTACACTGTGAAGCGTGAGGGGGAAACAGATGCCCTCATTCATTTCTTTAAAATAACAGCTTTATTGAGATATAATTCACATAAGGTTCATTCTTTTACAGGGTACAATTAAGTGGATTTTAATATATTGTGCAACTAGCACCACTATCTAAATTCAGAACATTTTCATCAGCCCAAAAAGAAACCTTGTACCCATGAGCAGTCACTTCGTATTGTCCCCTCCCCCCAGCCCCTGGCAACCAGCAATCCACTTTCTATCTCTGTGGATTTGCCTATTCTGGACATTTCGTTATAAATGGACTTATATAATATGTGGCCTTTTGGTTACCTGCTTCTTTTACTTAACATATTTTCAAGCTCTCATACATTCTTGATAAGGTGCAAATTAGCTCAATATTTGGATAAAAATGTGTCACTATCAACCAAAAATTTAAATGCATATACTCTGATTCAGAAATTTTATGTCCAAGAATTAATCCCTCAGAAACGTTCCCACATAAAGGCAGTTGTGTGAAGACATTGGTTGAAGCATTAACAAAGGTTAAGAAAAAAAAAAAATCTAAAGTCTATCAGTTAGGGATCTGGCTGAATACATTACAGTCCAATTCTACAATGGAGTGATGTGCAGACATTCACAGAATGAGTAGGTCCTATATGGAATTGTGTGGAATGATCTCCAGAGGCTATTGATAAGTGAACACAAGGGAGCATAAGGGAACATAGCAAGACCGAGAACAGTGTGTAAAGTCGACTTTCACCTGTGTAAAAAAAGTGTGCACATATATTTATGTGTGTGTACATATGTATATGTGTGTATGTATATATATGTATGTGTGTGTATATATATATATATATATATATATATATATATATACAGGGAGGAGGGAGGGAAAAGACAAAGAAGGAGGCTCAGGAGGATGAGGAGGAAAATATCTCTCGTAGGATGTCTAAAAATGACAAACAGTGGTTGTCTCCAGGGAAGGGACATGGGAAAGGGGGTCTAGAGGACAGGGAGGGGAACAGAGGGAGACTTACTCCTTATTGTATACCTTTTAGTGTTGTTTGAGTTTTATTTATATCCTTAAAAATTAAAATGGACATGATGTCGATAGAGTTTATGAAGTCACTCCGTGGGCATATTAGGACTTGAGCCTCTGCCCTCAGGGTTCTGTGGTCAGTCCCAGCTGGGACCGACCGACACCCCAGGGGGAGAGGACCAGTTTTAGTGAAGCAGAAAGATCAATGATTTGAAGCTCAGCGATTTCTCTTCTAATCTTCCCAGAGGCCTGGTGTCACCTGCACAGCACTTTCACCTGCCATGCAAAGCAGACACATGCCCTTTGATGTCAAAGACTGCCTGGGAGGAGAACTTCAGAGCTGCTCCATGAATCCCCCATTCCCACTCCCCACATTGTCTCTCTCCCTAATGCTCCTGACCTCCTTGTGCCTTTGGGGAGTGGTTCTGAGTCTGTATTTACACCACTGAACTTTAAAGGGGGATGTCAGCATTGGGTCTGCGATGCAGGCCATTATCTTAATCCTCCTTTGACCTTTGGTGGAAGCACTGCCACTTCCCGTCCTACTTCCTCAGCCTCTCCGACATCTACTGAAACACTGACCCCAAGCGGGAGAGAAGATATAGTCAAGTTCTCTGCCTCAACACTGTTGCTTCCTGCAAAGTCAAAATCACTTCCAAGTTTGACTCCAGTCAGAGCTCATTGCTTCCCACTAGTGTTGGAATGAAAGCCAAAGAAAGTGACAGACAGATTGTGTAAATTTTATTTTTAGAAGGGGTGTTTAATTATGGAAGGCATGAGTCGTATTTCAATACTGTTTATAATGGCTTTATTTATTTATTTATTTATATCCAAAACGAAGTGAAAAATCCTGTATCCTTAGCCAAAATCTGATATAATTCTTCCCCAGCTGTACAAAAGTCTCTCTGTTGCTAGCTAGAATAAAAATGTCAATGCATATCATGTATTAAAATTCCCCTGTATTTACCTGACATCTTTTAAGATATCTCTCCAAATTGCCTCAGTAACCTCTCACATCCAAGACTGGTGAGAATATGTGTTTTCCTTCCCGTTTGAGTAATGCCTACTCAGAAGGGTAGTAATTAAAAGCAAATCATAATTTTTAAGCCTTAAGGGAAGCTATTGCATGTAGTGTTCCTGGAAACAGTCAGTTATTGGAATGTTAGCTAACACCTACATAAACTGCAATGAGTAATGAAACGCCAACTCCAGCAAGCTTTAAAACAAAACCTCCCCTAAAAAAAAAGCATCATGTAAGTAACAGTCACATTCACATATGTGTATGAAATGTCATCCTCTCTCCGAACTGTGCAGCTCTCTGTGTCGCCAGTACTCTGGAGCGCTGACTGCTCACATGCAGGCCCTGGGAAGATGGGCGCCTTGTCCCTGCAGCAGTGGTGCACCCCACGTGTGCCAAACTGGCTGCAGCCTCCAATCTGCAATGCCAGCGGCAGCTTAGCCTGGAGAGATCAACAGAGGATGTTTCTCAGTGTGCCTCTGCATTCCTCAGCAGTACACTTGACCTTGAAAGCTACATGGAATGAAAGAAAACCCACTAAAGCTAGCTTCGTGGGTGTCTTTCGATTAATATCCTGTTCAGAGATCCCAGCCACGAAACATCAAATCCTTCTTTCCTTTCCAACTGCCACTGCCCTAGAGAGTGGTGGTCTTATTTCCGGCCACACATTGTAGTCACTTGGAAGGGGTCAGGGGGTTAGGGGAGCAGAGGTTAAAACAAACGCCATGCCAGAGACTCTAAATTAATTAGTCTGTGTTGTGCCTTGGAATTAGTATTTTTTAATACCTCCCTAGGTGATTCTGAAGTACTGCCAGGGTCTGGAAACCGCTGGAGCCCAGCACAGACCTTTCTCATTTTCTTACTTGGATTATGGCAAAGGCTTCCTCAAAGCCCTCAGGCTTTTGCACCTGAGTTGTCTTACTTTGTTACAGTAGCTGACTTATTTCTTTTATTAATTCATGTTTCCTAAAGCACAATGAGAAAATAAAGACGCTCATGATGAAAAAAATAACAACTCTGATCAGAAATAACATTCAATATTTTGTTGTCTTTTTTCCCAGATTTTTCTTGTGTACATGTATATAAAATATATATTTACAAAAATGAGCTCCTGCTACGATAGTTCTCCATAATCTTCAATTCTTCTTTAGTGATCTACTGTGGGCAAATTTCACTGACAGTGAATATAGAACCATATCTTTTCTCTTGGTCACATGGCACATGGCTGGGCCACAGTATTTTTAACCAATCCTTTATTTTAGGGTGGAACATTTACATTGTTTCCTTGCTGGGTTTTTTGGTCATTGTTTGTGTTAGGTTTTGTTTTGTTTTTACTATTATAAGCGACATTGGAATGAATCATTTGGAACAAAGATTTTTGTGAATGAATCTATTTATTTAAGATGTATTTCTAAAAGTAAATTTGCTGAGTCAGTGTATCCATTCATTGTAACACATATTGCAAATTGCTCTTCCAAACCACCTGAAAGCCACTAGTACTTTAAAGTGCCTGTTTCTCTAGCCCTTCGACTAACACTGGGCACTACCTTCTTAAAAAAAAAACCTCTGGTCAGGGGCTTTTCTGGTGGCGCAGTGGTTGAGAGTCCGCCTGCCGATGTAGGGGACACGGGTTCGTGCCCCGGTCCGGGAAGATCCCACATGCCGCGGAGGGGCTGGGCCCGGGAGCCATGGCCGCTGAGCCTGCGCGTCCGGAGCCTGTGCTCCGCAACGGGAGAGGCCATAACGGTGAGAGGCCCGCGTACCGCAAAAAACAACAACAGCAACAAAAAACCTTTGGTCAATCTGGTAAAAATGAAAAATGGCATCGAATGTTTCGCTTGCTAGTGCACTTGAATATTTTTTATCTGTTTTATTGGACGTTTGAATTTCTTCTTTTGCCCATTTTCTAGGAGGTGCTCTTTGTCTTACTTATTGTGTAAGAGCCATTTGTATGTTCAGGCTATTAAGGCTATTAAATTCTCCCGAGTTTGTGCTTTTTAACTTTTTTAAAGTTTTTTTTTTAACTTTTGTCCTTTTAATAGTGATTTGGTGGTATACAACTTTTAAATCTTTACCTATTCAAATCTTTTTCTGTATGGTTTTAACTTTTCCATGTCATACACTGACAAAGTTTTCCCCCAAGTTAAAATTATATAAATGTTTACCTGTGTCTTTTTCTAGTACTTTCATGGTTTTGTTTTTTAAATAATGAAATCTTTGTGACTAATTAACTTCGAAAGCACAAATCAGATCATTCCACTTTCCTCCTTAAATCCTTCCCTGCCTCCCCATTGCCTATAGGATTAAGTTCAAGTTCCTTCATGCCCCTAACATTACCTGGTCACCCTTTCACTTCTATGCCCTTTCCATACTTGTTCATAGGGTTCCTGTTTTCTAGAATACACTCTAGGAGTCCCCTTCTCCCTCTATAGATAGGCAACCAAGACTGTTTTTATCATCCCAGCACCCAACACAACCTCAGGAAGAAAACAGATGTTCAGTAACTATTTGTTGAAAGAATGAATAAAATGTTACCTTCCCTGGGAAGACTCTTCCCACGCCCCTGGGTAGAACCTGTTCTTCTATTGTGTTCCTAAAACGTGCCTTTCTGGACGCTGTTCCATTATATCACACCATATTTTGTCATTATATTGTATTATACGTCATCAGACCCACATCTATCTATCGATCCGGTCCAACTCACATCTTACCCCTTGCTCCTCAGCAGGAGTGGGACATGCGGTAGGTACTCAATATATGCTGTTGGAATTCAGATAAATGGCTTCTGAGGAGATCTCCCTGCTGGAAGTTCTGCCTTTGTTGTGCCCAGATGTGTCCTTGTATTTACAGGTAAAGACCCTGACAGTCTCTAAAAAGACAAACTAAGTTATTAGGTGACAATATATGCTCCCAGATAAAAGCTATAGGGGGGTCAAAATAGTGCACCATGAAAACAGTGCCTCACAATAATGGCGAAGCATGGTAATAATGCCTTCAGGCACCCCCTCTTGAGCGCTATCCAGTCATGCCAGTAAGGATCAGAGCATCATTGCTGGCCCCAGAGCCCTTCCCTTAGTGGATTCAAAACAAAAGAAAACAAAAAACTCTTCAATGGGTGAGGAATGGTAAGGTAACCATCTAAATTTTCTATAAGAATGTTGTACCTGAAGAATTAATATATTTCAACAGATGATGAGAGCTGAGTTACTCATACTGTTCTCCTTCGCTGCCTTTAACTTAGAAGTTTAATATGGTTATTTACTGTCCTTCTACAGAAAATGCTTTTTAATTTTAACAGCTTTATTAGATGCCTCCCTTTCACTACAAGCCACCACAAATCCTTTAGACAGTTAGCGGAGTCCTCATTATAAATAATAATAAAAACACTTTCCTCTGCCTCAGTTTCCTCTGCACAGAGCTCCATGCGTGAACCACAAAAATGGAGGCTTTTTTACCAAGAAATAGCACTGAAGACCTTTAAGAAAGTTATCTTACAAACTGGTTCCACTTTGTAGCTTGGGGAAAGAATTGAGATTTTCTTTGGATGACATCCCTGATCATAATCTCTGACATTAAACTGACCTTGGGCATGTCATTTTACCACTGCAAGGTTCAGTTTTCTTATCTGCAAAGCAGCAATGCGGGTGGGTCTATATGATCTCAAGGTTCTTTCCTAACCCGGAGCTGTATCTAATCATCTTTTCTAGGACGATAGGAACAAAGAGACCACCCCGGCAGAGAAGAGAGAGCCCTCTCGCCTTCTGTCTGGCTCCGTAACCCTACCTTCTGGCAGTCACCCCGCTACAGATAAGGGGTAGGGGAGTCAATTCCCAGCCCAGCCACACAAACACACGAGGACCGCTGAGGGCACCTGCATCGTGCCAACCACATGGCTTCCCTCGACAAAGGAGCCCGGCTCTAAGCCAGCTAAGTGTCTGCTAACTGCTGGGCCGCTTTTTAACGACGCTGTGCTTTCACTATATGCCTTAGAGGCTACTAGCAATGGGATAATTTGGTGCTTCTACAAAGGAAAGCCTTTTTCCTTTTCTTTTCAACTGTATCTTGGGTTTTAATTGCCAGATGTGGGGCTTTAAAGCAGAATTGTTTTGGAGCTGGGAGCCCGTTTACACTTACTCGAAGGGACTGGAGACCCAGGCTGGACCCTACCAAAAACAATTTTCTATTCCTAAGGGATATCGCATACCCTCCAGCCTTTACCAGTTCCTGGTGCCCCCAAGTCCACCAAAGAGCCAAAAAAGAGTGAGCTGGCAGGACTGGGACCACCTCTCCTGGCTTCCCCTGGCGAAGCCGAGACCTGGACCAAGGAGAGGTTGTTGAGGAGTGGACGGGCTGTGGAGGAGTGAGTGGAGCAGCCTCTCTCCTCCACGCCTGGCCGAGCCATAAACCCCAGGTGAGGGAGAATGGAGGTAAGCATTCCAGTGACTGCTCAGCTCACCTTGCAGCTTCCGGATGAGTCATGATACATGGCACAGACCTCACATCCTACATTCCGAGGCTTTCACATAGCTCCAGGGACCAGCTTACCCTAGCAGGCTGTACTTGGGACAAAGGACAGAGCCCAACTGCTGCCCAAGCAGACATGACACAATAGGGCAGCAGTTAGCCTCATGGGTAAAGGTACCGGCTGCAGCCCTAGACTGCCTGGTTTTGTAGCCTGGTTACGTGAACGTGGGTAAATTGCTTAACCTCTCCCAGTCACAGTTTCCTCATCAGAAAAACACAGCTGCTCTGTGACAATTAAATGAGTAAATACAGCGTGTGGAATACAGTCCTGGCACAGAATAAACCCTCTAAAGGTTAGTTACTTTATAGACATCAAATAAGCCTCTATCGCCCTTTGTCCCCCTAGATGAAGCTCGTAGAATAATTCACACTAATGTTCGTGTTCAACCTTTTGAATTTTTGTTCTCCTTCCAAGACTTCCTTTGATGGTGTTCATTTTGATGGTTTCTACTAGACTATAATGCTGACAATAGGTGGCGTTGGGAGGGCAGGTAGTGGGGGGAGGGGGGAGAGGTAACAGCTATTAACTCCCTAAGAGATATCTCCAAAAGAACATATGAATATGGAACAATGATTAGATTTTACTCATAAAACACATGTAATACTGCCTCATATCCTTTTTGCACCAAGGCAAGGTAGACAAGTCATCAGGCTTGAGAGTGAACTCGTTACCAGAAAATGCAGACTCTTAGGCTAGGGGGGGTTTTGTTTGTTTGCTCAGTTTTGCATATATCTGACCCAACTCTTGTGTTATTTCAAACGGTGGGAAATTTACATGTGCTTGTACATTGCATAACATCAATATGCAAAACCAATGCATTTTTTTCCCCTGGGGGAAACATTATCTCCCAAAGCAGGTCCATTTATGGTCCCACTCAATTTTTTTTTTTTAAATGAAGAAATTTGGATAAACTTGGTGATTCAGAAGGGTTGACTACTACACATAACCCAGTTATGCTTAACTAGCTCTTGAACCATAAATGCATGAACTTTGATTTGTAAGTCTCCTCCTCTGTAGCTAGCCATGTTTAGTGATGTTAGGAGGGCTGAGTAAAGTGCCACACTAACGAGGAGGAAAGGCTTTTATAAGGAGCTACTAATTTCGTCAGTTAACCACTGTAGAGCTCTCCATCCCATTCAGTCTGGGAGATCCATGTCCATCACACTTTCTACACCTCCCAGCTGCACTGCCCCACAGATGCATGTGGGTATTGAGCGCTAGAAGTGTAGCTAGTGTTACCAAAAAACAGAAATTTTAATTTGATTTCATTTTAACGAGTTGATATTCAAATAGCACATGTGGCTAGCGGCTACCGTATTGCACAGCGCAGGTATAAGAACATTTCCACTCAAATCTCCGCAGTGACATAAAAGCCTGCAACTAATCCATGATGATCTCAAAGTCAAAAACTGCAAATAATATTCCTGCCACAAATCTTTATCAGATTTTTTTAATAGGCAGTGAGCTTATCACCCAAGATATTCAGTCTTCAGCCTCTGCTTCAAGACCACAAAAATATTAGGGAAAGAGATAAACTTAGAGAATTTTTCCTTTATTTTCAAGTGCCTACAATTCTCAGATGTTAGACTGATTTCCTCCAATGACTGGTTCTTAGATCAAAGTGTCCAAAAATGAATAGGCAAATACATTGTCAGTGATTTCAATTCAGCATGAAGCTGCAACTGAATCTCATTACTCTGAATGACACGGAAGAATCCTTTACACCTTGGCCATTCCATATCTCGCTCTTTTCGGCTGTAAGCTCTGTGAATCCCATCAACAGATTTTCCTTCGGTTGCCTGAACAATCCATGAGTGACTCACAGTTTGGAACACTTTGCTGCTGAACTACTTTGAAGGGTGGAAGATGGGAGTGTGTAGCAAGAATGGGCCGAGAAGGGGAGGAATGGCTAATATGTGCCTTGTTGGCAACTTTTCATTTCAGTAGTTTAAAAAGCAATTAAGGAAAGGAATGAGGGTCCTGAATAGATAGAATTCAATTCCCCCCTTTTAATGGATTCAGAACATGAGGAAACATAAGGGTAAGCCACCATTGCATCACTGCTATCACTGGAGTTTGTACTTCAGAGAGCGTTCATTCCCTTCACCAAGAGGACACAGACCTCTGTGTGCTGATTTGGGGGTCAAAAACTACCAGAAAAAGATGAACAAAGAGAATTGGAAGCAACACCTCTCAGATCAGCGATGAAAATGTCTGCTCTTTATTCTGTGGGTCTTTGCTTCTTGTGTGTCCAGACACCTGGCATGGACTGGGATGCTGTGGGTGGCCCTATCTGTAGGATTGCCAAGCTCATCTGACTCTAGATAAACCTTGATGTTTTTCAAGGAAGGGCCAGCTTAGGTGCTGGACCGAACAGTGAAAAATTGCTTTCTGACTAATTCATGAGCCAGGGTCCTTTGATGTTATAAGGGTGTGGTTGGAGCTTAGCGTGGCTGCTTCATGAGGAATCCTGCATCATCCACGGATGTGGCAAACCACTCGGGAACTGCTTACAAAGAGGTGAACCATCCATAATGAGATGGTTTTGTAGCTGAGGTTATGAGTCATTGACGTGCATGCCAGGTAGAGGCCGGTGCTGGGCCTCAGTGACACAAAGAGGATGTTTATAAGCATGGGTTTTAGGATAATTTCCCAAAATCATAGCAACCACTTATTGAGCACGGGGTGTGCTTTCCACAGATGATCTCTAATCCTCACCACGACCACTTCTGATGGGTGCCATCATTTCCCCTTTTTCCCGGATGAAGGAATCCAGGCCCAGAGAGGATAAAAACCTCACCCAAGATGACACAGATAAAAAGTGATTGCGCCAAGGTTAGAACTCTGGTCTTTCTGGCCCCAGAGCCTGTGCTTCTTCTGTTTCTCTAAGACAGGTCGCAGATGGCTGCCTGTCTCAGTTCTGTTTCCCAGTATGATAAGTCCAAGGGCAAGAGGAGGAACTTCAAGGGTATACTGGCTTCCTGGTTTTAGAGCCGGCGCAGAAAGGAAGGGGAACTAAAGGCCAAAGCCCGGGGCATCCTTGGCTGCAGTGAGTAGTCCGGGTGCCTGCCTAATACTTAATCCTCTGAAGGAACTCAGCTGGGGTCCTCGTTAGCTGGGTATGTCCTTGGCAAACCCACTATGCAACCACTGTATGCAAGTACTTTCTGTCTCACTTTGGCCTTATCAAAGTTTCTGGTGAGTATCCACAAAAAATTACAAATACAACCATTTTACCTCAGCAGTTCTACTTTTAGCAATTTAACTGACAGATGCGCTTGTACATGTGCTAAAGGAAGAATGTACAAGTTACTCCTTGCAGTATTTTCTAATAGCGAAAAATAAGGAACAACCCAAATTTTCATCAGTGGGGCACTGATTCCATAAATGACAGGACGTCCATATAATGGAAGACAGTACAACTGTGAAAGAGATTGAGGAAGCTCCCTGTAAAATGATAGGGAAAGATCTCTAGGAAGGAGAGTTAATTGAAAAAAGGATGAAACAATGTTTTTAATATGCTAACTTTTGTGTGAAAGCAAAAAGAAGAAAAGAATCTCATATTTCCTCTTAGGACATAAGGAGACCCTGGAAGAATGTAGAAGAAACCAACACCAGCGGGCACCTGTGGGGCTGGGGAGGAAGAAGTTGGCAGATGAGGGAACAGGATGGTAGGAAGAGTTTTATCCTTTTAGGGTTTTCATACATGTGAATGTTAATCGTAATCAAGAAATAAATCAAAAGAGAAAAATGACACATCCTATGCTATAAGATGCACTCTCTCTCAGGATGTATTTACAGCAGGGCTGTGCTCTTTTCTCTAGTAAAGAGAAATACCAGACTCAGAAATACCAGGCAGATGGCCAGGGTCCAAATGCTGACTTTCCCACTTCCTAACTGGGTTAAGTTTTCTGAACCTCCGTTTTCTCTCTTAAAATAAAAAAGGGAGGGGCTTCCCTGGTGGCGCAGTGGTTGAGAGTCCGCCTGCCGATGCAGGGGACGCGGGTTCGTGCCCCGGTCCGGGAGGATCCCACATGCCGCGGAGCAGCTGGGCCCGTGAGCCATGGCCGCTGAGCCTGCGCGTCCGGAGCCTGTGCTCTGCAACGGGAGAGGCCACAACAGTGACAGGCCCGCGTACCGCAAAAAAAAAAAAAAAAAAAAAAAAAAAAAAGGGAGGAAATGACAATATCGCTGTGTTGATAGCAGACCAAGATAATGTGTAAAAGTGCAAAGTTCACCCTAAAATGGTCCCAGTACATAGTAGCTGTTAACCATTCTAATGCAGTGAACCCTGAGAGCTTGGGCCTTGCTGAATATCATGAACCCAACCTCCAGGGCACCCCCTTTCCTCCTCTTCTGGCTTTGAATTTCACCTTCTCTAAGAAGTCTCACTAGAATGGACCTGAAGACACTTAGCAGTGCTTCTCCTGTACCTCCTATCCTAATGATGCAACCAGCCTCACCATCTTACCGCCAGGTGAACCCATTGTTACCTGGCCACATGAGTGATCCTGGTAGTAAAGCAAATCAATATCTGATGGTAAGTCCTGGGAGGCCAGTTTCTTACCTAACGCGGGTGTCTCGAACTCATCTGCTGTAAATGATGTTGGTGACAATGGCACATCTTCCGGGAGAAAAAGCCAGTAGTTCGCAATTACTGAAATGGATGTCATGCACCTGCAAATCGCTGCCCAGGTCTCGGCTTTCCTGACCGTGAGATGGTAAATGGAAAAGAACTTCTTCAAGACTGCATTTGCATTTAGGAAGCTGAAATTCCCAGGCTCAGCGGCCCATTTTGACGGCCACTTCTGGCCCTCTCTCCCACCTAAGGGCTGTGGCACAGCATTGTCGGGGTGCTATGCTCCTGCAGCACGGCCCGCTGTGCGCTTTACAGTGGCTTTTCTCCTCGATAGCAACACATTCCAGGAAGGACTACCGCCTGCCTTTCAACACACACTGAGCAGGTAAGCTGACTCAAAGTTCTCTGTCCACTCTCCTAAATCTAGAAAGTGCAATGCAAGAAGGGTCACCATCTTCCGGCAGCTAAAGTTCCCTTCCTTCCTCTCCTTTTTCCCTTGCCCTTTCCCTCTTCCCTCCCAATGCTGAGAGGAGTTTTGTTCAATGATGATTTGAACAAAACAATATATCAGGCCTGGTTATCGCCCACCACCCACCAAAAAAACCTGAGCACCAGATTCAAACCTATCCCCTGCCTCTCAAGAAATGAGAGAGAACTGGACAATTTCTCCTTTCCAGCCACCACTGCTTTGCCTCTTCTCCCTCAGCTTCCCTCCTCTCCTGTTACATCCCTCGGACCCTGAAACCTAGGACACCGGAGACTCCACCGCTCATCACTTATGGAGCTGGGCCTGGTGTGCCTGCATCCTGCTTGTTCACTTTCAAGCCTGACTGACCACCCCGGACAGCTCTGGCCCTTGCCTTTTTTAGGCACTCAAGCACAGCCACTAAAAGAAACATAGTTTAAAAGACAATTGATTGTGGAAGTCTTTAGTTTTCAACTCCGATGACAGATTTGTAGGCCGCTCAGTTCTAAACAATAAAGCCTTCTCCAGTTCATACACCTGACTAAGACTAAAAATTTGATTATTTTCAATCCTTAATCATTGCTAACATTTACTGAATGAGTACCAAGTGCCAAGCACTCTTTGAAGTACTGGTCTCAGGTCAAGTTGCCTAGAGGAGCCTGAGATGGGGATTCCTGGGCCTGCCAGGGAGAACTTTTATTGAGGAGAAACCAGTAAAGGAGTGAGAGAAGCAGGGCAGGGCAGGGAGAGAAGCGGGGCAAAGTGTGTTTTCTAGAGAAGTCTAGCCTCAGCCCGATTCCAGGGGAGCTCCGGATGGCGAGTTGTACCCCAGTGTTGATCCCTTCCAGAAGCAACGGTGCTGGCTCTTCTATCCCTGGACCAGAAGGTCATTGGCTCTGAGCCACCCCCAATGGGGTCGGGTGGGGAGAGCACCTAACAAGCGTGGCCAGCAAGACAGCTCCCATCAGCCAAGGGCAAGTCTCTTGGGGAGGTGCAGGTGTGAGTAGCCCAGACCTGCAGCAGGTGGGATGCGTGTGGGTACCTGGATAAGGGGTCTGTGTGGAGTAGGAACGGTATCTGTTATCACTTTACAGATATCAAATGATTTAATCGCCACACCATTGGAGGTAGGTTACTATTATTATTGATACCATCCATATTTTACAGAAGAGGAATCTGAGACATAGAGAGCAGTAAATTGGTGAAGTCCACACAGAACCATGATTTAAACCAAGATGGTCGGCCTTGAACACCTGTGCCTAGCCTCCATATGGAGCTGCTCTTTACATGGGAAGATCTGAAGCAGCATAAATGGGCAAATCCATTTCCTTATATAGTCACTGAGTCACTTAGGTTAGCAGTCTCCCCCACTCAGGTAAAATGACCGTGACATTTTATGAAGAGATAATAAATATTTTTTCATTACTGCAACACGTAAAGATTGACTAAGACCAACACTTCGGAAAATTAAAGAAGAAAAACTTGTTGGCAAGGCTATTGCACCAAAACGTACATCTCTCATGCAATGATGTATATTTCTTACTCCATTTCTAACTTTAAAGCACAGCGCATTACATTTTACTAACTGTATTTCCCATACTTTTCATCCATATCTTATTTTTAAAGGCCAAAACAAAAATTATAGACAGTAGGAAACAAACTCCTATATGTGTTATAACAAAGTTTTAAAAATATGGCTTCGAGCAGAAGTTCATATCCCACTTGCTGTGTTTATAATCATGTTTGGCTATTTTCTTTCTCCTGACATCTTCAGTTTAACATGAAAGATGAGACAGAGTTACAACTTCCAGCGCTAGGGTTGTGTAAATGGTATGAAACAGAACTAGATGTTCAAGAAAGTGTTTGAAGAGCAGAGATTAATGTAGTTCTATGAAGGGTGCAGAACAGGGCTCTGTTGCTCAAACTAATGACATGCCCCTAAAAAAAGCATTAGCACGTGGAGCAAGGCCAAGGTGAGGAGGCCACACCCTCTAGGCAAACAAAAGGGGAAAACACCTTTGACAATATCCTTTCACCCAACAACTCCTGGCTCCTCTCATAATTAATAATGCCACGATACTATCTGAAAATAATACAAACTCTAGGAAACAGACACATTTCATCCCTTTCTCCTGCTATTAGTTAAAGGCTCCTAGTGCAGACGGCTTTGTACGCTGTCTGTTTAGCATTATTCTTCGAGATCTAGACAGTCTCTCTGGGAACCCCAGCCCATGTGTTTCCTGCAGTGTCTTGGCTGAGCTCAGCAAAGCCTAGGATTTCACAAGGTGTTAGGTAGTAAGATCTACCATGACAGTGTGGACTTCCCCTCGAGGGACCTATTAGTAGGTCAAAATACCTAGCAGACCTTCCTAAAAATGGTCCCAGAGGGGCCAAGGAGGTTAACCCAGAGTCGGTGTGGCTGTGAGGGACCAGCTGAAATAAATCAACTGAAAGCTCCATGGGCCCTTAGTTTAGATAAGCAAAAGCTAGGAAGGGAAGGAGAGAAATGAGGTCTCTGTTCTGACTCTCAGAGGGAAAGAAGGAAGTTTGCTAATTAAATTTGGGAGCCCAGGTGAGGGAAAAGACTCCATGATTTGGTTAACAGGGAGGAAATAAATTTGTTGGAAAATTAGAATACTGAAACTCTCATTTAACCTTTGGTCCTTTCTGAATGCTTGAAAGTGGAGAGGTTGGTCTTGGGAAAAAGCAGACAGCTCTGGATTTGAGATTCCCAGGGCTGCGTTGGTGCCACCACGCTCTTTGTTTTAGTAAAAGGAGAGTCTTGCTTGGAGCCCATCCAAGGCTGTCTCATTGCCAGAACACCTAGAGGACCTTGTTATAAAGTGGTCCTTTGTCCCAGGGCTTTCCCTCCCACCCTCTCATCTCCTCCCAGACCCTGCGGCATCAATCATCTCCTCTTGTTTTACCTCTTTAATCTTTCTCTTTCCACTGGCTCCTTCCACTTGGCCTACACACTTGCTCTGGTCCCCTAGATCCTAAAACGACAACAAAACCCACCCATGATCTTGTTTCCCTTTCAAGTTACTGTCCCATTTTCTTCCTGTCACCACTCAACTCCCGCTTCCTCTACCTCCTCACCTCCTATTTATTCCTCCACTCTCTGCAGCCTGATCCTGCCCCACCTTGGACAGCGCACTCTTGAGGTTCCCAATCCACACATCCAAAGGCCTCTTTCCTCTCTAGCAGTTTACACTGTGAGCCACTCCCTTCCTAAAATCTTCCTCATTGTCTTTCAGTGCTTTCACTGACAGCATTCAACTACCTCCCCAATGCCTCCCAGACCACAATTTCCGAGTCTTCTTTGCTAGCTCTTCTTCGCCAACCACTTTAGACATTCGCTAAGGTTCTGTTGCTTACACCCTTCTCTCCATGTGTTCTCCCTCCATGAAGATCTACTCTCCCAGTTTCTACAATCTTCTATATGTGATGCGCTCAGACATAAATGCTCAGACCCAGCCTCTCTACTGAACCCAGGATTGCATTGCAAACTACTAGATAACTTGTAGGCACTTCAAATTCAAGAGATACAAACCAAAGTCATTATCTTCCTTGTTAAATCTTTCTTCTTCCTAAAACCCCTAAGTCTTCTGCTGGCATTGGTACTCTGGCTGCATTCCTTAGGACCATCTTTGACTTGTTTCTCTCCCTCATCAACCGCATGCAATTTAATTTTGCAACTCTGATGATATTCCCTCCACTTTGTCTTTCATGGAGGAATCCTTCTTTCTATCTCCACTGGCCTAGTTTAGACTTCCAGACGACCTCCTTTCACTTAGAGAATTTTAGAAGTCAGCCAGCCAACTGGTTTTCTCATCACTTCCTCTAATCTGTCTCTCACACAGACGTAAAGCATCAGGTCATTGAGTTGGTGACATCATTCCCATCCTCAAAAACATTTGGCAGCCCCCCTGTTATTCACAGAATAAGTCCAACCTCCTTAGCCTGAGCACCCAAGTCTTCTAGAAACCAGTGTCCAACATCTCCTCCTATTACCCTTCCTTCTCCAACACACACACTCTGGTATTTTTTCAGCTTGCTGCAGGTACTCTGCATTTTCCCTGACTTTTTAGTATTTTTTCTCCATGAAAACACTTCCTCGAGTTGCAGCTTACTAAAGGCCTAGCCATACTTCTAGGCTTTGCTTAAATACTACTTCCTCCATGAAGTCACCCCAGATAGCAACTCCCCCCCGCCAGAAAAAATAATTCATTACTCTCTTGCTCCGCTATAATCCACCCTGTAATTTTTGACTTCTGTTATAATAGTGCTCCTCAAAGGATCAGCATCACCTAGGACTTTGTGAGGAACGTAATGTGAATTCATGGGCCTGATCCCTAACCTACTGAGTTAGAATCAGTGGGGATGGAGTCCAGGATTTGTTTTAACAAGGTTGGCAGATGATTGTGAGACAGGCTAGTTCAAGCACAACTGTGTTAGAACCCATGCCCTAGTGCCAATATTATGTGTTTGCACATGTCTCCCCACATAGACTATGACCTTCCTGAGGGCAGAGCTTGTCATAATGCTTGGCCCATCTTGTAAGCATAGGAGTTTAATGCAAGCTTGTTGAGTAGCCACTGGTTGTATCTTGGTGTGGCCTGGAGTACTACTTAAGTACAGTGATCCTGTGAAGAATTTTGCTGCACATCAGTTAAAGAATCGACTGTCCAGTTGCAATGTATACATTGTATTTGTCTGTCTTTGTTTGCTGGATTTGATATCAGTGGTGGGAAAAGAGGAGAATGTGTCATTTAATATAAATGTTCCAAAAGAGTTTCCTGCCCAGCCATTGACTTCACCTTGGCTTCCTACTGTTGAGGAAGAAAGTGAGTGCTATCAGACACTGATTATCTACCAGGCACCATGCAAGTTGTTTAATCCTCCCAACAACCTATGTAATACATACTATGATTATCTCCATCTGAATGATGAGCAAATAAAGGTTAAGGTAGGTCATGATCAGCTAGGAGCTCAGCTAGGGGGTCTGAGGCTGTAAGTTCCACTCTGAGCTATTACAACAAATCCCCCCTATGGCTTCATGCCTGCTAACTAGAACTGGGCTTTTCCTGGAAGCCACAGGATTCTCCACTGGGTCTCCTGAGATCATTTGATTTCCCAACCCAGTTGTGAAACCAGGTTTTACTCTGTCTCCATGTGCCCTGGCTTTGCTTCCACTCTTCTCAAGCACTGAAAACTCCAAGGCTACAACAGCATTTTTCTTGCCAGTTTCTACTAGACTCAAGGTCAAGGCAGTTATCACCTGGGCAAAGCCTCCCTCCCATCTTCAGACAGCAGTGAGAAGAGATGCTCATGAAACCCATTAAAACCTGCCCGGGACACCTGAATCAGCAGCCCTGTGAGTCACGGAACCCTCTGAGGTGGAGCTGGCAGCAGGGCCATTGGTTTTTATGGCAATGTACTCGGTACTCCCAGGGTATTGTTAATTAGCTTTTAAGGCCCTGGAAATCTCCAGGTTGGACATGGGATGGTTATTCACAGTTATCCCCTGGCTAGAGGGAGATTGATTTTGGACAAATCCTGTGGTCTGGAAGGCTCTGCTTGCTGAAGCATGTGCCCCAAACACCCAGGATGCACCCCTGTCTAGAACTCTGGGTCTGGTTTCCTAGACTTGGACTTGGGAGCTGAGTAAAAAGAAAGGTCAGACTCACAGTCTGCCCCCACCCCCCCGCCCACCTCCATGGGCTTTTCTCAGGCACAAGTTTACCAGAGGACCTGGGGAAAGACATGTGTTGGAGCTTGGAACTCAGCAAGCTGGCTTGGACCCTGCACAGGTTCTCTTTTATTGTGGGTGCAGGGGAGGCGGCAGGGGGAATGACTTGACTTCGGCGCCTACTCCCATTCAGCATCTAGAAAGAAAAGCTCAGTTATCTGCTTGGCAAGCCAGCTTGTGAGCACTTTGACCACAGTGTTTAAAGAGAACGTTAACCCCAAACACCAGCTGTCTTCCTTCTTCATGCATTCATTCACTCAACAACCACCCTTTAGCACCTACGTTTACGTCAGGTGTTGTAAGTCAGCTGGGGCTGAGTTATGAAGAAGACACCACAGCCCCTTCCCTCACAGAAGTCCCAACCTAAGAGGGTACCTGTATTATGTATCTAGTGACTCCCTAGTCTCTTGGGGTCATCCCCTGCAGGTAAACCCTTGACTCACAATCCCCAGAAGAAGTAGGAAGGAAAACGCAGCCTCCACCCCACTCCCCACTCCCCCTCTCCTCTCCTCCCCCCACCCCCCCACCCCTCCCCTCTCCCACTCCTCCTCCCTCCTCCTCCCCCGCCCTTACTCACGCCCACCCCTCACCCCGCACAAGGAGGCGCCCCTCTGGCTCCTCCCTCATGAGCCCTTCCAGCGTTCTCGTTAGGCAGCCTCAGCCTCACTCAGCTGCTCAGCTCCTCCTGAAGCCCTCCCCCAGCCTCAGCCAAGAGAATTCTGTATTTTTCCCTAGCCCTCCTGAGAGCCCTGCTCTACCTGCATTAGAGCCCTCCTTGTTCTTTCTAGATAGCTGCAGAGAAAAATATCTCCTCCACAAATGCGGTTGCCCACCCCAGATTCCAGTCTTACCCACAAGTTAGAGACTAGAAAGTTCAAAAGTTATTGGGGTCAGCCACATTCTTATTCTGAAACTCCCCCCAGAGGTACTTTAAGAACCGGAGAAACAAGAGAATCCCATCTACCTCCCGCTTACAGTGTCATCTCCCAACTGTGGAAAAACGAGAGACACGGAGAAGAAATGGTGGGCAGCCAGGGTTGGGGGGAACGGTGGACCTCAGGCCAAAGAAGACCCCTGGCACATCCTCTCAGAACGTGCTCCTCTCGCTGCTTCTGACGACCCCCTGCGTGAGGAGACAGGTCAGTGAGGTGAACACCAGAGTGGGGGACCTGGGAGCAGTGGCGGGGTAGAAGGGGATCCGTAGGCGAGCGTGTGCCGAGGGCGCCCCTGCTGGCCTCCTCCAGCACTGCAGACCCTGCCTACCTAGTGTGAGGCCTCCTCTAGGGGCACACAACCTGCAGTGCAGTCTCTGCCCCCTTTCAAGGTGGGTGCGAGGTTTCAGGCTGAGGAGGGGACCGGTGGACCCCAACTGTTATAGTCCCCGAGGTAATTAGCCGTGCATGGCAGCAGAGAGCTAAGTGGTAAGCTCTTCCAAACCGGCAAGCTTGGATCTTCACGATGAGAAGGAGAGTCCCTTAGAAATACCCGAGGTGACGTGGGAGGTGGTAAGGGAAAGAATGGGGTGCCGACAGCTGTGGGACCCAATGAGCAAATAAGATGTCAATAGAAACAAGAGTGATTACCTCTCAACAGTGAGGGGCAGGGATCGGCAGGTGGGAGTCAATATCCCTGCATGCCGCTGCTTCTCTTTCCTAGAATAGAGCAGATGGATATGCAGAGTCATCTTTGCCTGTCTGCCCTTTACTTTTAGGCTAGTTATAAGTTGCCTAGAGTTTGGTTTCACTTCAAATAAGTACAGCAGAACTACTTTAAACTATATGAAGTTATTACACATAAAGACATCCAGTTATTTCCTCCCCTCCCGGTGATATGACATCACCCAGTCCGTTGTGCTGATTTTTCTGTTTAACCTTCCCTCCCCAGATGCATCTCCACCTTCATCCCCCGACTCTGAGCTGGGTTCAGGGGGGTGATCCCTGTGTACTGCCTCACTGGGGCCCCATTGCCTCTGGCTTCCAGTCGGTGGGTCGGTGGGAAGCACCAGCGGGAGACTGGAGGGCAGGAGAGAGATCAAAGTATTTCTTCCTGTGCTCCTATTTTCTTCAGCAGCATCTTTCGGGTGCCTCCACACTTCTCGAAATAGAGCTCCTACTGGGCAGCCCCTCTTCTGGGCTCCAACCCTCAACATGGTTGGGGAACATGGTTCCTAAGACTTGGAGGATAATGGGTTCCTGGGAGCCTCAGGTTCCCTTACCAGTTCCCTGCACTCTGCACGCACCTCTGTAAATAGTCCTTTCCATCTTCTGTCTACAAAATCTCAGCCGGGTGTGCCTCCTGGTTCTTGCCAGGATCCTGTCTGATACTCCCATATGCTGTGCAAATGCCCTTCTGCTCCAACACCAGTGCCATCCAATGGTTAATCTAGCTTTTTCGTAGGCGTTTGAGAGGGGGTTTGAGAGCTTACATTTGTAAATATGGAGAATCTGACTAGATGTCCAGTGTAGTATCTTCATTGGCTATTGAGAGAAGAGACTAGAAAATATAATGTGGAGGGGGGACCAAAAGGTCTTCTGTGCAAAAATAATAATAATTTACTTATTTCCCCTTTTTTCCATGAAGGCTTCATGTGCTGAGCACTGCGTTAGGTCCTGGGATGAAAAGACACCCAAGACACAATCTCTGCCCTCAAGTTGCTCACAGCTTAGCGGGGGGAGAAAGAAGCATAAAGAAATAATTATAACAGTATGTGCTGTAGGGCCATGTCAGAGCCATGCACAGGTCTGAGACAAATACAGAAGATGGCCCCTAACCAGAGGATTAGGAAAGGGTCCCAGACGAGGTGACCTTGAATCTGAGCCTTACTAGTGAGTAGGAATTAGTTAGGAGACAGACGCATGGAGGGGAAACTTCTAAACAAGGATATTCCAGGCAGAGCTGGCGAGATTACCATGTGCTTTCACACTCATCCTCACCTCAAGATTTGGACCCTACCTCAAGACTCTCACACTGCAATTGTGCATGTTGGAATCACTTGGGAAGCATTTATGACTTACTGATGCCTGGGCACCCCTAGATTTACCCTGAAGCAGTAAAGCTAACCTTCAGGGACACTCACTTGCACAGACCCCTCTGGAGGCCCTGGGAGGAGAGGGACCCTGCAATGTGTTCACATTTTTATAACATTTGCAAAAGTAAGGTACTGTTTTGCTCTTCTTCTTGACAGGGTCCCCTCAAACTATATGCTCTTCTGGACCTACAAACCTAGATCAAGGCCCTACCCAATCCAATTCAATCAGAATCTCTGGGCAGCACCATGCCTTAAAGCTGCCCAAGTGAATTTAACGTTGGGACAGAGTTGAAACATGGTATATTTTCAGAACTGGAAGAGATCTTAGCGTTCTCGGTAAAACTCCCTACCTTTAAAGCTGAAGAAACCCTAAGTCCGGAGGGGTTGAAGGTCCCACAGCTGCTCATCATTGCAGAGCAGAGTCCAAACCTAATTCCCGAGCTCCAGATCCATGCCCCTCCTGCTTAGATATCTGGAGACAAGCGCTAGGTACCAAAACACATGTGCTGGCCCTCCCTTCCTTCAAAATCTGGGCCCCAGGGCTCTGGGTTGGTTGGCATCTCGTGGCGCCTGCTGATTCATGGAGGCCCAGCATGACAAGCTGAGGGGGTGAGGGCAGCAGGCCTAGGGCCTGGGGAGGTCCCTTAAAGGCTGGAATCCACAGGGAACGCCTTTGGCTCATCTGCTTCAAGGTCAGAGAGAAGAGGTGCAAAACTGTAGCTGCTGGAGCCAGAACATCTTGCGAGAGGCTTTTCTGGAGCCAGTTTTCACCACACTCACAGCCTATGCAATGATCACCTAGGCAGAACCTCCCTTTTCAAACACTTCTGTATGGTGAGAAGCCCAGGAAACCCACTAACATGTGCCCAGGGGCCCCACTGAGTAAGGCAGAAGGTTTTCCCCCAGGTCTGTAAGGTCGTTCGTTTCCTAACAGTGCACGTCCCAAGGTATTCATAATTAGTCTTTAAATTAGACTTCAAAATGCCTCTTCAAAAGTACTCTTGTATATTCAAAAATCAGCAGGGATAGGGAAAGGATGAGACAGTTTGGGGAAACTAGGATAACTTCACTTTGCTGGGAAGTCTATGAGCCCCTGGGGCATCTTCAGCTTGGGGACAAGGGGAGAGATGGAACTTCAGCTCTGTGTGGTGCGGCAGGTGGCAAGAGGCTTTGACCCTCACAAGGAGGCTGTGTTGCAAAAGCCTGTCTATTGAGGCAGGAGGTGGAGAAGTTCTGAGCTGCTGCAAAAGAGGCAGAATCACATCAGGAGCAAGGAGGAGAAGAAATGCACTAGCCAACACACGCAAGATGAAAAGCATTTCCCACCATCAGGATGTTGGACGATGTCTCTTGAATGCTAATTTACTCTTTACAAGATTTAATGGGTACTATTACTAGGACGTTAATGAGACATAGGTGTCTAGTAATGACGCTTGTGAGTGCCTGGGACTGCTGCTTCCTCCCACCCACCACTTCCGTGGGCCTCTCCTGCTCTTGACAGCCATGTGGCTGATTCGGGCAGTGCCGGGGTGCCTGGGTCCAGGCACGATCAGCTGGTCAAGGCTTCAACCCTGGCTCTCTCAGCTCCCACAGCTTCAGACCTGTAGTCAGGAGGCAAGATGCTTGTGTCCATGGGGAAAGAGAAGTTGCTTCCTTGAAGAGACGCTTATAGGAATCTGCTATCCAGTGAAAAGTCAATTTAAATTTTGAAGAAGAAACGATCTCGGCCATGGAGTGTTAGTCGGCCTCCTACCACAGGTGGCTGATTTGGTGGTATGGGTTTACAGAATTTGCTAGTGAACCAAACGTTGGAATCCAAATAGGATGGATTGGAAGAGAAACATTGAGTACCTTAGCTTCAGAAAATTATGGTCATTTGTGCTCCTTTGGTGTGGGAATATATCAGTCCCTGATGCATCTAAATCATGCATTTCCATTGTTTCCATTGCTGTATCTTAACTGACAAAATGTATGTCAGTTCCATAAGACGATGAACAGTTTCAGGCCATAAGAAACATCTTATATAGGCAGGGGAGAGAGAGAACTTTACGGGGAATGCCCAGAGAACTATGCAGGCAGCATACACTTGGACGAACCTCCATGAAGCAGATGAGTTCAGAGGACAGGAGATTCGTGTTCTTCTTTTCAGGGGCTGATAAAGGAAGAGAATGAAATGAATTTAGGGAACTATGATCAGCTTGAAGTTACTTTTTCACTTTTAAGTTTGTCACTCTGACTTTCTATTTAAGAAAGGCATTTACAAATACATGCATTAACTTCTAGCGTGTTTCCAAAATTAATCACAATAATCTTTTATTTCTCTTCCTGCTGTTGTAACGGAAGTCAATCAATGTAAACTCTGTCAAGTAGAATCAATATTTATGTTTTTTTTTAATTTTTAAAATTTATTTATTTATTTTTGGCTGCGTTGGGTCTTCGTTGCTGCACGCAGGCTTTCTCTAGTTGCGGCGAGCAGGGGCTACTCTTCGTTGCGGAGCATGGGCTTCTCATTGTGGTGGCTTCTCTTGTTGCGGAGCACGGGCTCTAGGCATGTGGGCTTCAGTAGTTGTGGCACGCAGGCTCAGTAGTTGCAGCTCACGGACTCTAGAGCGCAGGCTCAGTAGTTGTGGCGCACGGGCTTAGTTGCTCCATGCCATGTGGGATCTTCCCGGACCAGGGCTCGAACCCATGTCCCCTGCATTGGCAGGCAGATTCTTAACCACTGTGCCATCAGGGAAGTCCCAATATTTATGTTTTTGATTCCATAAGAAGGAAATGCAATGTGCCATAAAATGTTTTGGGTATGGGGTCTCAGTCATTCATTGTAGAACATTCAAATTTTCAAAGCATATGATGTCTTGAATAATGACTAGCATCTATTGAAAGTTTTTCATGTGCCAGGCCCTCTAATGAGTATTATCTCTTTTAATCTTCACCATAACTTCACTAGCTAGATACTATTATTAGCCTATACCACAGACACACACATGCATTACAGACGAGGAAACTGAGGTTCAGAGAGGTTAAGAAAACTACCACTGTCAGAGCCAGACTTTGAACCAAGGCTCTCAGTTCCCAAGAGTGATAAGATGAACCCTTTAGCCCATGGTACTTATGGAGATACACTGCCCCAATCTCTCTTCAAGGAGAAACGTGCTGCCTAGCTGGAGGAGTATGGTCTAGCCTCCAGCTTCAGCAAGTCCAGGGGCTACCTCAGTTGCATTGAGACCCCCTCCCCCGAGGTCACATCCTTCCTGGGAAGGCATAAAGGCCAGCCATTTTGAGCCAATGCTGAATGACTCTGATGGGCGCTACTTACCCCAAACTGACCAAGACCTTGTCAGGTCCGTATCACAGAACACCCTTTTCCTCTTTCCAGTCCTGCTCCCTCCAGTTTCCTTTCACAGGCGTTGGTCCCTAATAAACACACGGCAAACACCATCTCAGTGTCTGCTCCTGGAGAATCCAGCCTGTGGCAATACTGTTCCCTCCCAAGACTTCTGTGTGTGAACATATAAATACTCAGAAGCCTTTGCAGGAGTACATGATGTCCTGTTTCTCGGGCCATAGCTTCCTCACAAAATCTCCTGATGTTTGAAGCTTTCAGTTCAATTTCTCTGGCTGCTTAGGGGGCGGTAGTGGAGCTTAATGGTCAAGAGCATAATTTGAGGGTTAAACTTGACTTGAAATCACAGCGCTCTCCTCGTCTGTGAACACCAAGTGTGATAATGTGCTTGAAGATCTTACACAGCACCTGGCTCCTAGTAAACCTTCAATGAATGGCAGCTACTGCTGTTGCCATCCCAAGTTTCCAAGACTTGAGTCCAGGCCAAACATGCACTAAGGAACATTTCTTCCTCTCACGGTGAGACAATCTCTACTCCCAGCTTCTCCTGCCCACTCTCTGCTGATCTACAAGGGATAATTCAACTTTCTTGCTCGCAAGAAAAAAACAAAACAACAACAACAACAGAAAAACCCTTGGTTCAAACTTTCATTATCATTTCCTTGCATTGTTGCAATGGCTTCCTAATTGGTTTCCTGCCTCTTACTCAATTCTCCATTTCCAATCCATTCTCCACTTCGTCCATAGTGATGTTTCTAAAATGTTGATAATGATCTGCTTGAAATCCTTGAATAATTTGCAACCCTTTTATGGTCTTTTCTCTCTAAGTCTTAAAACATTAAGCCTGACTCTAATGTTAGAGAAAAGCTTGTATTGCTTTTGAGCCATGAGTTATTTAAAAAAAGAGAAAAGTATAATGTGAAATAGAAATTATTACAGGAATAATATAAACTCTACACCCATCAATTTGGGGACTTATGACATAATTTTTTAAGGTAACTCCTAAAGGGTGCTGCACCCTACCAGTAGGAGAGAATCGTAATTGCTATTGCTTGGTCATCCATTACGTTCCTTGCCTCCTAGTTTTGAACATTTTATTGGTAGCACTTAATACAACATGGGATGATTTTTAGATAACTCTTTCAGTGGGAAAAATACATAGCATATTTTAACTATGATCATTTAAATCATTTATGCACATATACATCATTTAAACCTCAGAAAACTGTGTTTCCAATAGTAGCCTAGTAGCCTGAGCATCGCTATAACTTATTTCAGTGCTTCTTAAAATGTGGTCCATGGAACACCTGCATCAGAATCCTTTAGGTGGTTTGTTTAAAATGCAGATTCATAGTCTCTGTCCCTTGTTTTCCCCCAAAGTCTACTGAATTAGATTCTCATTTTTAACAAGGTCCCTACGTGATCCCGGGCCCAGCAAAGTTTGCCAGCCAGGGCATTTCACCTCGGAGTTGGTCAATGACGATTTTCAAGTATTTAATATTTTCATTCCCTGAGCCTAATTGAAGCTGGAGAAAGAATCCTTTAGGTAAATTCACTTAAAATATAAATGACAAAGAAAAACTTAACTTGAATTTTATGTTAAAAATAAAATTTAAATTCTTAAAATAAGTTCTTTTATTAAAAAATTTAGAATATGTTTAAGTAGGCACTATTTTTTTGAAATAGTATTGGGGGATGACATTTCTCAAAAAACTGACAGCATCTATGAGGACATTGCAATTTCAGGTTGGACTGTTGTGTCTCAAGTAAAAAAAAATACTTTTGAAAAAAATAATCAAGATTTTATCGTTTTTCACTAGGATCTCTCTTATATTTTGATAAGTAACTCCTTGGTCATTTTCCTTCTTTAGTTGATAACTGATTAAAGTCTCTCCCATCTTTATTTGCCCATGGCTATGTGTGTGTTGTGGATAGTAGCACAACATCACTTCCACCTATGTCATAAAATCTAACATCCTTTGCCAGATACTGAGCTTCACCCTGCCGTTTATTTACACTGAATTTTTATTTTGAACAACAGGCAATAAGTGGTCCAGCAATGATACTGATTCAAAGGGCATGAATCAATCCAGTGATTTCCTGGTAAATCTTGAACAACCAGTTCTCAGAAAAACAAAGAGCTCTGATTTAGAGTGTTTTCCAATTGCCTAGTACAGATACTGTACCATGGTCAATTCCAAGTGACCCATGTGATGTCACTGAATGAAGAGTTGAGAAGACACGTGTACACTGCTTCTGAGAGCCTGTATGAGCCAGCTCCAGCACCCCACTGAATAAATACCAGGGTTAAGCAGAAAGTGAGGTTTGAGTGGTCACCAATTCTTAAATTGGTTAGCTTTTAGTGGATATTTCCATGCTGTGATGACATTTGCCTTCCTAGTAAACCTCGTATTGTAATATAACCTACAGGATTCAATAATTAAGAATCTCATATACATCATATAAAGCTCCCTAGGGTTGCCCTCAGATAGTAAATAAAATCTTAATAATATTTCATAATATCTCTAGAGCAGACCCTGATTCACTGTCCCTTCCCTATATCTGGTGAGTTCTCTTTTTCCCCAAAATAATACTTCCCCCAAACCCACTACCACTCTTACATCCAGGGGTTGAATAGCAGGCCCCTCACACCTTTTTAGGAGTATTCTTCAGAAACATCATGAGGCCTGAAACTAAGCCTAAATCTTTCTGCATTTCTTCCACCTCCCCAAAAGCACAGGAGCTCCTTGCAAATTGTTAAGGACTGAATTTTTACCCACCCCACCCCGCCTAGTTCATATGTTGAAGTCCCTATACCCAACGTGACTTTGTTTTGAGATAGGACGTTTAAAGAGGTAATTTTGGTTAAATGAGGTCATAAGTGTGGAGTCTTAATCCAATATGACTAATGTCCTCATAAGAAGAGGAAGTGACACCAGGGAGGCACACACACAGAGAAAAGGCCACTTGAGGACACAGCAAGAAGGCGGCCATCTGCAAGCCAGGAAGAGAAGTCTCACCAGAAACCAATCCTGCCAGCACCTTGATCTCGCTTGACTTCCAGACTCCAGACGGTAAGAAAATAAATGTCTGTTCTTTAAGCCACCCAATCTGTGGTATTTTGTTATGGCAGCCCCAGCAGTCTAATACACAAATGAATTGCTGGAACAACATTGAACATCTCCTAGTTCTTCATGGTAAATGCACAAATTAATAATGGCCCTGGGATATGTGCGAACATGTTTGTATGCATAAATTTACATATGACTCTTTTTAATTTGGTACCCAGGCTATTTATTTAAAGATGGTTGAGAAGGTTGATCTTGGACAATCTGTAGATAATTACAACTTGACCTGCCAGATGAAATGTAACTGTCAGTTTCATTCAAAAAATTTATTCATTTGGAGAATTGCCATGATTAAAATAACACATTCTCGCACATACTTGTATGAGACCAGTGTAATCAAAGACATGTAGGCTATTAAAAAGAACTTTCGAAGTTTGCTGAGCTAAACCTGGAGTTTCAGATAACCCTTTCTCACTTACCTCTGATCTATTACCTGCTGCTGAAGCAAGATGCTAAGGGAAATCAACTAAATTTTGAAATTTCTTTTTCATGAACTGGGCCAAAGAGGAGCAAAACTTTATTATAAATAGGGAGTATTATTCAGCCTATGTGGACATTACAGACCGGGGCTGACTGATCTCAGACCTGACCAACACAACTCTATTGGCCAACAACCACCTCCCCCTACCCCCGCCCCGAGTCATTTCTACAAGGTTGCCAGTAACTCCAGATCTCTGGCTACCACCTGCAAACACACAAGGCAGCTCACTGTTGAAGGAACTGTGAACAGAGTTTGGTTCTTAGAGCTTACTTACACTTCTGTTTGCTGCTAACAAAGATCTGGTTAATGTTCTTGGTTAGGTAAAAGGCTCTCTCTGCCTTTCAAAGCACCTTGGCTTAGCTTCTCCATCCTACTCCACCCCGTCTCTTGTTCCACAGCCTCTCTGCGCACAGAGCAACTTTCTGGAACAGGAATCTGAAGTGTTTGGCCTCTCTGCACTTGGTGTTGACTCAGATCCTGTGAGTGGTCCTTGAAACTAATGAAAATAAGATAAAGATCATGAACAGTCAAACCCACCGAAGCGGAAATGAAAGTGGCTAATAAAGAAAGTACATTATATTTCAGTAGTGATTAAAAGAATGGTATGTGACAACATAATATCTGCCACTTACCAAATTGACGCATTTTGAATAAAAGAATGGCCATTGAAGGTACATAAACTTGGTTCAACTGCTTTGCCACTTATAGTCTGATGTTACTGGAGAGCGATTTGGCAATATGTATGAAAAAAATGTATAAATGACAAAAAAAAATCTATAAATATTAATGCACTTTCTGCTTCCAGCCAAGATGAAGTAAAAGGTACCAGATTTACTCCCCTGCCTGAAATTAAAGAAGAGAATTAGAAAAAACTAGACAAAAAATATATTAAACAGTGGTTTTCAAGATACTTCCTGTAAGACAGAAAACAAATGGGGTGAGCCCTATAAAATGGCTTCATCTTGCTCCCTGGTGAGTTCCCAGACCATGGAGCAGGGAGAGCATTCCCTGGTGGATCCCAGAAGGTTCCCTGAGTTGAGGAGAGGGGGCTGAGAATCTGGGGAGACCAAGGCAACTAGAGTTCCTAGAACAAAGTACTGGGGAGGAAAGAGCTTCACAGAGAGTTCTGCTGAGTCTTCCTTACAGTGATCGGCACACGCCACATGTGAAAAACTACCCATGGACGGGCAAAGACCAGTTAGCAGGATTAGAGGCAACAGTGCTCAGCACTCACACAGGGCTCGATGCAGGGCATGTTCCTATAGGCAGACTGGAAAACCTCGCAGTTCATTAGACAGATACACGGAAGGATCTTGCTTCAGTGGTGGGGAATAAGCCCTAGACAAAGCACAACTCCTAAAAGCAAGACTAAAAGAGATACTAAAAAGGACCAAACTATTTCTGATCAACTTAACTGCATTCCAGAACAAAGCTCATGAATATTGATAGGGATAAAAAAAATATCCAGTACCCAACAAGGTAAAATTCACAATGTCTGGAATATAATTTAAAAAAATTAGCTGTCATGCAAAGAAGCAGGAAAACATGACCTATAATGAGGTGGGTAATCAACCAAAACTGAATGAGAACTGACAGAGATGTTAGCATTATCAGGCAAAAACATGAAAGTTATCATAACTGTATTCCATATGTTCAAAAATTAAGACATTGGCGATTTTTCTTTTTCTTTTCAGCTTTGAAAAGAAAAATTGAGGTATTGAAAGATTTTTAAAAGAAACTTCTGAAGATAAAACCTATAATATGTAAAGTGAAAAAAACACTTAATGGTATTAATGACAGATTAGACATTGCAGAAGAAAAAAAATCGGTGAATTCGAAGATATAGCAATAGAAACTATCAAAGAAAATAACTTTTGGGCTTCCCTGGTGGCGCAGTGGTTGAGAGTCCGCCTGCCGATGCGGGGGACGCGGGTTCGTGCCCCGGTCCGGGAAGATCCCACATGCCGCGGAGCGGCTGGGCCCGTGAGCCATGGCCGCTGAGCCTGCGCGTCCGGAGCCTGTGCTCCG
>NC_041221.1:75262232-75273500 GCF_002837175.3 Physeter macrocephalus | reverse complement strand
CCTGTCCTCCGCAACGGGAGAGGCCACAACAGTGAGAGGCCCGCGTACCGCAAAAACAAACAAACAAACAAAAAAGAAAATAACTTAAAAAAAAATGAACAAAGCATCAGTGAGGTGTAGGACTTCAAGTAACCTGATATAGGTATAATCAGAGTCCCCCAAGGGGGGGAGGGCAGAAAAAAAAGGTTTGAAGAAATAATGACCAAAATTTTACCGAAGAATATTATAAACCCCAAATACCAAGAAGCTTGACAAACCTCAAGCCCAAGAGTTAAATAAGCACAAGTAATCAAAACTAGTGATAAAGAGAAAAATCTTCAAAACGGCAAGAGAAAAAGGACATGTTTATAGAACAACAAAAATAAGGATGACATCAGTTTTCTCATAGCAAAACGGAACAGTGGAGCAACATCTTTTAGATACTAAAAGAAACAAAACTGTCAACCTCAAATTCTATATTGAGGGAAAATATCTTTGAAAGCCAAGTCAAGATACATGCTTCTTCAGACATACAAAATCTGAAAGAATTCATCACCATTAAATCTCCATTAAAAGAAATATTAAAGGATGTCAATCAGAGAAAAGGAAAATGATATCAGATATGGCTCTACACGAAGGAAACAAGAGAACCAGAAATGGTAACTGCATGGGTAAATATATAAGATGATTTTCTTATTAATAAAGTATGTTTAAATGATAATTCACAGTTTAAACAAAAATAATAACAATGAAGTGTTGGGTTGTAGCAGATGTACAAGTTGTATGACACTAATACCACAAAAGTTGAGAGAGAAGAAATGAAAGTATTCAAGTGTAAGATTCTTGAACTACATGTGAAATCATATAATATCACCTGAAGTCACATAATATCACTTATACTGCATGTGAAGTCACTTAATACAGCTATAGACTACCATCTAGAGTGTGGTAAGTTAAAGATGTATACTCTATGCCCTGAAGCAACCACTTAAATAACAAAAGGTTTTAATTACTAAGCCAGGGGAGATAAAATAGCATCATTAAAAATATTTCATTAATCTAAAATAAGACATAACAAAGAGGAAAAGGGGAACCAAGAACAGATGAGACAAGTACAAAATACTGCTGAGATAAATTAAAGATCTAAATAAATGGAGAGAGCTATCATGCTCATGAGTCATAAGATTTAATAGCAACATGTCAATACTCCCCAAATTGAACTGTAGATTCAACACAATCCCAATTAAATCTCAGCACTGTTTTTGTAAAAATTAACAAACTGATTCTCAAATTCACATAGAAACATAAAGGACCTAGAATAGTCTAAACAACCTTGAAAAAGAATAACAAAGTTAGAGGACTAACACTACCCATTTCAAGCCTTATTATGAGGGTCACTAATCATCACAGCGTCAGATTGGGATCTGAAGGACAAATGATCAAGGGAGCAGAACAGAGTTGAGAAATAGACACCCACATAACAAGACAAGTGATTTTTGACAAAGGTGCAAAGGCAGTTCAGTAGAGAAAGGATAGTATTTTCAATAAATGCAATGGAACAATTAGATATCCATATGCAAAAAAAAAAAAGAACTTTCATCCATACCTCATACCACATTGAAAAATTTATTCAAAATATCCAAAATTCAACCCAAAATAGATCACAGGGGGAGCTAAAGGTAGTTAAAGCCAGGAGGTCTTCAGTCATTAATTTGCCTGAGTTAATTTGCATTAGGACTAGAGCTGCTGGGAGAAGCTGGTTTTAAGCACACTGGCCTCCCTCAAAGAGAGAGGAATGCAGAACCTAAAAAGCAAGGCTGGAGAGGGAGGCTTTGTATTCCCTACTGAGCAGGCCATATGGAGGCCTGGGGACCTCCATGCCTCCCTCAAGGCTCTGTGATCAGGGGACGTCACAGAGCAAAACAGGAGAGGGTGAGTATGGGGGACCCTGAGCTACCCCAGGTAGCCCAGAAATGATTGGGGGAGAGATTGGGGCAGCACTGGAGATCCTGCAGGCTTCAGCTGGCAGGGAAGAGCCAATAAATATACTCATTTTTAAGAGTCTTCGTATGAACCCTTAAGTTGGTGAGACATGGAGACAAGGGTACCATAGAAAACACTCTGGAAGAAAATAGATTAATATCATCAGTTTTTATCTTTGGATGCTGGAGTTCCAGGTGATTTTTTTTTTCTTCTTTATAATTTCTGTGTTGTCTGAAAGTTTTACAATAAACATGTATTACTTTTATAGTTATAAAAAAGCAATAAATCTATTTAGTAAAACTCTCCAAAGCAAAATCCTAAATTAAAAAAGGATAATATGATCCCATTTTAATAAAATACAAGCACAATATAAATGTATAGAAAAGAAGGATGGGTGGCAATACAATAAAATATTCATGGAATGATAATTTGAGCGGTAGAACTGTGAGGGTTTATTTTTTTCTCACTTTGCTCCAATGAGTGTTTGTCACTTTTATAATCAGAAAGATTATAAAATGATGATTATTTTTTAAATCTAGTGAATAGAAATGAAGGCTGGCTGGACATGCAACTGTATACAAGTCTATTCAGCTCCCTGGGCTCTCTCTTTTTCACCTTATAAAATGAGGACAGGTTGGACTAGATGGATTTTAAAGCCCTTTTCACCCTAAGAATTAATCTATCTTAAATTTTTGGAGATTACATGTGAAGAACTTTGGTACTCTTATGTTAAAGCTTAAAAATAAAAATAACTAGTAGGAGAGGTTTTTAATTTCTCCAAAAGCTTTCCCCTCCTCAGATTGTCTACTGAGCTGGGCATTCTGCCCTAGATTTCCGTCTTTGAAACAGAGTCCCTTATTGCTTCAGATGAGATTAATTCTGAAGCTCAAGATTGCTAGACCTTCTTGTTTATTTATAAGCTCCTTATTGAGGCACATAACTCGTACTTGCTCGAAAACTGATGTAGCCTTTTCCGTGCCATACTGCCCATAAATTATCCAAATACCAAGTTCCCAGACTGATTTTTTTCCTTCCCTCCCCCTTTAAATCATCATATTAATCACTCCAACGTTTTCCTTCATTGAGGAAGTTGATGAATAGGAAGTAAATTATCTGTCAATTGCACAGTCACCAAAGTATGTACGATTATTCCAGACTTCTTAAAAAGTAGCTATCCAGCACTGCCCACCAGAAATACCAGGAGTCTGATTTCTATTGAGTTAGAGCAGTAGATGTGCTGGGCTCTCCCTAGAAAGTTTAACACTCGAGGAATCACATTGGTACACATGCCTTTGATTTCATCAATTGCCATTATTATTACTGTTTGCTGAGGAGCAGTGATGCATAGCTCGTTGTGGGCTCACATTTTAGATCACTGACCATGGAAATACTGGGCCCAGGATATACTTTTCCTCTGTTAGTGTCTCTTCCTTAAAGGCGTTGGTTCACAAACTCAAGACTGAAATGAAGATCTAGAGCAACTGTAGTATAAGATCTGATGTGTCCCGATTCCTCTTACAGCTGATGACCTCCTTTGGAGGGACACATTTTTATTACCTTCCCAATACTGGTGCCCTAGAGGCTAGTGGGATGTACCGCTCGTTAACGTGTGTGGTGGATAGCACCATGGTTCTAAGTGTGAGCTTTAGAGTCACATAGATCTGGATTAAATCCTGGCTCTGCCGCTTATTAGCTATCATCGGCAGAAAGTTCTCGGGGCTTCTCTTTGCTCAACTGTAAAATGGAAGGAATAATTTACCTACCCCATCGGGTTATTAATGAGGATTAAAAGAGATAAGACACTGTAGACCCCTGAGGAGAGTGCGTAGAGCACAGATAATAGCCAATAAATTTTAGCAGATATGATTAGAAGATGAAGACCATGGCTGCTGCATAAGTTCACAGTGAACTGCAATTTTCTTTTCCCTGTTCCAGAGAGGCAATCTGACTTCCCCAGGCAGCCACTCCAGTATTTTGTGTCTATTTAGTTTCTTTTTTCCCAGGGAGGCCATTTTTTTTTTACCTACTGTGTTTTCTGCTGTCATTTGGACAAAGATCTCACATGTTCCTTTGTGTTGTACTCTTACTACCTGCTTACTGTCTCTGTGTTGGGACCTTCTGGGACACAGGCTGCGGTGATGAGTGAATGACTGCATGATCTCGCTTACCACAATAAACCCTAAAGGCAACTCTCTCACTTCCAAACTTTGTAAGGCTACTTTTTAAAAAAGGACAGTAAAAGAAAGAAAAAATAGTCCATTTCACTTGTGCTGGTGACAGGGAAAAAAATCTGAGCTCCTCCACGGCTGAAAAGAAAACCACAATGTTGACCACTTGCGTTTTTCTAGCCAAAGTGCTTTGCAGAAGTTATTTTATTTTTGTGGAAAGCCAAGGAAATGGGCAGAGGTACAGTACTTTAAACTTGTTTTATCTACCAGGAGACTGAGGCAATAAAGGATGGTGAAGCAACATGCTTTCTGCTGCAGCCTCTCAGTAACTCCAAAAGCAGTAGTTCATGGTACCGTGAATCACTTTCGCAATGAACATCCTCCTCTCCTCTGGGGACACCAGAGGCTTCCACGTGCAGTTTATTGGAGCCGCTCTGATTATTTAATGGCTAACATTATCGAGCCCGTATTACATAAGCAGATGGTGTTCTGCACTTTTTACATGTATTAACTCATTCAATCCATCAGCAACTCTATGGGATAAGGACAATAATTACTCCCATACTAACATCAGAATAATGCGGTACTTGTCCGAGGCCACACAACTGGTATGTAGTAAAGCATCACGGTCAAGAGCCTGAGACTGGCAGAGTCAACCTTGAGGAGTAGCTCTCTGGACCTGTTGCTTCTCTCTTCGCACATTCATCTTTCCATCCATTCTCCTCTGCTGTGTGAAGAGTAAGCATGGCGCTCTTCCAAAGGCAGCCAAGTCTGGGTCCACGGGTTGACTAACACTTCCTTAAATAAGAGAGAGGTAAAGAAAGGAAAGTTCGGGACATTGGCCCAAACCTCAGTTTCGTTTTTCAGACTTCTACCATTTCTTATCCTCAGTCATGGGTGATGAGAAGAAGAAAGGAGCAGCATGAATAACGCTATGGTCAACCCAACAGTGAACGAAACAACATCTGGGGGACTGGCTGTTCAACCCCAAGCAAATTGCACTTTGCACCATGCCTCACAAGCTGGACTCTCCTAGCTTTTCCAGCCTTAGAATGTCCTCGGTCCTCATTCATCAAAAGGATGTGTTGGATGTCTTACATCTGCACAGAAATCACCCTAAGTCTGTGACTGTCCCATCACTAAGAGGAGGCCAGCCAAATGATGAACTCACTGGTTCATGCTGGGAGTAGGGGGAGAAAGAAACTGGGAGGCTCCTTTGTCTTCAGGCCAAGCAAAGGGCTCACTGTAGCCTCAACTCTTTTTTTAAGCAGGAGGAAAAAAATAGGTTGGTGGGAGGGGGTCCAAGTAGCTGAGGAGAACGTCACCATTAGGAAGTTGACTGTCCATCCAGATCCCCTGGGCCACGGAGACTCTCCACGTGAGCCTGCTGCCGTGTAAACCTTGTGACACCATGCGGGAGTATGCCTCGTGTGGGATATAAAGGATGTGGGAAGAATAAAATGAGGCAAAGAGACTGGCTTCCAAGTTTGCTGAGGATTTGGTTTCCTTGGGGAAGTCATTCAAGCATGCCCTCTGCTCTGTCAAACAGATGGGCTGTTTACATTGCTCCTTTCCCATAAGGATTCTAAATTCAACGAGGAAGAGAAGACAAAGAAGGGGGAAAAAATTTCTAATACCTAAATAAAGTTGTTGGGTATTAGGTGTATCCCACCTCTGCAGAAACAGAATATAGTTTGCCCGGCAAGGGTCCCGGACCCCAACCCAGTCCAGAAGACCAACCACCCCGAGAGGTCATGAGGGGCTCATAGAGGGAGAGGGGCAACTGGTACGAGGTGGTCACAGCTAGCACAACGGCTGCGCAGACAGAAGACCCAGGGCCGTGCCTGGCGTCTGGCGGGTACTTAGTTTTGCTCACACACATTGCATACCCTATCATCTACCCCACAGTTTTGACATCGTTCCTATGCTCATGGATTATTAGGTATTCTCTGGCATTTATTCCTTCCACTCGTACTAAGATCCTAATGCGTAAGTGGAAAATTCATAGAAGAGAAAACACAATTAACTTTAAAAAATTGTAAAACGTCAAGAATCAGAAATTCAAATTAAAAACCACAGTGAAATATTTTTCACTTCCAAAATTAGCGAAGAGTTTTAAAGGGTAATACCCAGTTTGGGCAAGAGTGTTATGAAAGGAAGCCTCTGTTGATGATGACGATCTTGCTCGTGAGCGAGCCTGGTACCTAGTCAGTGCTAAATAAAGAGTTGTTGAATGAATGAGAAGTTCAAGAAATTCTGCGTTCCAGTTCAACTTGGACTTAGCCTGGCCCACCCACGACTGTGATGGTTTTCTCCTGCAGAACATCAAAGTCACCACAAAGCCTCCGACAGACAGCTATTTTATGAGGTCCTATCTAGACCCTAGAATACTTTCTTTATCATTCTGACAAACAGCCCCAGGGTAAATGACCATATCTCCCTCCACACTGAAGATTTTCCTTGGCCCTGGTGGAAAATGTGATGAGTTTTGCAATGGACTTGAAGTGTGATTCATGTTCTTTTCAAGTAATCTGTTAAGAGGGCATTCAACAGTATAAACTGTTCTTTCCAGGAAGGCTCGGCTAGTGGTGTGTTGGTTTAATGCAAACCTACTTGGTTCTATAAATACCTAGGGAAGCCACAGAAGTGGTAGTGGGCTACCACTATTTGTTCATCCTGTGAGGTCTTCAACTGGTGGTGAGCTGACTCTCCCTTAATGGAGTCCTCAGAATACATTTTGGGTCAGAAAGAGATAAAGGAAGCACAGGGTTCTAGAACCATTAGGACTTAACTCAGTCTTACTGCAGATGAGAAAACTGAGGCTCAGAGAGGTGAAATAAATGCCCGAAGATAAGCAGCCACAGCTGGAACCCCGAGAAACTAATTCCCAATCTTGGGCTTTTCCCACATGAACAGTGTGGGCCACAAAATATTTCATGGAGCACCAGGTCTAAAAGATTTTCTAGGAGAGGAAAGCAGAAGGGGGTTTTATGATGAGGTAAGTTTTTGAAGCAGTGTATGCACTATACTCTCTCCAGCCAAGCCCCATACCCCAGCCCCACTTTTGCCTGGAGGTTCACAGGGCACCTCCGAATTTAAAAGGCTCTGAGAAACCGTGCAGCAAGGAAAGCTTTTAAGGTTGTTTAAATCATATTTTCCAAGCTCGTTTGACCACAGAATTGCTATTACATTCAATGACATTCTGGCAAAGAAAGATTTAAGGTTGTTTAATCATATTTTCCAAGTCTGTATGATCACAGAACTCTATTACATTCAATGACAATTCCATAGAACGTGTATTCCTCAGAGCACACTTTCAGAAATGCTCCGCTCTAACTCCCACGAGTCTTTCCTTGACTGAAACTGGCCTCAAACAGGTGATGAAAATGAGTAATGGGCCAAAGATGAGACTCAGAAATAAATATCTATTGCTTTGCCCAGGAAAGCTCCTGGTCTGAAACATTGGGAGGGACTAGCAGATTTTCCCCTCTATCTTCATTCCTAAGTCCTAATCCTTCAGAAATACTGTGAACTGGCCCATTTCTTGCCCGTATGAAATCTCAATTTTACCAGCATTGTAGTTATGCCATCTCCAAAGCACCTGATGTACCTTGTGCCCAGCCTGGGTAGGGTGGTGGATGTGATGTGTTTACTCCACAATCCCAGCCCAGGAAGGTGGACCACCCTTTTAGTCAATTACCACTTCGTTGTTTTTTACCAATGCTTCCTCTTCAAATAGAGCAAGTTTTTGCATTTTCTGCTTTATGGAACTTTTTCCTTAGCTTTAACTGTAATAGGAACAATTAAATAACTTTCTGAGCTCTCTTTATTGGCATTAACTATTGTGGGAAAAAAGTGGAAACTCCCAAAATGATGTCTTCCAATAGCAGAGAATCAGAGGACTTGCTCTAGGTGACCTGTGGCAGAGTTCCAAATGTACTTTCTGAAATATTGGCCTCTCCTAGACTTTCTCAATTCATTTTTAAGATTCCAGAAAGCATTTAGCTCTCCTTGTGTTGTTAAGAAGCACCGGATCAGGTAAGGTTCATTCATTCTTTTTGACATAATCACTTCCCATGCTGGAAGGTCCCCTGATGGGTCCTCCTCAAGCTAGCATGGAGGTTCTTGCAGCCTGTTCCTGCCTCTGCTATTTGACCACCTTGAACAATTCTGAAAAGGATACCAATTCGGAACTGAGCATGACCATAAACCGGGCAATTGAGTTTCTTTGAGAATCTTGTGCCTGCCTCAGAGAAACACACCCAGGGCACGGCTGAAACACCCGCAAAGAGAGATGGGATGGCAGCTGGGGGTGGGCACAGCTTACGCATCTGCAAGGGCTCAGTGGATCCTGTCAGGGGAACTGAACTACAACATGTGAACCGAAGCTTAGCTTAGGGAGGTGGAGGGGAGGTAGGGGCAGCGGGGTATGTGATTTCTGTCCCAAGCACATTTTCCAAAAGTGGTTCCCTCTCCTACATATTTTAAGGTGAGGTATAGACGTGCAGTTAATGAGATGTGAACCTTTGTGAAGTATGTGAGTAAATCACCCATGGACAAATTTGGGGACAGAGAAATGGAAAAACGTAGAGCCTTTGTCACGGGCTCTCTCCCCCATCAACCACAGGCACAAAGCCCCTCACGCTCCAGCCTCCTCAGACAGGTTCCCCAGGTGTTAAAACGAGCGAAGCCTCTGTGTGCAAAAGCCTGAAGGGATTTTATGGTTTTTGCTTGACCATTCGGGATGGAAATGTTGTCTCTTTTGCGTTAAATGAGCACTTCAGTCTAAAGTCTCAGGAGAAACGCCCCTGCTGTTAAAGCTTTCAGGCCCATTTCTGATAGAGACTAAACTATGTGGAACCCTGACATAATCTGGGAGTAGATCTAGACAATTCTACACTCCACTTTGGGCACCTGAGAAAAAAGGAAAAGATGATAGATTTGAATGGAAAAGGAAGAGACATCGAGTGATTTACAAAGAAATATTAAAGCAGTTAGACGATAGTTTGGCCAAGACATGTCTGAGATTAGAGGGCAAGGTTAAAAAGTCCATAAATATTTGTATCATAAAAAAGTTTCTGGGCTTCCCTGGTGGCACAGTGGTTGCGCGTCCGCCTGCCGATGCAGGGGAACGGGGTTCGCGCCCCGGTCTGGGAGGATCCCACATGCCGCGGAGCGGCTGGGCCCGTGAGCCATGGCCACTGAGCCTGCACGTCCGGAGCCTGTGCTCCGCAACGGGAGAGGCCACAACAGAGGGAGGCCCGCATACCCAAAAAAAAAAAAAAAAAAAAAAAGTTTCTGTCTCACGGGTACACACACACACCAACACCCCACAGATGGGGTTAAATGCCTTTCCTTTTAGGAGTTTAAAATAGGCTGGTGGAAGATTTACTGCACACCTGAAAGGGTCTAGTGGCTTCTCTCAGGGGAACTGAACTAGAAGTTTAGCTTGGGGGAGGCAGAGGGGAATTCAGGGAGTGATTTCTCTCCCAAGAACATTATCTGAAAGTGGTGTTCTCTTTTGCGGGCAGGTGTGATGGCAAGGAGTGCAGTGTAGGTGAATTTTGGGGTTTATAATGAGCTCCCATTCCTGTAATTGATGCTTTTGGTGCAGTAAGACATGCAAGGAGAAAACTTGAGATAATAATTGTTGTCAGTGCTGTGTGCAATGATTGGCTACCATTGTTGCCGGCCATGGTGAAGCCAGAGACTTGATTCGCACTTCATTGTTTCATTTGAGATTTGCCAAACAGTACAAAAAGGGCTTCAGGTAACTTCATTGTGTGCTCACCTTAGAATACAGTGACTGGCTGCCATTCTTGCTCATAGTTTTATATTACTCAGAAAATCATGTAGCATTCCAAGTTATTCTCCCAAGGTGCATGAACTCTCTGGACACAGAGTTTGATAAGGAATGATGAGTCCTGCAAGGTTGTCCGAACGGAAGACAAGTTATTCTCAAGCATGTCCTAAAGATGTTGGTGGAAACCTTGACTGGCAGGATGAAATTAGAGATGACCCACAAAGCCAATAGATTGGAGCTGAGTCAGACAAGGACTAAACAAATCACCGTGGCTCCCAACTCCATGTTTTGTCACACAAAACATGTGTGACATGCTTTTGCAGTGTTGCCTACTAAATAGTAAGATGTTAATTTCGTAAGTAATAGACATTCACAGTGGGGGAAATTAGAAAACCCATTCAGTTGTGATATACCAGCATTATAGTTACCACTTTTCACCACCACCTGTATCCATGCCCTTTGCAAAGAATTTGCAGATCCTTCCACTAGAAACGAAGTCTGTTTCCCTCCCCGATTGGCTTCGGCTTGGCCCTGTGGGCAGAACAGACAGTGTACCAACTCCACATCAAAGGCTGAAGAGAGAGCAAGTGTTTCCACTGGCTCCCTTGCCCTTCTGACATTGCCCTGGTTGGTCCGCAGTCCAAGGAAGATGAGACACGTAGAGTAGGCTGGACCCAGCTTGAAGCCACAGCCAGCCAAGCTGAGCTCCACCTGGATCAGCTGACCAAAGGCACATGGCTGTGAGTGAAGAAAAAGCCATCATTATCCTCGGGCACTGAATCTGGGGGTGGTTTGTTACACACCATTACTGTGGCAAAAGCTAAGTGCTACAAGTATAAATAGGAAATTTTAAAAAATACCCATAACCCATTATCCAGAGATAACCAATATTTGGTGTGTATTTCTTTCCTAGTATTTATTCATGTATATGTGTGTTTGTCCTATGTGTATGCTAACTTTTATAAAGCTATATATATAGTACATACTGCTTTGAAACTTTTCCCCCCGCTTAATTGGAAATTTTTTTCCAAATCAATGAATATATTTTATAGCATATTTTGATGACACTATAGTGTTCTACAATATTGATGTAGCATATATATTTTAAAATTTTAGTTCCTGAATTTGGGTAGTAGCTGGATATGTTTTCTTTATAAACAAGACAATAATACGTAGACTCAAATGTAAATCCTCCTTTAAACACACACGCTCGGGCTTCCCTGGTGGCGCAGTGGTTGAGAGTCCGCCTGCCGATGGAGGGGACGCGGGTTCGTGCCGCGGAGCGCCTGGGCCCGTGAGCCATGGCCGCCGAGCCTGCGCGTCCGGAGCCTGCGC
>NC_041221.1:75198733-75261882 GCF_002837175.3 Physeter macrocephalus | reverse complement strand
CTACAGCCAGCATTGTTCTCAATGGTGAAAAACTGAAAGCATTTCCACTAAGATCAGGAACAAGACAAGGTTGCCCACTCTCACCACTCTTATTCAACATAGTTTTGGAAGTTCTAGCCACAGCAATCAGAGAAGAAAAAGAAATAAAAGGAATCCAAATAGGAAAAGAAGAAGTAAAGCTGTCACTGTTTGCAGATGACATGATACTATACATAGAGAATCCTAAGGAGGCTACCAGGAAACTACTAGAGCTAATCAATGAATTTGGTAAAGTAGCAGGATACAAAATTAATGCACAGAAATCTCTGGCATTCTTATACACTAATGATGAAAAATCTGAGAGTGAAATTAAGAAAACACTCCCATTTACCATTGCAACAAAAAGAATAAAATATCTAGGAATAAACCTACTTAAGGAGACAAAAGACCTGTATGCAGAAAATTATAAGACACTGATGAAAGAAATTAAAGATGATACAAATAGGTGGAGAGATATACCATGTTCTTGGATTGGAAGAATCAACATTGTGAAAATGACTCTACTACCCAAAGCAATCTACAGATTCAATGCAATCCCTATCAAACTACCACTGGCATTTTTCACAGAAGTAGAACAAAAAATTTCACAATTTGTATGGAAACACAAAAGACCCCGAATAGCCAAAGCAATCTTGAGAACGAAAAATGGAGCTGGAGGAATCAGGCTCCCTGACTTCAGATTATACTACAAGGCTACAGTAATCAAGACAGTATGGTACTGGCACAAAAACAGAAATATAGATCAATGGAACAGGATAGAAAGCCCAGAGATAAACCCACGCACATATGGTCACCTTATCTTTGATAAAGGAGGGAAGGATATACAGTGGAGAAAAGACAGCCTCTTCAATAAGTGGTGCTGGGAAAACTGGACAGCTACATGTAAAAGAATGAAATTAGAACACTCCCTAACACCATACACAAAAATAAACTCAAAATGGGTTAAAGACCTACATGTAAGACCGGACACTATATAACTCTTAGAGGAAAACATAGGAAGAGCACTGTGACATAAATCACAGCAAGATCTTTTCTGATCCACCTCCTAGAGTAATGGAAATAAAAACAAAAATAAACAAACGGGACCTAATGAAACTTAAAACCTTTTGCACAGCAAAGGAAACCATAAACAAGACAAAAAGACAATTCTCAGAATGGGAGAAAATATTTGCAAACAAATCAACGGACGAAGGATTAATCTCCAAAATATATAAACAGCTCATGCAGCTCAATATTAAAAAAACAAACAACCCAATCCAAAAATGGGCAGAAGATGTAAACAGACATTTCTCCAAAGAAGACATACAGATGGCCAAGAAGCACATGAAAAGCTGCTCAACATCACTAATTAATAGAGAAATGCAAATCAAACCTACAATGAGGTATCACCTCACACCAGTTAGAATGGGCTTCATCAGAAAATCTACAAACAACAAATGCTGGAGAGGGTGTGGAGAAAAGGGAACCCTCTTGCACTGTTGGTGGGAATGTAAACTGATACAGCCACTATGGAGAACGGTATGGAGGTTCCTTAAAAAACTAAAAATAGAATTACCATATGATCCAGGAATCCCACTACTGGGCATATACCCAGAGAAAACCACAGCTCAAAAAGACACATGCACCCCGATGTTCACTGCAGCACTATTTACAAGAGCCAGGTCATGGAAGCACCCTAAATGTCCATCGACAGATGAATGGATAAAGAAAACGTGGTACCTATATACAATGGAATATTACTCGGCCACAAAAATGATCGAAATTGGGTCATTTGTTGAGATGTGGATGGATCTACGTGAAGAGTGAAGTAAGTCAGAAAGAGAAAAACAAATATCGTATATTAACGCATATATGTGGAACCTAGAAAAATGGTACAGATGAACTGGTTTGCAGGGCAGAAATTGAGACACAGATGTACAGAACAAACGTATGGACACCAAAGGGGGAAAGCCTCTGCGGGGTGGGGATGGTGGTGTGCTGAATTGGGAGACTGGGATTGACATGTATACACTGATGTGTATAAAATTGATGACTAATAAGAACCTGCTGTATAAAAAAATTAGTAAAATAAAATTCAAAAATTATAAAAAAAAAAAAAATAATAAAATGAACCTGGACCCAGGAATGGCATGGGGGCCGATTCAAAGTCCCCTTTGCAAAATGTTCTCCAGCTGCAAATTATTCAGCATCAGCTGTGAGTATTGAACAGACATTTCTTTTTTTTTTTTTTGAAGATGTTGGGGGTAGGAGTTTATTAATTAATTTATTTATTTTTGCTGTGTTGGGTCTTCGTTTCTGTGCGAGGGTTTTCTCTAGTTGTGGCAAGTGGGGGCCACTCTTCATCGCGGTGCGCGGGTCTCTCACTATCACGGCCTCTCCTGTTGCGGAGCACAGGCTCCAGACGCGCAGGCTCGGTGATTGTGGCTCACGGGCCTGGTTGCTCTGCGGTATGTGGGATCTTCCTAGACCAGGGCTCGAACCCGTGTCCCCTGCATTAGCAGGCAGATTCTCAACCACTGCGCCACCAGGGAAGCCCCAGACAACATTTCTTGAATGGCGAATCTGAGGTTTGAGGAGCTTTTTTTTTTTTTTAAAGTTTTAATCTCTCTTTTTTAAAATTAATTAATTAATTAATTTATTGCCCGCTTTGGGTCTTCATTGCTGCGCATGGGCTTCCTCTAGTTGGGGTGAGCGGGGGCTACTCTTCGTTGCGGTGTGCGGGCTTCTCATTGCGGTGGCTTCTCTTTGTTGCGGAGCACAGGCTCTAGGCACGCGGGCTCAGTAGTTGTGGCATGTGGGCTCAGTAGTAGTGGCTCGTGGGCTCTAGGGCGCAGGCTCAGTAGTTGTGGCACACAGGCTTAGTGGCTCGGTGGCACGTGGGATCTGCCCGGACCAGGGCTCGAACCCGTGTCCCCTGCATTGGCAGGCGGATTCTTAACCACTGTGTCACCAGGGAAGTCCCTGGGGATCTTTTTTTTTTTTTAAAAAAAAACTTTTAAGAAAATAAGTATGCCATGATCTGACAGAAAATATTGTGCCCTGCTCTGGATGGCTTCTTTTCCCAGGAGCTTGTTAATCCTGGTATTATCATGACACAAAGAGCTCAAGATATGGGATCAAAGACTTAAGGAAGCAATAATAAATAATATAGCAATAACGACAATAAAGATAATAATAAGAGCCACACAACAACTATCACTGAGAGGATGGCTTCTGATCTGAATTCCATTCTAACCAGATTAACTCATTTAAACCCATTTTACAGATAAGCAGAGCCAATACTGGGAAGTAGGCAGTGTAGATCCACGTCCAAACATGTAACCATTATGCTACATTTAAGAATTTTTTCTATCTAAATGTCTGTTTTATGTGCTGTGTTTTCAGCACTGTCTCTCTGCCCTTTTTGGAATATGTGCTCTTAGAGTCCACAGCAGTAGGCCTGGTGACAGGCAGGTCAAGCCCTGCCATCTCTCCTCTCTGTCACCAGCTGGGTAACCTACTCCCTCTCACCAAGCCTGGTCTCTCATCTGTAAACCAGAGGTAATAATATCTTCCTCTCACATGAAGAATGGCCATGTCTGTGCTGCCCCTAGTATGGCGGCTAGCACAGAGGAAGCCCTCAATACCTGGGAGGCATCACGGAGAAACACCCTGGAACTCCTGTGTCATGTGTTTCCGAATGTGGCATCATGTTGACAATGAAGGTGGACATTCTGGTCTGTGACTACTGGCCACTTGCCAATACCTGGGCTTTCAGGAGACCAGCCCCGGTCTGGGCAGGCAGGGCCCCCCAGAAACCCATAGTTTGATTGATTCACCACCTGAGACATGTCAGAGCAGAGACCAGTCTCCCTGGTGTTTACTATGAAAGCTGCCAAACATGCTCAGTGAGCAGGAATGACGGCCTCCCTCTCTCCATGGCCAGATCCCAGAGCCCGTGGGAAGTCAGCAGCTCATGAGACTCCATGAAATCAGTCAGGATGCTCGCAGGGGTGGAGTGCTTCTAAAAGTTATACAGTAATTTGGGTAAATTCAGATTTATCTCACATCGCTCATAACTTGATGGGAATCAGAATCATAGGGTGCTTCAAAGAGCCCTGATAATCTTCAGGCACTGGGAATTTTTTAGGGAAAGGCAACAGAAAAAAAAAAAAGGGGGGGGCTCTCAGCATGTCTTTTCTCAAACAACAGGGCTGTGGAAGGAATCCACAGGGCCAGATTGGTGCTTGAAGTTTATGGACCATAGTTATGCCTTGCACCACAGCGCAAAGCAAAGGGAATGCAGGTCGTGAAACCAGGGATATACATTTGTTGTGATAGACTTCAAATGAAACGGCATTGTGTGTTTCCATGTAAGAGCCATGTGGTTTTAAAGGGCTGTATAAAGAGAAGTTTGGCAAACAGATCCATTTCCCATGGACAGAGATTGTCATTTGAGAACCTTTGTCTTTGCTTAACACTTGTGGTATGTAAGGCAACCAACAGTCGTCCCAGTTTGCCTGGGGTGGAGGGGTTTCCCAGGACATCGGACTTGGTTTTAAAATTGGGACTGTCCATAATAAACTGGGAAGAGTTGGTCACTGCTTCATCCTTCCCAATCCTTTAGATTCTGGTCCTCTCCTCCCCCACTCGTCTCCTTTCCCCACCAGTATAAATCAGTAGTTCTCCAGGCTGGCTGCACATCAGAGCCATCTGGCGAGCTTTGGAAACGCCCGACACCCAGGCCACACCTCCCATCCATCACATCACAGGCTCTGAGTGGAGGTCCCAGGCATCAGGCACCAGGGTTTGGAATCACTGAGCACTAAATGGGCACCAAGTTAGCAACTGGTGGGGGGGGAAGAATGGGGCTGCTAACCACCACTCCCATTTAAAGGAAATCCTTCTGTGAACTAGGACTCCTCACGGCAAAAATAGGCTCATGTTAATTGGTTTGATAAATTTGTGTTTCTCTCTCAGTGTCTTCTAAACACCCGTAGATGCTTATGTGCAGGCAGTTACCTTTTGGAAAGTAATGGACATTTATAGTTTTACCACCAGATATGCTCAGATAACAACATAATGAATTGGACTTGGATATTACTAAAAGGCTCTCATCGTTGAGCATGCTAGCAATTTTCCCAGCTCTGACAATATTTTTCTTAACCTGACCCATTACTTGTGCTTCAAGACATGGAGGACCAAGGAAGCAAGAGCACTGAAGGCAGACAGACCAGGGTTGGAGTCTTCCTTCTGCTATTTACTGCCTAAGGAAGGTCAAATCATTTCGCCGCCCTGAACCTCAATGTGCTGATCCATGAAATGGGGACAGTAATGACGTACTGATGGCTTCTTCAGAGAGTCACTGGAAGGTAAAATAAAGGCATGAATGTGTTGAGTTTTACCCAGTGCCTGGCACCTGGTGGGCACTTAACAAGCGGGAACGTCTTCACCCACCTAGAGGGAGAATGAAGTAAGTGTGCATTTACCTGAAAAATGGTTGCTGAGTGTGTGGGAAAATCAATATCTGTGGCTTTGAAGCTGAGGGTTTCCCCTCCTGAGCCAACAGAATCCTTCATCCAGAACAACAGGCAGTTGAACTGCTTGCTTCCCAGCCCATTTGCACAGATCTCCTCCCAGCTCTCTGGAAGATACCGTATTAACATTTGAGCCACAGGCTTTGGTCAGGGCCTCCCTGAGCTGTCGCTTTTGATGTGGGCTTAGGATCTCAGGTCACTGGGAATAAAGCCCCTTTCATCAGCAGCAGAAGAAGGAAAGGAGCATGTGCTCAGAATTTAACTCAGTCTGTTCCAGAGAGACGGAGAGGGGGAGGGTGGGGAGCATGGGGGTGCAGATTAGAGCTTCTAGCTCAGTGAGCTCCCTGCGCTGGGTACACGGGAGCAGCCTGTTAGGGGGAAGGACTTTTCCACATGCTCTAAAGCGGAGCCCACGATCCAGCTCTGTTCACCCCAAGTCCTCCCTCGCTCTGCAGCGCTGAGTGAATCCATCTTGCTCATGACTCTGATTTTACAGGATGTAAGGCCTTTGCCCCAAGGCTTCATCTGTTCGTCGGAAAACCAATGGGGTACGATTGTCTGGCGTCTTCCTGCAGAAGGATAAATGGTTTTCTCCAGTCTCCAGATGTTGCCACCTTGCCGGATAGTGTGTGCCCGCCGCTGGCTCCTCTTAATTTAGTCTCCTTTATTCCAGGGAAGCTTGAGGGGGTCAGATGTTCTAAATGAAGGTATCGTTCAGCTCTTCACTGTTACAGGACTAATCTCCATTTAGTTCCTTAGAGAAACAGACTCCACTGCAGACCAGAGGCTCCCTAAGCTGGATGATTATCAGAATCAACCAGAAAGAGTCCAAAACTCCAGATTTTTTCCTGCACACAGATCTACTAACTCTTAATCTCAGTGATATGTGGGTGAGGACTCTCCAGGTAGACAGGGTCAGAATTGAATTGAGTTATATGACATGCAGCTGGTGTCTCGGGGTATTGCCTGGTGTGGGGAGAAACCCCATACGTTTGGTGACCAGAAGTGTCAGAAGTGAAGTGTTCTGTGTGAGTAACCAGGGACAGACACGCAGGAGACGCGTGTTTCTCCTGTACAGTTGCTCTCGGTTGAAAGCCTGGGACGCCCATTTCTGTTTTTCTCCCCGGATGATATGCCTCTAACATGAGGACAAGGCTACGTGCTCAGACTGCCTGCACAGCCTCCCTCAGACTTATCTAGCCATCAGCCCACCCGCCTCTCTGCTTTCCCTTCTGACCCCTGCAAAAACTGGCCTTTTGCAAAAGGCCAACCCATCGGTTTTAGGCCACTTTGTGCCGAAATGCTTTTTCCAAGCAGATGAAATCAACTGATTTCTTTCAGGATACGCCTAATGGTTTCTTTTGAAATCGCCTTTTGAACTTAGCTTTCGGCTCTAGGTCGTATTTAGAACATTTGAGAGGCTACAGGAATCAGAAACTAACAATTTTCAGCTCTGGTGGAAGTACTTAACATCCCGTGATTCTCGGCTGGTCAGATGGGACCTTTTCATAATGATAGCATGGTCTTGAAGGACAACTGACCTTCCCCAAGTAAATTCCCCCAAAAGTCAAAGTCATTTAAGAGTCCCTTCTGCTGCCAAACGGTAGACAATGTGAGCACCTTACAGGTCCCCTTTCCGGACACACTTCTACAACAATCTGTGCTTTAATAACAATGTGGACGGATATACAGGGAACAGAACATGAAGGGAATTCTTAACTCTGAGATGAACAGGCAGGAATAGCCTTGAGGTGGAATCACAGAGCCAGGTGCAAAATCCACCTTTACTGGCTTCTAATTTTTTATTTGTCTGATTGTTTTGGTTTTGCTGAATCTCAGTTTCCTCTGAATTATAGGGGTAGTAATAATGAGAGTTAAGGTTTTCTGAGGGCTTATTGTGCTAAGGCTTTTGGATGGGTGCTGTCTCATTTCATCACTTACAGAAGTCTGTGTGGACAGCACTATTATAACCCTTCTTCCCCATTTTATAGATGGGAAAGTTGAGGCAGACAGAAGCTAAGTGAAATGTCTGAGGCCAGAGGTACCAAACCTGCCTCCGGAGTCTGTGCCCTTAATGGCCGAGTGACACTGTCAACGACTTTCTTAGGCCTGTTGACATACGTTATGGGAAAGGACCTCTTTCCAACCCTACCGCATTCCCACACAGCTGTCATTGTCACCTCTATCGAACCAAGAGATGACACATGGGCTCTAAGGTCAGCACGCAGTTACTCCTGAAACTCATAACTGTCTTTCCATACCACCCTGTTTCCAGCACCAGACATGACACGTGGACATGGCACCTGGGACCTACCCTGTTCTGCCTGCCCCACCGCTCCCTCCTATCCCACGTGGAAGGATCCAAAGGTGGGACTCAAATCAGAACCTCTCTACAAAGTACTTAAACTGAAGCAACCATGTTTCCTCCAGGTTGTGTCCTTATTTTAATAGTTATGATACCGCAGGAGCACCAGGTACCACTAATGAGCACTTCCCATGAGGCCCACACTGTGCTAATCGAATCATTGCCCAGTTTAATTATTGCAAATACCTTGCGAGGTTGCTGTTCCTATCCACATCTTAAAAATGAGAAAATAGAATTCAATTATCCCATTTAATAGCTAAGCCACTGAGCTGGGAATGGAACCAGGTGCATGTGATTTCAGATCCATCCTGTCAGCTTCTGCTCTTGGAAACTCGTGATGTCAAGAAGCCTTTTCTTGAGCCCCCCCCCCACCCCGCCCCCAGTACCAGTCACTGGGCTGTGCCTCTGTTTTCTCTACTACGTGTTTAATAGGCTTCTGTTTGTCAGGAATTTTTCTATTTGCTCGCTTAATGTCTATCTTCTAAAAGCAAGCTGAAAAAGAGTTGAAATAGCATTCCGGAGTGACCTCTGACGCTCCAGGATTAAACTGTCTTTTAACCAGAGGGGTATAATAATAACTCACACGCGGGGCTTGTTACTCACCAACACTGTCCCTCTCTGCCCGTAGCTCCTCTCCTTTTCAATCTCTCTCTCCTACTCTCTCCCTCCACACCTTGAGTGTCTGCTTACATGAGAACATGTTATAGCATCTACCCAGTGCTAGCATCAATTATCTCACTTTGTCTTTCAAACAAGATCAATCTGATTTGAAAAAGGGAGGAACTGATGCTGAAGGCATCTGAGTGATGTGCCCTGGGTTACAGCAGCGGTAACCTGGCAGAATTAGAAACCGGCAAAGCCCTTTGACGGCAAATCCATCAGAACAGCGACCAAGTTGGTCCAGGCCGATGGGGCCCCCTGCTGCCTGCCCGGGGCCTTCTCCCTCCACATGGAAGACACAAGCCCCAGGCCGGTCCTTTCTCCCCTGTTCTGGGCTCACCACTCAGACAACAGTGTGAGGTGGGATCAGTGAGTGCAGACTTGGGAGCCTGAAGATTTGGGGTTTGACCCTTGGTTCAGCTTCTCGCTGGCAACTTTTTTTTTTTTTTTTTTTTTTTTTTGCGGTACGCGGGCCTCTCACTGTCGTGGCCTCTCCCGTTGCGGAGCACAGGCTCCGGACGCGCAGGCTCTCGCTGGCAACTTTTGAGCCTCCATTTGTTTAGCTGCTAAAAGAAGGTAATACTAGCCCTCTGCAGTGTTTTCTGAGGAGTCAATGAGAGAACGGTGAGTGAGGAACGTTGTATATGCCTGATTCCTAGCAGGTGCTTATCTGAAATGTGTATCTTCCAAGTCGTTTCCCTCCTTCTACACGATGCCCACCTAGATAAACAGGAAGCCAGGGTTCCTTTGTATGTCATTTATGTTGGTGTTTCTTGGCTGTCATGTCATGACACAAAAGTTGAAAGCTAAGTTGCCAGCAATAAAATGGGAAAACAGTAGAGGGTTGATATTAAGATTGAGGGTTTTGAGCACAGCTGCTTAAGCGCCTTCCTATGGCAGACCTTGCTCCTGACCAGCTGAGTGAATAATTGCTAAGCCTCAGGGTCCTTCTCTGTAAAAGGAGATAATAGTACCTTCCTCAGAGGGGTGATGCTGTCACCACACTTAGTACACTTCCTGGCGTCTGGTAAATGCACAACACATTTCAGCTACCATAATCATTCTTATTATTACTAGTTACAAAGACTGAAATTTAGAAATCATTTCATTTTAAGAACAATCAGTCCTGGTTCAAGTTTAATACTTTCATGTCACTTTTTCTTGCATTCTGAGTGGAAAAGGAAGGAGCAGAGCCATAGCTACAAGCCAAGAAATGTTCAGGGTCCTAAGAATGCCCACAGAGCGTCAAGCATGTGAGTGGCATGTGACATCTGGTGTCCAAACTCAAACACTGACACATATATAGTGTTTGTGATATGACAGTCATTATTGTAGATGCTTTATACTTATTAATTTCATCCTCACCAGCACTCCATAAAGTATTATTGTCACCATTTCAGAAAGGAAGGAAACTGGGCAGAGAGACTAAATGATTTGCCTAAGACTACACAGTTAATGTCGGAGTGAGGATGTGAACCCAGGCAGTCTGGCTACAAAGCTACGTACCCTCTATGCTATACTCTCAAACAAACAGATAAAGAAACGTAGAAAACCACGAATTTTTATATCATGTTCTTGATTAAAGGACTTAAATTCCAACAGTTGATTGCTAATTGAACTTTAGAGCACAACTGGTCTGTAAAATAGGCATCAGTCATACTTTCTGTAATCCTTTTGGAATTCCATGTATATTTATTTAATCAGATAAATTCCAAATAAAGTAGAGGCCTTTGGGTTTCAGGCCCCTGGCAGCTGGGCCTGGGGGAAGAGTAAGAGAAGAAGAGCCTCTTCCCAACCCCCATGTGGTAGGTCATTCTAAGATGACCCCCAATGAGTCACACTTTTATATAATCCCCTCCCCTACCCGTGACTGGCTTCTAGCCAGTAGAGAATGGTGAAGGTGATGGATGGATGTCACCCCTGTGGTTATAGTACCAGGGAGAGAGCCTCCCGCTGGCCTGGAGGATGGAAGCCGCCATGTTGTGAGACGGCCCGAGAGGGGGGGCTACATGCAAGGACCCCAGTGACGGCCAGCAAGAAAGTGGGGCCCTCAGTCCTACAGCTACGAGGAACTGAATTCTGCGGACAGCACTGTGAGCTCGGAAGAGGACCCCGAGATCCAGAAAGGGACACATCCCACCGACACCTCAGCCTTGTGAGACCCTGAGAAAAGGACCCAGTTAAACTGTGCTGACTCCCGACCCACAGAAACTGTGGGATAACAAATACGTGTTGGCCTAAGCCTCTAAGTTTGTGATCATTTGTTACGCAGCAATAGAAAATGAAGATGCACTGCTTTTGTCATCATGCAGGGGGAGAAGTTGGACTCAACAAGACTAGATAGTTCCAGAGGGATTAAAAAACAAACCTTCTAACTAACCTGACTCCTTAACTTAGCCCAAAAGGGTGTCTTCCAGGCATCAAGTTAAAAATGAGAAGAAATTCGGGCAGATTCCCTACCTAGGATCACAAATATACCAACAGAGAGATGTTTCTTCCTTTTGAGTTATTTTTTTCCCAACGGGGCATTTTTCTTGTTCTGCAAGGTTGTCGAACTTGAAGAGCAGAGACCACTTCAGGAGTCTATCTCCTTCATCCTCCTGGCTCCAGGAAGGGTCCCATCTAAATCACATTTAATGAAGGGGTGTCTACTCTTTACTTAAACCTCTTCCTTGACATTCCAGCGACTTAAAACCTTCAACCTCAGAAAGTTCTTTCTGTCCACTGGAAGGTCTCCTTCCTAAGCCTGCTTTCCTTTGGCCCCTTCTTGGAGGGGTAGAAGGCGGGCTGTCTGCATTGTATGCACAGTTGCACTTCATATATTTGAAGGCAGATAAATCCCTCTTAATGCCTGTCTTCCTGAGGCTGAAATCCCCTCACCCCACATCTCTGCAGCTCCCTGGTGTCTCCTGCACTGGCTTCCTGCTACACGCGTCTCTTACTAGAATATATAAAGACTCAACCACACGAAGTCACAATTCTATCAGCTTGGGTGTGTGTGTGTGGTGGGGGGGCGGATCAGAGATTCTATTTGACCACAGTGTAGCTAAAGAGAGCCCCACGGGTTATCTGGGGGTAAAAAGATTAGGAACGAGAAACAGGGAAGTGTTAAGGAACCGGGAGCTTGTGAAAAGTCTTCTTAGGGAATTAAGCAGGTGCTGGCAGATGCAAGTAGGACTTAGTCCAGAAAAAAATTTATCATGGACATTGTAAGGAGAAATTGCTGAAGAGGGAGATGAGTTACTTTTGATCGGTTGTTCTCAAAGTGTAGCTTGGGGTGTCTTAGTTTTCTGGGTCTGCCAAAATAGATTATCGCAAACTGGTGATTTAAAACAACAGGAATTCATTATCTCACAGTTACGGAGGCCAGAGGTTCAAAATCAAGGGGTAGGCAGGGCCACGCTCTTTCTGAAGGCACTAGGGAAAGATCTGTTCACACCGCTCTTAGTCTGTGGTGTTGCAGCCAGTCACTGGCGGTCCTTGGCTCGTAGACGCATCACTCCAATTTGCCTCTGTTGTCACATGGCCTTCTCCCCTGTGTCTCTGTCTCTCTTCTTTTCTTATAAGGACACCAGTCAAACTGGGCTAATGATCCATCCTATTCCAGTATAACCTCATCTTAACTACTGACATTTGAAATGACCCTATTTCCAAATAAAGTCCTATTCAGAGGTTCTGGGAAGGGCATGAATTCGGGGGGCGGGGGGTTGGTGGGGAACAGTAACTCATTATTCCCGTAAATCAGTTATAAATGTAAATTTGGGGGCCCTACCCAAGACCTGCTCAATCAGAAACTCTGCGGGAGGGCTCCACCAAGCTAGTTTAACAAGGCCTCCAGGTGAATCTGATGCTTGGACGTTTTGAGAAGCACTGATTTTGATATAACCGAGGCATGTTCCAAAATGCACCAAAGTGACCTTGACTCAGAGTTCAGAAATTCACAGACACAGGAGAATATCTTCAGTGACATGCAAAGTGGGCCATTTCATCTGAGATTGCATCTATGAATTTATTTTGGTGGGGAAACGTATTATTTTTCTATGAATACATTTAGAGGGTGCCTTGCACTTACATATCAGGAACCAACGTGTGACTGTGTTCTGTCACCACGCATAAGGGACAGCCCAAGAAAAACCCTGAGTAGAAAAACACTCTGATCTTAGATCACAGTTCATAAAGAGCCCTCGACCCCTGCTGAAAGGACTCAGCCTTGCTCAAAACAGTACAAAGGATCCCGAGGGAAGTAACCTCCGGAATCCAAATAAAGCCCCAGAAACTAGTCTGAGACCCAAAAGTGGCAAAGTCCAGGATCAAGGCAGCCCAGGAGGAAAACACACCAGGAAGAGGAGGAAGCATCCCCAAAGGAAGCATTTCCACCTCCCCCTTTGCTGAATGAACGCACCTGCCTGGGATGCTAGATGGAGCTCCTGAATTTTAGTACCGTCAGCAGAACTTCTGGCAGTCTGCGAAGCTTCATGCTGTATCCTTCAAATTTGCTGAGTTTTTATTGCAGAGTGTAGCCTGGAGACTTTGACTGCCTCTCGGGGTGCAGTAAAGGAAAGGACATGAAAAGAAAGTAAGATAGCATTAGGAAACGCCCCTCCCGCAGTGTGTAATGGAAAATAATCACAGAAAAAAGAAATGGCAATGCATCCTTTGGGGACTCTGCATGCTGCTTTGTGCCTGGGTTTCTATTCTTCTGGAAGGAATTATGCGGTGATGTCTGCTGCTGTGCAGGCTGCGGGCTCAGGTTTCCCAGACAATATCCTGACTTTGGACACATGTGTCTCAGCAAGATATATGTCCTTCGGCGTGGGAGAGTGCAATGGCTGCTTGGTGGCTTATTAGAAGAGTGAATATATTAAGCGAGGCAGCAGTTTTTATATTTAAAATTCTGGGTCTTTCTGACTCAAACATGCCTGGAGGAATAATACTGCTTGCTACCTCAATTTTTTGTAGACTTAGTCCTCTTAAAAGCTTCTTAAGAGAGAAATCAGGCTATTTAGAACATCAAGTACTGCTCAGATTCTGCGTGTTTTCTATAGGTGCTTTGAGATTTGGGGAGTGCTGTATCTAAATAGTGTGGATGCCACATCTGCAAGCATGTTTGTGGGAGGATGGGGGGTTGAATGGTACCCACCCCCAGAGGTTAGTAGGAGATGAGACAGGAGACAAGACCTTATGTAGATGCGACCCATCACCCTGTATGTGTGTGTCATTCACCCTGCTGGCCTCCTTCCACCTCACCATCCCATCCCACCCTAGCCCAGCCATCCACCCCCTTCCCTACCCCTGTATACTTATCCAATCTCCCTCCACCTCCCCCCACCAGTCCCCAGCCAACACACTGAGGGGGTCAGCCAGGGACCGCCAAGGCCTTTATACTCGTCCTGCCCCGTGACCACCACTCACAGGTAACACTGATACCAGCAGAGTCCCAAGTTCCATTTCCAGCAGGCGAGCACCCAAAGGGTCAGAAGGAGAGAGGCCTGTGTCCCCAGTCCACCCTCAACCCTCACTCCTCATAGGAGGGAAAAGGCACTTAGGACTCCTGGAGCCGAGGAGACCAAGCCCAAGAGAAGTGTTTCTTGAAACGTAAATGAGCCCCTCTGACAAAAAGGCTGGCTTTAGTGCACCTACATACTCCAAGTATTTACACCCAGCCCAGCCCACCCTCCCACTCTCAGGTGGAAACCCTAAGCACCTTTGGGTTAAAATACAGGCAGAGGTTTTCCTGTGAAAAATGCACCCTATCCATGTGTTCTGAAATGCCTGGAGGATCTAGTGCGAGATTAGCCATCAATAACCAATGTCAAAGCCAAGGAAAAAAAGAAAAAGAAAAAAGTTTCCTAAAACAGAGCTCAGCGGGGGCATACTTCCTGTTCCTTTCAGTATCAGTGGAATATTTGGCAGATCTGGGGCTGGAGAGGTGGGGAGCCGTGGACAGTCGGTCTGGAAATGTAGCTGTGTTCTGTTGTGCCTGCTTTTTAATCAACCTCATTAATGAGCAGATTTATTTAGATGACGCTAAATTATGGTATAACAAGTGTTATGCAAACAAAATATGAAGCACCTGAAAACTTTCTGGAAGCACTGCCAAATGCTCTCATAATACTGTCAATGATACAGCATCAGAGCGCTCTCATAAGGTATAAAGGTAAAGATAAGGGATTCCCCTCCGAGCTATTATACACAGCTTGATGAATCGTTCTAATTAGAAAATATGAAAAGTAATGCATATTATCCCAAAGAAGCTTCCTCCTGTGGCAATATTATGCATAGACTTTTTCAAAAAAAAGGTCCTTTTGAGTTTCCTGCTGTTTTTTGCTTCTTTTGCGCATAATTATTTAACATCTTTTTCTTTCCAGTCCTTTTGCACACTTTTTTTTAGAGCTTTTTTTACGAACTTGTCTCTCTTTCTCGCATTTCCTGTCATGGAGTAGGAGGATACGTTTTTATTTTGTAATAAGGTTGCTTAAATCACTTCCTCAATCTCTCTCTGGAGAACAGGGTTTCAGTAACAGCACTTCATGGGCTCTTAGAATGTCTTTCCTTTGTTGCTCCCTGCTTGGGAGATGGGGGGAAAATGGCACCTTGTCGTGGATCCGGGCCTGGCACCGGAAGCACAGGCGAGTCTCCAGAGATTAAGTACAAGTGGGGAGGGAGGGGCTGGGACCCCACTTGCAACAGCAGCCATCGCCCCCTCCCTCCCTCCCCACCCCCCCAGGAAAGATAAGGGTTAGGCTGCTTTCCACACTTTGCTGCTGGCAGCTTTTCTTCCCCCCCAAGGCCCATTTGTGTGTAGGCAGGTAGTGATGGAGTAGCCGATTTCATCCCCTTGAAAATATTTATGGCTGGTCATTGCAGATGGCCCTGGGCAGTAGCCTGATAAATTTCCTTGTGACCCGCACTGTCCCCCATGGTGAAATTCAAGATGAAACAATCCTAGAATGAACAAAGGGAGGAAGAAGCTAAATTTGCTAATTCCTTATCTTATTGGCAACTCTGCATGAGCTCTGCATGAGCCACTTTGTTTGGCCCTGGTGACTGACCACTGGCTGAGAAAAAGCCGTTCCTGGAGGGCATTTCCAAGCCTGAGCTGGAGATGGTTCAAAGGCACCCCGCCTTGTTTTGGAGAGATCTACACCTCATGCTGCGGGTTGCGCAAGCCTGGCAGGAAGGGAGGTCGCCCTCTCCTCAACTCTGGGGCAAGAAGTGAACTTTTGAAACTAAATGGTCCCACGGGGGCTTTGTTGGGATTTAGCGGTGAGGCCTCCTTTGCCGAGTCTGGGGGTTTCAGGAGACTCCCTCCCTTCTGACCCATGCTGGGGTATTAAGCTGGGGTATTAAACGTCACATGGTGCCAAGAACCCAGGGTGGCTCTCAGACAGGACTTGCCATCAAGAGTGGCTTCAAGAATTGAGGGTGCCCCTAAGGCTCCCACCCAGCCGGGTGCTTGGCGAGTGTGCCGCTCTGGCCGTAGAGTCACACGCACATGCCTTTGCCTTCTGGCTCTGCCTCTCATCAGTTATGTGATTTGAGTCACCCTTTACTTCATCTGTAAAATAGAAATGATATTTCTATCAACCTCAGAAGGTAATTGTAAGAATTAAACACTACGGTGTGTATAATCTCCTGAGTGATATCAAGCACAGAGTGAGCCCTAGTGAGAAACCAGTTATCACTGCCATTGGTATGATGGTGACGTTGTGATGGCTTCCCAGGGACTCTGGGCTGGTGGCTTCCTCAGTCTTTTCATGTGTGAGGGTCTGTGCTTACTGCAGAGCTTCTTCTGGTGCCTGTCCGGCCTCAAGGTTGAGCCAAAAGCCTGTTGCCAGGAAATTTAGGCCATCCCAGAATGTAAAGCACTAAGGTCTCCCCGCCAATGCTCGCTCAAAAGTATTTACATCACAGACAAACGTCCCTGACATACAAGTAACACACATTGAGCACGTAAATAAAAACTTTTTGACAGAATCAAGTAACTCTTAGTCCCACACGATCAAGTGCTATGCGTGCCCTCATCATGTGGCCTCCTCATGCAGCCAAAGGGATGAGCAGTCACATACATGACTGTAATTGGCCTGCCTTTCACACAATACAACTGCAGCTTTCATTTTATCTTCTCCTTTTCCTAGTTCTCCAGGACATAGAATCAGTGTTTGTGGTGACTGTTTTCCTGATTCTGGAGAAATTTTAAGATATGATGAAAGTCAGTGCTTTCAAATTTCTGAGACTTATAATCACTCCCCACTATCCCCAAGGCCAACTGGATGGTGCCTCCCAGGCTCAATTCTACACATCTTCTCAGACAGCAAGTGGAATTTCTTATTAACCTTTAAGGGTTTCCCTTCAAGTTCGTTTCTAACTGACTGCCTACAGAAGCTTCCATGTGTGCTGCCAGAGGCGGCCTGCATTCCCCAAGGAGAATCCTGAACATACGTCCTCTCCTTCCCTCCGTACTCACCCCAGCCATCCTGTGTCACCAGAAAGACCTGTGCCTCACTCTTTCCCATGCAACTCAAGGGATCTAGAACATTCTCCAGCACTAATTGCCTTGGCCACCAGGCGCCATGGCCAGTATTTGCAACATGCTCTGCAGGCCGCCCTTGACCTATCTTACTTCATTCACTCCCAGATCGTTCCCCGCCAAATGACAATGTTCTCTGCCTCACTGCTGTCCTAGGAGATGTTTCAATCGGTGAATAGACAGGAAAGCTGTTAGCTCAGTAACTGAAGTATTGGTGTTTCCTACCTCACAAGAAATAAAAGTGTCTTGGGTACTGGGGGAGGTGGGGGTCCCATAGGGAAATGAGAATGAAAACGAGAATCTCAGCCCTTTTGTTCCTCAGCTTAAACCCTCAGCTTGCTGGGCCCTCACTTTTCGTGAATAAATTTAGGTCAATAAATTTCAGGAGATTTTTTTCCCCCAATTTCCCATCTCCACCCATGACCAAATGAGACTGGGTCTCTCTGGGACCCAGTCCCATTTTGAATGGCATGTGGTTTCTAACACCCTTTCAGTGGAATAACATTGAAAGGCTCTCCTTCACATCCTAAGGTTCTTGAGCCTATAATTAAATCACTTCTGGTCAAAGAACACTACTCATATCACCACTGAAATACACAATCTCTATGTTCCTAGACAGAGCAATCATCAACTACCGGAAGAGTAATGCTCTTAAGAAGTTGAGACAATCATTTCCATCTTCGAAACTGGATTTGGCTTCCTTTAGCTCAATAAAGTCCCTATCCAGGTTGTACATTGTACTGTGAAACATTCTAACACATGGATTTCTGCACAACGTTCGGATTCTGTTAGGAAGAAATAGGGAATGGGATGGATATTGGGTAGGCAACCAACAGTGTTGACCTTTCATGGGGCGCCAGAGCACTGATGCTGTCCGTACTTCCGCTTCATCACATCCCCGTGGAGTGGAAGAAAATAGGGGTGGCTGCTAATTCCAAATGGAAAAATACTACACGGAAATGACTTACTATAAATTTCAGGGTAAATTCATAACATAAGACCAGGATACTGCCTTGTACTCCCCATTTCCTGCTTTTCCTGAATAAAGCACCCACTGGATATAGAACTTCAAACTGCCCACTGTCTTCTATAACTTCTGCCTTCCAGCTCTTCTGCCTAAGATGCCTCTATCTGGCTTTAGAAGGGACTTCATTTCACTGTGTGTCTTTGTCATGCAGTTGTTCTTTAGAGACAACAAAGATGGAGTTCATAGGATCGTCGATGAAAAGGAAAAGCAAGTTGTGTAATGGAAACAGGCTTGTCTCAGCGTTACCTGGCTTATTGGCTGAAGAGCCAGAGGACTCAGCTATAACGGGTCATGGACATTTCTGGCTTCTCTGCCACTCATGTCAGTTGCAAAGTGGTTATCCTCTCCTGTCTCTCTCCACTCAAGAATGACTGAACTGTGATTGGGAATAAGAACTCAAGTCAGTTGCCTTAAATTAAAAAGAAGTTTGATTGGCTCGTCTAAGCAAAAACGTAGGGAGATCAGGGGTCAGATGTGGTTTATACAAGGTCCAGGCTGTACAGTTCATGATTCTCTTGGCTTCAGATAGGTATGGCTACTCCACGAATAGTTTTCATTTTTGAGCTCTTATCGATAGAGCTACAGAAATTCTGGACCTTATGTCTGTACATGACCACCTCCATCCTAACATTCCAGGTAGGAGTCCTGAGATTCACTTCGACTGGTTCACTTTGGTCATATGCCTTCCTCCTGAATAGGTAACAATGAGCAGAAAATGGGATGTGCTTATTGTCTTAGATAACTTAACTAAAAATGACCCCTGGACCGTGGACTATTAGACTGAACCATCTGAAACTGCTAATAGTCAGTCTGTCAATTTTTGACTTGTAGAAACAGTATTTTCCTATGGTCCAACCTAACACATGGGACGTGTGTGGAGAGGGATGAAAGCCAAATGAAAACCCACATGGTTAAACAAGTGGGTAGGAAACCAACACACCCCATGTGTGTCCACTGCAGGGAAGAGGTTGGCAATATCTCTCTGACTGGCTTTACTGTGTATTAGCTATGTTAAGTCGATTTTTCAATTTCTCGGTTTCCACATTCACAAAATGAAAATCACAATAGCACCTACCTTGAAGGGTTGTGTAAGGATTCAGTAAGTTAAAACACAAAAATTTTAGAATAGTATTGAATACCTAGCTCTCAGAGATTATAAGCCATTATTATTATTGTTGTTTTGGTTGTTATTTCCGGGCAAATGCGATGGCCTTCATTTACCATCACCATGGGGCTTCTTGGTTCATACTTGGCTGACGTGCTATCTTGTAACCAATAGCAATCGCTGCACTCCCAGAGCATTAATATTCTGGGGTTTACTAAAAATTGGAGTCATTACATTTCATCGCACTGAGAAAAGTTTGCTTTCATTTGTATGCTTTCATTTGTACCCACAGCGGCTCTGCGATCTCCACGTTCTCAAAGCCAGTTGAGTCAGTGAGTTACCCCAGTGACCTAAAGTTAATGAAATCTTCTGCCAGAATCACTTTCTAGAAAGCACAGAGTGGCTCGATAGGCCCAGACTCAAATAAGATGACTCTTTTCATGCGCCTCTCAATCCCAAGGGAAATGTCAGGGGTCCCACTCTCCCTGACCCTCTTAAAGGAGGTCTACTTTGCTGGCTGTTGCTAAACCCTGGGTCTCAGTGTTATTGGCAGCATCCTAGGAAAATCATCTTGGTTCACTCCTCTACCTCTCACCAGAATTTTATCAAAACCATCCCACGCTAGGTGGGCAGCCGCACTACCCTGAGGGCACCACCCGGCCCTGCAAGAAGCCCACCCTCTCCCATTCCCTCTGCTGTGCCCTCAGAGGGAACCAGGGTTGCACTGATGCGGCAGCTGCAGGGGAATGTTGGTGGTGGAGATGGGGGTGGAGTTCGGGCCGAGGAAGAGCTGTTCTGAAAGGAGAGCAACACCGTCCAACCACGCCCCAGGCTGCCGCCCCCCGCCAGCAATCTCTGCTGAGTGTCAGAGCTGGGTAAAGGGGAGTAGATACCTTCTCCTATAAGCTAAGGTGTTCAGGCTGCGTGACTTTTACATTCACACTCAGCGACAAACTTCTAGGACTCAGGGGTTTGGGAGATCTGGTGACATCCCTCCCAACCAATTCCACTCTAAATTCCCAGGGACACCATCTGTTCACACACTTTACAACCCAAGGCAGACCCTGTGCTGGGCTCCAAATATACAAAATCACGTCAGGCCACAGCCTGCTTTGTACCCACCAAATGGAGTCTCCATCATGAATGCCTTCACGACACAATCCAGGGTACCATCTGGGCCAAACATGATTTATCTCTATCTGCCTGGATAATAAGGCCATTGTATAGGAACCACCTTTAATTCATTCAATTTTTTGCATAATGCAAATTAATTGTAATAGCCACAAAGATACTAGCCAGCTTTTAATGCATGGGGATTCTGTATCAGGCAACTAAGCCCTTGCCTGCATTATCTCATTGAACCCTGACAATAACCCTCTGAGGTATGATGTACCAGCCCCATGCCGGGTATGAGGACGTGGAGGTCAGGTTCAAAGAGGCTAAGTAACATGCCCAAGGTCATCCAGCTGATATACGACACAAGGAAGGCAAAACTTAAAGTAGGTGTCTGCTTCCATAGTCAGCCTCCTTAATTTTTAAAGTGCCCATGTCGCAGCCTCCTTGGGTACAAACACAGATCACTTTGGGCCCCCCTCTCAGCCCCCAGCACAGAGCTGAGCACCTATTAGAACCTCACAAACCCCTCTTCTCGTTTGCGTTTCCTCCCATCAGGCCCACTGAGCTTCCAACAGATGCCCTGTCCACTTCTGGCTCCACCTCATCTTACTGTTCCTGTCATCATATCATCCACGACTACTGTATACCAAACAAAAGCAAGAACTATTAGTTTTGGAAGCCATCACAGGTATGAAATGAATTCAGAAAATTTGGCTTCTGGCCTGCTGAAACTTGAGGCATCAAGCGAGCACATGTTGTTCAAGTTTGGGCATTTTTCTAGAGCTGTGTGGCTCCCTCAGCTTTCGTTCCACATTCTTTGGGTGCTTGGCTGGATGTTCAATGTACAGCATTAAATTTAACTTCCCAGCCCTGATAACGTCCCAGCTCTGGTAAATGGACCAAGGTACCTGGTAATTCATCTTACCCCAAATGTTCACAGCTCAGTGAGCATGCCTTCATTATCCTAGAAATCATTTGAATGTTTAACAAACATATCTGGCATATTCTCAGCATTCACGGTTCCCATTTTCACCTAACCTGTCATGAAACGTGCTATGTGTATACAAATCAACAATTCGTGCAGGGATGATTTTTCACCGTGTCTGAGAAAAGACGTTCAGGTTTCAGATTCTTTTAGGAGAGAGGCTTCTCCTTCTTCGACAGCTTCTGTGTTTTGACTCTGAATAGTTATTCCTCCAACGTGGTAGGTCCTCCTTCTATTCAAGACCCAGTTAAAGATTCAGACCCTGTATGAAGGTTTCCCTGAGTAATAACACTTCTACTGTGCAGTTGTGTAACACTCCCTTTTCCGAGTTGATAGTGTGTGGTTGCTATTTCTCGAGGATTACGAGGTCATGTGAGCGTGGTCCCTTCCATTAGACTCCAGGGGTTTGCCAGTTTCTTTTGTGTGTCTCCCACACACTTTTGTGAAAATATCCTACAAAGACCCTCCAGACAGCCACAGACAGGGTGTCCTAAAGCATGAAAAAATATATAGCCTGCTCCTTTTTTGCAGGTTGCCTGCAGTTGAGTTGGAGAGATAAGATTTTATAGATGGAATAATAAACCATGTAAGTTAGTGTGGTAGATCCTTGGTGTTCGCCAATATGCAATTTTAATGAGCTTCCTTATGATAGAAGATACACGCTGGCAATCAGCCAAATCATCCAGGCATACACATAGAGCTTATCCTACACGTTGCTGGCTCACAGAGTGTTTAAAAATTTAGAAATTGGCTGCCAAGAAATTTGTAAAAATAGAACACATTGCAGATCTGTTTCCAGCTTTTCTTTAAAAAGTCAAATAAGTTTCTCTTTTTGGAAAACAGGTAATGCTGAATCCATATCCCCATTCCAAGATGCCTTTGGATGGGGTGTGAGTCCTCCATTTTTCCCTAGTACTCATCGTTTTCTACTTTTTCTCCCAGCACTAAGTCAGAGCTCAGCTAACATTTATCATCTTTTTTACTTTTTTTAAATTTTAGAATTTTTCTTTTCAAAAAACAAGAAAAGAGAAGCAGACTGAGAGGGCTGCCTTTTGTTTTTGTTTTTGATTTTTTTCAAAAAGTGGGTAAGAGGTACATTTCTAATGGAAAGGAAGACTATGACAATGAGTTTAACAGGAAGAAGTGTGTTTGAGTGAAATAACCCAGCTTAATGTTCCATTACGAAACAAAATGTGATGAGAACTATGATCTGTGAACTGGTCAAGAATACATCCGGCTGCAAGGAACAGAAAACTCAAAACTATTGGTTGAAGTATGGGGGTCAAGAATACATCCGGCTGCAAGGAACAGAAAACTCAAAACTATTGGTTGAAGTATGGGGGTCAAGAATACATCCGGCTGCAAGGAACAGAAAACTCAAAACTATTGGTTGAAGTATGAGCTCCACAAAGCTGTCAGAGACAGACTCCTATCTTTGTTTTTCCATCTTTTGTGTAGTTTTCACGCCCATGGTTGAAAATTACTTTGCACATTTCAGGGAACAAGAAGGAAAAGGGATATAAGGCAGCCTTCCCCAAGCCCTCTGCCTGTGCCCATTGGCCAGGACTCGGTCACACATCTACTCCTAATTGCAAGGAAACTGGGAAATCAAGTTTCAGCCTCTAGAAGTGAGGCAGAAGGGAGAAGGGGGTTGAGTGAGCCCTTCAAGGTTATCGCCACAGTCAGTATGCGGAAAGCTGTGTTTGGAACAGACAGAAATGGAAATGCCATCAGAGTGCGTTGATGAACCTGGCCCTCTGCACTCATTTGCACGGCCCTGGAAGCATCTGAGGTTGCAGTCCCTGGTCCATGACCTACTGAAATTGTTGCAAACCCAAACTTGAATCATTCAAGGTGTGAGCCTGGTATGTACGGGGAATCACTTAGCTGGATGTCGGAGCCCAGTGTAACCCACAGCATCCCCCTCAGATCTGGACTCTGCTTCCCTCTGTCAGGGCCCACACAGTAATGTTGGTGAAATAATAAAATTTTATTTCTTTGTAAGAAAGGGCCCTGAAATGAAAGACAACCAACTTTGTAAGTAACTTAAGTCCTATATTTATAGTCATTAAGGGTCTAAAGGAACACTTATATTTTTCTACCACATTTTATTGCATTGTGTGAGGGATATTATTACATTACAATAATATTTGCAACTCTGGAGATTTGCTAAGGCTTCAGAATGTATCTGCTGTGAATTCCAGGGGTCCACTGTGTGTAATAAATTACTGTGTGGTAGAGATCAAAGCCATACCCTTAGGGAATCAGGGGAGGGATTAGCATGGGCTGGACTGATCAGGAAGACTTCCACCATTCATTGCTGGAGCAAATGGACACACAGGCAAACTAAGTTCAAGTGATGGATTCTTTTTTTCCAAGATTATAGCAGCATCTCAATTACCTGGAATTCAGATGTCTTGTAAGATCCCCTATCTGGAACACTTCGGAAAAACACTAAAACAAGCACAAAAGGCTACTAGAATAGCCAAAAGAGAACTCACTAAGTCCATGTACTGAAATGTAAATGTTTTATTCCTAAGGAAACCTCACTCAAATTATGAACTCTTGCTTTACTTAAACGTTCACTAAGACTGGTATTCTGGTCTCAGTCTAAAGTTAAGTAGGAATGGCTGATTTAAAGAGACATCATAGAAGTAGACCTACTGATAGAGGCAAGAAGAATGGCAGCAGGGAAAAATACAAGAAATATTCTAAAAATCAGAAATCCAAAGACCTTGCCTCCCGGAACCATCTAATGAAAAAACGTCTAAAGAAGGCCAGTCTTGGATCGGTACAATAACGGTGGTATTTAACCCTCATTCTGACTCATCAAAAAAAAGGTTAATTTATGTTGAGAGTCACTGTTTAGTAAGTTAGAGAACTGTGTTTTATATTTCAAAAAAGATTTTCATATAAATGATTAAAATAAATGTTTTCAATCTTAAAGGGAATAAGTGTCAGTTATCTGGAAAATTCTTATTGGGGAGGACTTAATTCCCTAATAATGCTGGAGAGATGTGATTGTATTGTATCTATAGAGTGAAGTTATGTGTATATGTTCAATTTGTAAAAACATAAGAAAACGATCTGTTTAGTAGGTAACCATCCTTTTCTAATTATAATCCATTTTGAGTCAAGCTGTAAATATTGCCATACTTGAACACAGAATGAAATAAACATGCTCCAGGATATTTACTGACCCATACTAACTCCTTAAGTCAATGTGAGTCCTATACAAATTGCCTCCAAATCATTCCAAACCCCCTTCCTCTCACATATAACACAGGCAAGACTAGACATTACAGGACAGAAAACAGAACAACCAAAGTATGATGCTTATTAACCACAAGCATATGGAACACTCAAGCATGTTTGTTTGTTTTTTAATTACTACTATTTATTTATTTATTTATTTATTTATTTATTTAGGCTGCGTTTGGGTCTTCGTTGCTGCGCGCGGCCTTTCTCTAGTTGCGATGAGCGGGGGCTACTCTTTGTTGTGGTGCATGGGCTTCTCATTGCATGACTGCTCTTGTTGCAGAACATGCGCTCTAGGCGCACGGGCTTCAGTAGTTGTGGCAGTGGGCTCAGTAGCTGTGGCTCGCGGGCACACGGGCTTAGTTGATCCGTGGCATGTGGGATCTTCCCGGACCAGGGATCAAACCTGTGACCCCTGCATTGGTAGGCAGGTGGTTTCTTAACCACTGTGCCGCCAGGGAAGTCCCTCAAGCATGTTTTAATGACTATGAAACATAGTCATTCATAGTCTATGAATGTGGTTCTATGAATGTGGTTCAGTTCGGTCAACTGAACCACAGTATTGAGACGCATCACTTCCAGTAAATGGACACTAAATATTTTCCATTAAAGAAGTATTAGCAGTCTCAAAACTCAGGCCCTTCTCAATTACTCTTCTGTTCCATAACCCTGCTGCCTAAAAGGGTATATGTTATATGGTGTTTGACGCTTGAACAGGAAGCAATATAGAGCCACTTGGCTGTTGGTTCTTTTCATATCTCTTTGACAGAGAGTGTGCTTTCTCCTCTTACTCTGATGGAAGAAGGGTTGGACTTTATCAAGTGCCTTCTCTCAGGTGCTCCTGGTAGCGTTTGGCAGTGCCACCTGCCCCAGGAGTCAGGTAGAGAGCAAGGGAAAGAACATTGCTCTGGAGGCCATGTGAAGAAGAGGTAATGAGCATCTCGCCTGCATCTATGAGTGTAATGTGAGGCCCAGCATCTGCAGGAAAACCAAGGTTTTAGAGAGCATCCAGAGATTGAAAGGTTAAACAGAGATAGGTAAAGAAGGTTTCTGAGGTTGAAAACTAAAGCACCTTTTTTTGCTATCAACCTTGATTCTCAAACTAGGAATCAGCATCACTGTTATCATCGTCATGCTTATTATATATCACCTACCGCTTTTTCAGTATGAATGAAGCCCTATGCCAAGCATTTTATATAAACACAAGCTCTTATTTAATCCTAGGAGGTAGCTATTACTTTCCCATTTTTATTGCTAAGGAAATGGAAGAGTAAATAAAGAGGCTTGCTTAAGTGGTAGAAAATGGTAGCATTTGGGATATGAACCCAGGCATCTGCCTCCAAAGCCCACAGCTCAAGTGCTGATCAATGTTCTTAGGCTCACCAAGTAACCACGTCACCCTCCAACCTCTTCCACAGAGTCAGGCTCAAGGAAACTCTCTCAGTCCTGCTTGGAGGAAGTGGCCTAGTTTAAGAGCAGCATCGGCAAAGAAATGGAGGGGTTCCAACCCTCTGTGGCTCAGATTCTGGTCTTTGCTGCTCTCTGGCCTTCTGTGCTTCCCAATGACTATCCTAGCTCACGACAGCCCCTCACGACTCCTTTCACAGCGATGCCCAAGTGGTACAACTGCAAGCTATCCACGTAGTTATACCTCATAGAAGGCAAGAATGAGTGAACTGTAGGCAAAGGGCTTTCCTTGTTGAATTTGTCTTTAAACAGGTAGAAGGTCAATTGCCTAGACCTACAGCTGCCAGGTATTAAAAAGCCTGAGGTAAGCCGACACAACGCTTTGCGGTTTCCTATTAGCCACCTCCCAATCATGTCAAATACGTCTACTAAGACCCTTCTTACTTTCCTGTAAAGCTGATTGGTTTCTCTCCACTAATATCTTTCAGCAGCATCACTTTCTTTTGGGTCCTTGTTCCCAGATCTTTAAAAATTTTTCATCCCTTTAATGAGCTGGCCCATACAGATGAAGCCAAATGCCCGGGCTGGCCAGGAAGAAGAAACGAGGTCCATGAGGAGGGAGGAAAAACAGTTGACCTCCCCTTCTGTATGCCATTCTGTCCCACCCCGAGTCACCACCACTGCTCAGAGGAAAAGGAAGACCTAATACATCCTCCTTCTTAGTTAAAACTGTGGGAATCAACTTCTTCCTCCTACCACCTTTCTTCTCAGGGCATCACCTGCTTGCTTCTTTTGCCTGGTTCGTGGTTTCCTCTGAGATCTAAGCTTCTAAGTGATTCACATGCTTGGGTAGCCAAAAGAACCTAATTCTTGCATTCCGCCCCACTGGCCTCACCCCATCATACCCTTTCATCACCACAGCTGTCCTTTTCCTGAAATCACAGCCACCAGCTTCTCATGGCCTTTGCCAGAGTTGCCCACTCTCTGAAGAGCCCCTCCTACTCGTGGGCACCATACAGAGGCAGCTCACTTTCCCACCTCCTCCGAACTTATCCCCAACACCTTCTACGTCTGTCCTGCCCCAGCCCCATGCTGGGTTGGGGGCACAGGGGGGAAAGCTGGATCACCTGGAATCTGGAAGAGAAAAGTGGCTGGTATGGAAAACTGGGAACTAAAGGGAACGTCAAGGGCAGCCGCAGGGTGAAGAGCTGCCCAGGTAGGGCTGGGCCCGAGAGCGAGAGACAGAAGCCGCAGAGGGTTAAACGGAGAGCGGGAGCACATAGGCCCAGAGTGAGTGAGAGGTGGCAACCAAGCGAGGGGATGAGTCACACGGAACAACCCAACGCGCAGGGCCAATCCAGAGGAGCCGGGTCAAAACAAGTCACGACAGGAGAAGCACAGGATTGAGGGGAATCCAAGGACAGGAATCGGGAGGCAGAAACAGAGCAGAGTTGAAGGGAAGTGGAAGGACTCAAGTGGAAAACAATAAGAAGACGGGGGTAGGGGGTGTGGCAAGATAACCAAGGGCTGAGTTTAAATTCCACCACTTAGACAACGTCCCAAGCATATTTTGTGTCTGTTCATTCTAGAACAATATATAGGTTCAGGCACTGTAAAGCCACAAGGGGTTTCTGATGGTTTATTACTCCCTGATCTGAGGCATTGTTTCTAAGAGATGCCAAGGACAGTTGAGTCCAGCTTCCCCCCATAGACTATTCCTTTGCTCGTTAGCTGGGCACAGACCTGGACTCAAGTCCGAGTTTTGCTGGTTAAAGTTGACCTACCATTTGGTTGGTTTTGACACACAAATGGCAGTGTTATATGATTCAACCTGACATCACAAGAGCTTAGACAGTTTACATTACTTTTCCAAGCCTCAGTTGTCTGCTCTGTAAAATGGAGATAACACCTCCCGTGCTGAAGTGATTCGATGAAGTCACAGATTTTAAGGTGCTTGGCTTAATGTCTCATACCTGGTAAATGCTTAATAAACATTAGCTATTATTATCCATAGTTTTTAGGAATAAACATTTTGGAATTAAATTTGATAGTAAAACACTAAGAACAAGCACTGGGCAGGTAGTCCTGGACATACATGAAACGCTTTTTTTTTTTTTTTTAACATCTTTATTGGAGTATAATTGCTTTACAATGGTGTGTTAGTTTCTGCTGTATAACAAAGTGAATCAGCTATACATATATATATCCCCATATCCCCTCCCTCCTGCGTCTCTGCTGTATAACAAAGTGAATCAGCTATACATATATATATCCCCATATCCCCTCCCTCCTGCGTCTCTGCTGTATAACAAAGTGAATCAGTTATACATATACATATGTTCCCATATCTCTTCCCTCTTGCGTCTCCCTCCCTCCCACCCTCCCTATCCCACCCCTCTAGGTGGTCACAAAGCACCGAGCTGATCTCCCTGTGCTATGCGGCTGCTTCCCACTAGCTATTTTACATTTGGTAGTGTGTATATGTCCATGCCACTCTCTCACTTTTTCCCAGCTTACCCTTCCCCCTTCCTGTGTCCTCAAGTCCATTCTCTAGTAGGTCTGCGTCTTTATTCCTGTCCTGCCCCTAGGTTCTTCACGACCTTTATTTTTTTTTAGATTCCATCTATATGTGTCAGCATACGGTATTCGTTTTTCTCTTTCTGACTTACTTCTCTCTATATGACAGACTCTAGGTCCATCCACCTCACTACATATGAAATGCTTTTGATGCCGAGTAGTATGCGGCCCTCAGTGAGCTGTTTTATCTCCATCTAACTCAAGCAGGAGTGGAGCATACGTTTAAAACCATGCCCAGGCTTTGAAGTCAGCCAGACCGTGGTTGAATGAATCTACCTTTACCACTGGATGACCTTGAGCAAATCACTCAAACTTTCTGAACCTCAGCCTACTTATCGATTATCTGAGGATAATAACAGTACCTGCAGAAATACAGCCTGTGACATGTTAGCACAACACATAACAAGTCGTGAGTGATCAATAGATAGTAGTCCTTACATGCTGATTGGATCTCTATTCTGACCCAGGCCTGCGCACGAATTCCAGCTCCCAGCACGAAGCCACAGCAACTCTTGTATAGGAAGAGAACAGTAGATAAGCACGCCCTCCTATCTTCCGTCTATGGACCCATCTCCCATCCAGATTCTAGGACTTGTCTTGCCTGGAGGTCCTGGATTTACTGTGCTGCCAGCCACTGGCCAGTTTTGTTAGGTGGCTGGTTGTTTCGTGGCAGGCAAATCTGGGAGGCTATCTGGCTGGGTCTTGGAATTCTTACTTTGCCCGTGGTTTTTGGGTTTCAGAGGTTGGAGGGGAATTCTTGGCAGGTTGTTTCTCGTTCAAAATAAAATAGCTTGTTTTAATTAAAAAGACTTATTAGGTTTCTAGGACATCAAATGGCTCTTATGAAGGAGAATATTAATTGGTTTCAGTAGAAGGGTCACACAGAAGCAAAGAGAGAATGTTTCCTTCTAGATACAGATGGGTTTCAGAACTTGGTGCAAAGAGCCAACAAGCACCCACTGGGTACAGCTGAGGACGAAATGTCTGCAGGCGTTGGGCTGAGCCTGGTCTGTCTGCTGTTTGTCCCATTAGGAAGTTGAGTGACACCAACCCCACTGCAGCCAGATTACATGTTGCTCTGGGAATCATGTTATGTCATCTTGCAGAAAAATCGGCACCAACATGTCAACTTTCTTCAGGAAACATCAAAGGCCTGCTCCTCTCTTTCATCTTCCCGGCTCTATACCTCCCAGGCTCCTAAGTTGCCTCCTGTGGCTTACTCTCTGCATTGAGATCGGCAGAGTTTATCAGCTCAGCTTGTGTGGGGTGACCCACGCTGCACAAACAGACCACAGCGGTAACACGGAAGCAGCTAAGAGAGCTAAGAATACACCATCGTGACATGGGCGTGCTGGGCAGAAGTAACAAGGGCCATGGGACAATTTCACTTTGGTTCAAGAAAAATAAAATTTTGGACCCTATAACATCCAAATGGTTCTGTTGGAATTGCTGGCTTGGGAAAAGGTACTGGGTTCAATTAATGAGTCAATCAAGTTTCTGGTATCTTTTTTCTTTTGATAGTGTATAACCTGTGGATTCAAAATGGTCTCCTTTACGGAGTCTGTGGGAACAAGTTCAAGCCCAAGAAGAACATTAGAGCTAGACCCAGTTGGCCTCTAATCCAGCTGAAGAGACTCAGGGGATTTTATGTCTCATTCAACACCCCATCACACTGGGCCCAACAAATTGTACCTGAGAATCCACTGGGTCAGAAGACAGACCCAATAGGAATTTCTGTGATACCTAAACATGAGGCATCCAGAAACCTCTACCTTTGGGAAATGGCTCCTTTCTCTCCAAGTCTACTCTGGGCTGTATTAATCTTGGTTCAGAGAAATGGATTGAAACTGAATTAGTCTTGGGCAAGTGCGTTTAACCACCAGAGTCCCATCCCTGTTGATTACATGTAATATGCTGGGACAAGAAGGTCATATTCCTACTAAAATTAGCATCTTGCCTGAGAGGTAGCTTTTTACCAAAGCCATGGCAAATGCCATTCCCTTTGGCTCTGTGGGCTTCTGTGGTGACTCTAGCAGCAGTTCCTGAGTGGAAAACCAAAAAAGGTCATACTTAAGTATCTCTCAAGTGACAACAGCTTGAGGTCTCTCCATCCTCTTCCCTTTATCTTCCCTCTCGGGGGTGGTGAATGACCGACCATCAGCACTTCCCAGGGGAAGTCACTAAGTTCATGAACGTGATGCCATGGTGAAAAGAGAGGGGTTATGAAAATCCAGAGAACCAGCCAGCTCATGACCACCTAGGTATATACAGCATCATTTCCCCATCTTTGACAATGATGCTATTAGAGGAACCTCTTCTCTTTTCCACTGTGGGCAAGTGGCTTATACTCGTTCTCTTTTCTACTTCTTGATGATGTTGTGAGAATTAATGAGGGGTCTGCCACCCACTTTTAACTTCTCAGATAAAGAAAACCTATGAATAAAAGTCATTTCAAGGGAGTAATGGGGATGGTGAATGCCGTGATACAAATGAAGTATCTGAAAGCAAGCTCCAGTAAAGGCTATTAATGTAATCATGGAAGTCTACTGGGGGTCTCCTGTGTACAGGGCACTGTTCTAAGAGCTTTGTATACACCTCAAAATAACCTTATGAGGTAGGCATTATTACCCAAACAGACAAATGAAAAACTGAGCCACAGAAGTGTAATAACTCACTTAAGTTCATACAAGTAGTCAGCAGTAGCCTCAGGCTTCAAATTGACGTAGTCTGACTCTAGAACCCAGGCTTATCACCGCTACTTCATACTGTGTTTTGTACTCACCTTAGATCTGTTAAGGCCTACTGGTTCTACTGTATCCTATTTAAACTGTTTCTACGAAATGGAGAAAATGACGGGGCTAAATTTCTTTCTACAAGGCTAGGATTCTCTCTGGCACATTCCAGCTGATGAACTCCCATCTAATTAGTTTGGGATGAATTAACCTTAAATCACCTGGCCTCTGCACCCCCAAAGTGCTTAGTTGGCACCTTCAGATTGCTCCCCCTGGAGGAGTACTTTGGAACTTCAACGTAACAGTTGAATGTATCAAGAGGCAAAATGCCTGCATCAGCGGGGAAAACCCTGACACCATGCATAAGCAGGACCAGCAATGAAATTCCACTCACTGAATTTATGTCAGCCATTCCTAGATGCCCATTTGTAACCTGAGGTTGCCCAGATGAGTCCATCAGCAGGCTTGTCAGAGGCAGTTGTTAGAATTCCACAGTCCCCCAAAGCCCTTTCTTTCTCTGCAGGCAAGGTTTGGGAGACTCGTGCCCCAGTGGGCTGCATGAAGCTGCCAGCCAGCACGCAGAGCCTCTGGCAATTAGCACACAATTCTTTCAGTTCCTTAAGCAATGTTGATGGACCCTTGTCTTTCATTAAGCTGCCCAGAGGGAAAAATCAAGGAAGAAAGAGTTTGTTTTCAGATACAGTTCAACAGCAACCAACTTAAGAAGCACATAAATAATAATTTGCTCCTTGGAGAAATATTTAATTAATATAATTATTTAATTAATATAATATACCCCAAGAGTTAGTCCACATAGATCTGTTTAGAAAATGTCCAATTAGGATAATATACACCACATTTCAAGGACCATAGGGACTGTGCTGCTTCACTCTTTTTTGCCATTGTTGATACTTCACTCTTTTTTGCCATTGTTGTTTCTAAGGGAATAGTATGTGTGTGTGTGTGTGTGTGTGTGTGTGTGTGTGTGTGTGTGTGTGTGTGTGTATTCTTTTTTCATGTTCAGGAGCAGCATATCCTCTCAAAGGAAGGACAAGGAGCCATATTTGGTGGCAAATTATCACTCCAATTTGGGGAGTCAATGGCTTCTTAACAAGAGTCAGAACTGAAGTTGATTTAGAGCAATGAATGGGATCTGATTAGAAGGACAAACCTCATTGTCAATCAAATTCTGTGTCTATTGACGTGACTCTTAGGACAGCAATCTTGTGCTTTTATCTCTGTTTAGCAAAATGAAATGAGCACCTACTTCTTTTGAAAGGAGACTAAGGGTTCTCTTCTCCTGTTAATTTTTATTGGGCTTCCAGAAGGCCCCTGTCAACCTGGCTTCCAGATAAGTGTCCCCTAGTGTGGTCTCATTCCAAAGGATTTAGAAGTATCTTGAGTTGATCCCTGACGTAAAGTCCTTTACAAGTCTCACTTCGTTAATCTTCAGTGAGAGGGCGAATTTTATGAGACCATCTTATGGATGGGGGAAACGGAAGCACGAGAGTGAGACCATCTTATGGATGGGGGAAACGGAAGCACGAGAGTTGCGTCAATCAAGGAGGGCCCAAGGCCTGCTCTCTGTCCCTGCCTCTTCCCAGTCCGCCTTCTGGTCACACGGAACCTCGGGGCAGCCCAAAGGCAGCACTCTTCCCAAAACGGATGACAAGTTTGCAAATGAGGGTGGGTTGGTTTAGCTTTCTGACCTGAGCTTCTCAAACCTCCCACATGTGGCAGGTCAAAGCAGGACCAACCCACATACAGAACCAATTTTTGCCTGTCTGCCTACAGGGCTGGTGTGTCCAAAGCACACTGGGAAATTTAAGACAGTAACCACTAGTGTCTTTGACACAAGAAATGCCTACCAGGGTCTTTTTCCTGTTCATTATCAAGATTAATATAAGGATATGCTAGAGTGAACAGAAGGAAAGCAGTATTTGAGTGACTTTTAGCCTCAATGGGATGCAAATTCCTGCAGTGCAAATGCAGAAAGTGCCTCATCTCCTTTGTTTCTAGCCAGGAATAGATCACCTATTAGCCCTCACCACGAAAAGCATAGCAGAGCCCTCATTATCTCATATCCATGCTTTCCAAATCCATCAGCTCCCTGCTACACTGCTGGGCTTTTTAATTTAAATGTCAGCTAAAGTTAGAATGTGTTTTATAAAAATGTCAGAGCCCCGTTAACTTCGCTGCTGGGTCGGTCTCGTCTTTCACTTTGGGGTTGACAACGTTAAGGAAACGATTTCTCTAAGAACGCTTGCCTTAAAATTCCTCTTTGAATCTTCATGATACGCTCCTTAAAAATCTGAACTCTGGTTAAAAATCAAGGTGCTCCAGATACGAGTATCTATGAAATAGTCACCTCTCAGCCTGTATGAAAGATTTCTAAATGCTTCCCCACCTTTGAATTCACATTGTGAATAAAAAAATATTCTAAAAAGCTGGCTTTTCGGTGGGCTTTTGGAGGTGACAACTGTCCTTACAGGACGATCCTACCCACTGCGGCATCTGAGCGTCCCTGCTCCTCCTCTTCGCTAAAAGCTAATAATTCTTCCCAGTTATGGTGACAACCGGAAAACCTTCCACTCATTTCCAAACACCTCCCGAGCTGTGGTATGCTCTGGGTGAGATGAGACTAAATCGAGACTTTCAAAACCCTCACATCGGACAAAAACCAACCAAAATACCCACCCGCCCACAAAGTCTCTCCTCACTTGACTCCTAAAACCGTGTGCTTGGGTTGCTCATTTCGTTGCTGGGATTCACCACTCTGTGATGCTGCTTGAACTATATTGTTCTCTTGCTGTAGATAGAGGTCTCATCTGGCTCCATAAATGGTGCCCCGCTGGTGGGCAGATATCTTAGAATAGACATCTGGTGGTGACCCCATGTCAAGAAGAGTCCTGGGCACAGCCAATGCTCACTGACTTTGTTAGATGAATAGTTGGTGGGTGGATGACAGAGAGGACCTAAATCCTGGACCCCTGGCCACTGGCTTAGGAAGAAATACAAGAAGCTCTGTATGCTTCTTGTCCTCCTGGCTTGCCGGGGTTGTGGACTGTGTCTGCAGCATTGTGGCAGTTGGGTTCTTTTGGCCTCATACTAACATAGGGCAGGACACAATAGAAGGCAAATAGTAAAGTTTGTTGCTGGGGCAGCAGGTATATTGAAGTGACCGCGATGTACACACACACGGAAAGAATACATATTAACAGGTAACAAGAATAAAACACTTTCTCAAAATTTGATGAGTTAGGGGAAAAGTAAATTTTCCCCGAACTCCCAATACTGGCTCTATTTTTATTTGTTTCAAGGTTTCCATTGTTGCTCTTGTACTAAAGCACCTAACAGATGTCCCTCCAAAGGCGTCAAACCACTGTTGTGGTTTTTCTCCCATCTCTCTTTCTTTTTCAGTAAACAAATTACCCAGAATATATTTTTTCCCTTTATATGCGTTGGGGAGGGAAAAAAAAGACAATTATATTTTTAAATGTCATTTTCCTCCTTAATGACCAGAGACAGAAACAAACCACAATTGATTCAAAAGGCAAATCCTAATCCTTTCTGTTTCTGTAGCCTCAGTAGTGCTATCTCCCATGAGAGAAATGGAGATAATCCTCAAATAAGAGGAAAAGTGGAAAATACAAATGGATTCAACAATCAAGTTTAAGGGTGAATGAACCACACGTCACGTCTGGAGAGGACAATACAGAAAGGAAGATGTGTACTTGCATTTTCCCCCCAGATGATGATAAATTCACACTGATCCAATTTGTTTCTCTTCCCCTATCTCTAGAGCTCTCAAGGGCACACAACCGTAAGGTGTCTGACCTTCACTAAGATTGCCACCTGCAGCCTTCACCTCGTCAAAAAAGAAAAGAAACGGCCCCACTCATAGACAGAACCAGGCTGTTCTCAGTGGCACAGCCAAACTGGGTAAAGGGTACACCAGGGGTTGGGGTAGAGGATGTCTGACTCTTTAGAGGCATACGTATATGATCAGACACCTACCTCACATTGGATGAGACAGCTTTGTCATTCTCTCTCTCTCTCTTTTCTCCCTCTCCTCCCTTGCCTCCCTTTCTTCCCACCCCTGCCCTGCAATGCCCTGTTACATCATCCCATTCTGACTCAGCTCCACACTCTAGGAATGGGAAGAAGCTGAGTTTGGCCACTAAGACGCTAGGACACTATCCCCCAGGAAACAAGCACCTCTGTGTGTGATGCTCTGATTCCCATTTTCAGACAACACTGCCCCCACAGCTTGCAGACAAAGAAAAAAACTGATCACGCTTCAAAAGATACCAGTTCTAGTCAAACTGCTGCCAGTCCAGCAGAAAAATCTTAGGATGATTTCAGCCCATCAACTCCTTCCTGCTGACCGGGGGGATGCAACGTGGGGACACCACTCATCTTCGGGGCCACTAAGCAGGATTCAGATGGAACCTAATTTGCTGAACTTGGACCTCGACCTAACATTAATATCATTCAAGTGACAACAGAAATGCAAAGCTTTTAAAAATCAACATTTAGTTCCAACTGAAACAATCAAATATCCTCCACATCAAACCTGAACTAGATTGATGTTTCATTTACTTTCTAATCTAGAAGGCATTCCCGTGACAATTTCTCCATGGCATTGGGCAGCCAGTCTCTTTCTTGGCTGACAAGTCACTGATGACACTACGCCTGGCAGGTTGGACAATTAATATAGCTCCAATCCACACGCTTGGCCTCCCTGCCAGGTAGTTAACCATTTACACAGTCCAGTTTGATTTTTGAGTGTTCAGAAAGATGGGTTGTTTGAACCCACAGATCCAAGAACATGTTTTTGTATATTCCTATACCTCTTATAAATCAGACCAAAGAAAGGAAGCATGAATGGACCACTTGTCCATTTCAAGCAATTCTTCTGTCTGGCGTGGGTGAAGGAGAAAATAGAGTAGTGTCAGCAGATTGAGCAGCGGTTAGTTTTACCAGAGGAAATGTTACGTGTCCAGTGCCAAGCACATCTATCTGTCTGACTGCCTTGTCTCTGATTGTCTGTATTTTTTCTCCTCTCTCACGTACACACGTACCCTCTTTAATTACTAGCAGAAAACAGTGCATTCGGCACACTTCACAACATCTGTTCAGGCCTTAATTAATCCAACTCTCACAGTCTCCATAGCAACGGTGCTTAGCAGGCTCAGTCTCTGCATGCAGAAATCTTCCCCTGAGTGACTCAAAATACGGCCATTACCGAAACACGTTTACATTAATTCTAGTGTCAGATATAATGAGAACTTTGCACAGAGGGTGTTTGCGTGGAAAGACCAAGTTATGAGATCATATTCAGCATCACCTTAGTAAAATCAACTGCCTCAACCGGGAACACAAGTTAACACTAATTTTTCAAGGTATTGCAAAAAAAAAAAAAAAAATTCCCATTACTGCCTTTATGTTACAAGAAATTCCTGTGCTACAGAAGATTAATGACCTCAGTTACCTTGATGGAGCATACAGTTATTGTTTGTAGGGCAGTTTGAAGAAATGCAAGTGTTAAAAAGAAATTCATCAGGAGGGGGGCTTCCTGAGCTTCTGGCCCTACAGACCTTAATTAAAAGCCTATTGTTCTTTGCGGGCACCTGCCAACTTCTTTCCCAAATTAGAGCTTGCCAGCAGCAGAGAGGTTCACTGAGCCTTTCCAAGGGGCTAGAACGCTGCCAAGGGAAACGTCAAGCACATTTCTGAGAGTCTCTTTTAGCTCCATGGCCTCTACAGATGCTCTCCTTGACGCTGGCTGTATTTGCGTTTATATTTGAAGCTGTTACGTTAGCGATAAGTAAAAAGAAACACTGACAACTCCCCAGAAAACCTGCTCAGACCTTACATATGGTGTTGTGGGGTGCGGTGGTAAAGAGAGCATGGACAAGTGAAGCCAGGCATTTACCCCCAAGTAGCGGTTCAGTCCATACCAGCTCCGTCATTAAATGTTTAACTTGGGTTGCTAACAAGAAGTAAACCACTCATCAGAGTTCCAGCTCCTTTGCCGATTCAAAGAAGGAAGCAGTGAAAGGGAAACAACCCAAAACCCACTGAGGAGGGAGAAGAAAAGAATTTAGACAAACTCTTGGGTAAATCAAAACTCATTTTAGTAGACAAATCAGACCCCTTCTATGATATACACTGGGGCACCCAGTTGAGCCTCTGAACAAGAAGGGGAACTTCCGGAACCTTCCCCAGTGACTGAACTCTGCGGAGCCTGGGGACATTGGCCCTGGGGATGATGTATCTCCAAACTGAACGCAAGAGGAGTCATTGGGGAAGGGAGGGCTGCGGGCTCCTGCAGGAATAAGGGCCAGTTCTCGAATGTAACTATGGTATCTAGTGAAATTAGCAAAGAAAGTATAATCCTTGTTTCTCACCAAGTTCATTCTTCGTCCGCAGACAACTGTCTCTATGAGCTTTTTGGCTGTTGTAACTAACACTTCTGACTTTCCTCTCTCCAGAGAGTTTTACTGGCAGGCAGATTACTAGGATTCGATTAAAAAAAGAAAAAAAAGACTAAGAAAAAGGGCTTCCCTGGTGGCTCAGTGGTTGAGAGTCCGCCTGCCGATGCAGGGGTCACGGGTTCGTGCCCCGGTCCGGGAGGATCCCACTTGCCGCGGAGCGGCTGGGCCCGTGAGCCACGGCCGCTGAGCCTGCGCGTCCGGAGCCTGTGCTCCGCAACGGGAGAGGCCACAACAGTGAGAGGCCCGCGTACCGCAAAAACAACAACAACAACAACAACAAAAAGACTAGGATTCGATTAAGGGCATGTTGAAGTTTCTCAGCCATGAAGCTTCTACAAAACTACTGAACCATGGTCCCCCTTCAAGTTACTTCACCCAAAACAATATTCAATCACCAGCTTAAAGGAATGGCTTTGAACTCACAAGCCAGAGGCAAAGAAATGGAAGCAGGATCAGGGTTCTAGCTCTGTCGCCTCTTTGATCTCAGATTTCCAAAGGCTCCTGTTCATCCGCTCATCCCCTCAACTGAATAAGTCTCATGAAGCTCTTACTCTGAGGGCAGCATCATGGCAGGCTTTGTTAGATCATGGACATCTCCCAGGGCAAAGGAAGATGGGCTGTGAAAAACTGAAGCAGTGATGCCCCAGCTAATTTAGCTCTTGAGCAAGCTCAAGCTCTCCTTTCTCCTACCCCTATCACCAGCATGTAAGCCCTGCTATCATTTTTAGAGTGGTTACCGTGTGGCATTTACTGTACTAGGCTTAACTCATCTAGTTTTCACAACAGCCCTGCAAGGCATGGCTATTATTATCCCCTTTCATCGATAAGGGAACTTAGCTCAGAAGCAAGGTTGCAGGATTGTGCAACTCCAAGAGATCCCATTCACGCTGGATTCCACGAGCAAATCCAGACAATGTAAGTGGCCGTTGTGTGACCCTGCGGCCCTAGGGAATTTCAGTAAGCAAAGCCCAAGTCTGATTTTTCCGTACCCTTTCACTGCCTCTTAGTAGAGGGAGCTCTGTGCCTGACAGGCTGTCGGGAAAGAACATGGTGGACTCTTGGTGGTAATCACAAGATCACTGTGGAATCTTCCTTCCATGTGTCCTCTCTACTCCTTCTTCTTTTCCACAAAGCCTTAAGTGGTAGATGAAGATGGGGTGAGGGATAAAGCTGATAAAAAAAAAGGCAGGCGGTGGTCAAGATAGTGATATAGGAAGATCCCGTGTAGTCACCTCCTCCCCTGGACACCCCGAATCTATAGGAGCATATGGAACAATTTTCTCTGAAAAAGACCTAAAGACTAGCAAAACAGCTCCACCACATCAGAAAACAAGAAAAGGCCCACACGGAGGCGAGTAGGAGAGGCTGAGATGTGGTCTCACCCTACACCCCCAGCGTGGCAACCCACCATCTGGATGGAACTCACAAGCTTCTCCCCAAGGAACAAAGCGTTTATCCCTCATATCAGGCACCCCAATTTTTGATAGTAGCACTTGAGACAAGTCCCCCAAACACCTGGCTTGAAAACCAGTGGGGCTCACAACCCCAAGACCCAAAGGGCTGTAGGGACCTGAGCACCAGCTTTTAAAGAGCTTCAGCCTCACTCTCTCCAGGGCCCGGTGCAGAAGCAGCCCTTTGAGAAGCGCACAGACTTTACGTGAAAGAGACTCATGTGCTGATCTTAAAGCCTCGGCCTACAGGGCGGAGCCCCGTACTTTTCCGGAATGGGGATGGAGACACTGGCACTCCCTAAAGCCAGTGGAGTCCAGTGGTTTTACCCTCTGCAGGTGCTGCCTCCCCTCCGGCTGGCGCCTCCCTAAAGCCGACTCCCCTCTCCCTGCAGTAGCATCTCCCACAGGGGTGCCCCAGGTTTTTGCAGCTGCAGCCCAGGGGAACAGAGGCAGGGATGCCGGCATCTTTGCACCCTCCCTCTGCCTGGCTCCAGCTCACCGGTAACCCCCAGAAAGGAGGTGATACACTCTTCTGGTGCCCTAGTTTTTGCAACTGTCGTCCAGAGGACACCTCCAGATCGCCCGGCTCTCTTGGCCAGCAGGGCTTTTGCTTGCGTTCCCATAGCACTGTATATATTTTACGGTATTTATATATTTTAAAGCTGCTGCCTGAGGGTCTGGCTTCGTAAACAGCCTAAACCTAGGTGCTGACTGAGGTCCCCCTGCCCACCTTTAGGACACTGATAGGTCTTGGCACACCTCAAACACTGGGAGCCACGAAAAATAAAATACGCCGCTCGGGAGATCACGAAGGTTTGGGAGATAACCAAAAGCTAGGGCAGGTTTGAACAATAAGGTTCATCTCCTACAACAAGAGCAATCCTGCAAAATCTGGAGAGGTGGCTGTCTCATCTAATATATAGAAACCCCACAGAGTCAGGTAAAAGGAGAAAACAGGAATATGTTCCAAAGGAAAGATAAGATAAAACCTTAGGAAGAAAACTTTACTGAAACAGAGATAAGAAAATAAAGCAGAAGAGCAAATAAAGCAGAAGAGCAAAGTGAGACTTTTTCCCTCCCCATCACCACTTTATTCCTCTGCTTAAACCTCTGCTCCCTCTCTTCCAATAAGCATCTTCAGGTAGCCCCCGGGAACCCCTTTACTTTTGGTTTCTTGTGGCTTAGGATCAGTAGGTAGATACCCAACTGGCCATTTGACCAGAACCCAGTTGCTTTATGGTGGAGGTGGATGTGGAAGGGTGAGGGGACATGGCGTCTTCATTTTGCCCAGCGCTCAGCAAGCCAAAATGCTGAGACGCCGAGGTTTGCAGCAAAGAGAGGGCTTATTCGGAAGGCAGCCAAGGGAGAAGCACGAAAGAGCGCATCTCAAATCCACCTCCCGGAAAAGCAAAGGCCTTAGGGGGTGGGATATTTATGGGATAACAAACAAAGAGGCAGGGCCGGCAAAGGCGTGGGGAGCGTGGGGAAAGGATTGGAAAAATCTGCGGTAATCATGGCTCCGCTCAGGTGTAACTAAGCTCCAGGGCTCTGCACGTTCTAAAACGGAGGCGCTTGGCACGCTCTGAGGGTGGAGTTTTCAACCCCCTGACGTCAAAAGGTCACGGAGCGGACACTCACACATGCCCAGTTGGAGAGTCCTGGTCCTATCCAGTCTTAACCAGCGCAGCTCCAACTAGACACAGCTGACTCCAATTCCCGGAGAACAACTGGGGCAAACATCTTGTTTAGGCTCCGTGCCACCTGGAGGACAGGCAAGTCTTTTGTAGATGACCTTGATTAGTGAAGGCAGGTGAAATGGATTTGACTAATGCTTCTCCAGGGTTTCAGCAGTCCTCCATAATCCAGCTCTCTATGGAACCTTATCGGTTACCAAGCTGAGAGAGACACTTCCATGTTTTCCCACCACTTGTACCAGAGTGCTTGGAAGAGTCCGAGATAGATGGATTTTCTCTCTGGACACCTTGATCCAGAGGGGAGGAACACATTCTGCAGTACCTCCAAATATGAACTCCAGTGGTCTTTTCTTTTGTGTCTCTGGACTTTTGCTTGGGTTTCCCTCCTTACTTGGAATGTCTCTTCCACACCCTCTGACTCTACGTATATTTCAAGCCTCAGGCATCTTCTACTTTAGGACAACTCCCTTCATTCCACATATTACTGGCCCCAACATGCCCTTTCTCTGAGCTCCTATGGTGATCTGTATTTCTCAGTTATCTGTTCATGTGTTTGTCCTTTCCAACAATTTGCAGGCATGTTCATCTTTACATGCTTCCTAACAGATTGTTTCGCCTTTAGCAGAGGGTCAATAAATGTTTATTGAATGAGTTGAATGGAGGTTTAGAGATGCAAATGAGTTGAAAGCTAACCTTATGAAGCCTTAGTCCACTCTTACAGCTAGCCATCTCCAGGCACCTGACCCCTCTATTCACTGTTTCTGGCTGTGCAGGAGCAACCTGCCTAAGGACTGGGACCAGGCTGACCAATTATTAAAAGAGCTTATGATATGATAATAATAGCTAGCATATGTTGAGTGATTACTATGCCCCAGGTACTGTTCTAAGCACATTGCATAATCATTTAATTCTCACAGTTCTGTAAGGTAATCATCCCTGCTTTATAGATGAGGAAACTAAGACCTAGAGAGGTAAGTGACAGGCCAAGGACACAGCCAGGAGATGGAAGGTCTGGCTCCAGAATAGGTACTCTACTGCTATGCCTCTCTCATTGAGAAAGACTGAGATGGTTGAACCTTAATAACTTCAGTTTGATCCTGAGTTTGAATGGTGTGTCCTAGGTCATAAGAAGGAAAACATACTCCTTTTCACTTTTTGCTAATCCCACGATTTCATCTTGCTCACCTTCTTCATTTCACATATCCCTTACACACAACATCACCACCACCACCTCTGCGGCGATTATTTTTCCCCTTTTCTGAACGAGCAGGGCTCCATTTGTGAGTGGGCTGGAAGTGTCGCAGGAAGGACTCCAGCAGTTCTGCGGCCCTGATGAAGGGCAGAGAAGCTTGGACTACAAATGAGATGCACATGAATTTATGAAACCTGGAAGGAACAGGGCAAAAATGTTGTTTTCCTTTCTGCAACAAATCTCTAAAGGGATGAAGGTTTCCTTAAGATCTTCAGTCGGTGGGAAATATCCTTTGAGGGAAACTTATTTATGATGCTGAGAAACAGGGTGGTTGTCTCCTAAGGTGAGTGAATTTCTGTTAGAGCCACAGAGTGAATTCCATGAGATCTGAGCTCATCATATAGCGAGGACAAAGTGAAAAGGAAGAACTTATCAAGAAAGTGCTGACACTTAGATTCAGTTGAGAAGTCATAATATTAAATTTAAAAATTACCAAGAGGAACCTGTGAATAGAGATATATTAAATAATGCTGAAGCTTCCCCTGGGTGGCTACACAAAGCCCCAGAGTTTGCAGGGCTTGAAAATCAACCGAGCACGTGTATTTTTAAAGCACTCCATGGGGATTTTGAACATCTTTACCTATTTTCACGTATGGTTATTTCCATAACCTCTGTCAGGAAAAAAGGAAAGATATTTATAGTTATCAGAGCAAGGATTTATACTGAAATATCTATATGCTTTTTATTTGAAGGATAGAGAATTCTGGAATAGACATTATTGGAGAGAGAGGGAAGATAGATCTTTCTCCCTAGATGTCTTTAGGAATAGAAGATGCACCTTATAATTTAGGAGTTCATCTTGGAGATGAAGAGACTGATTAAAATTTTAATAAGCTATTATCCATTTTGTGAAAATTAGTCTCTGAATCTGTTAATATGATTGTGACCGAAATGGCCAGAAGCAGCAAGAGTCAGAAAAAAGAGTGTCCCCCAAAAGGTTTTTTTAAAAACTCAGATTAGCCTTGCCCAAGTGAAAATATAGGTTAGTTATTCCACTGGTAACTTAAGTGGGGAAAAAACCATAATGGAATCAGGGTGAATTTTTTTCTCTTCCTATCACAGCTCCCTCCTGGTAAGTGTTGCAAGTCTGGGTGAATTTAATATTGCTCCTTTATTTTCATATTTAATAAAGGGAGATCGTGTTTGAGTGTGAAATGTGTATTTTACTATGGTTCTAAACAGTTTTAAAATTTCAAAGTAAAATAGCGAGGTAAAAGATATTTATTGACACTGACCAAAATATACACAAATACTTCTGAAGAACAAACTGAAAACATTTCCTGGTTTATTTTCTCACACAGAGACCCATATTACCCTGAAAGCAAGATGTGCCAGTTTTCCTTTGTGGAAGAGCACATTCAGGCAGCAAGCTTCACCGAGAGAGCAGTTTTTGTCCTTCAGTCACTGCTGGGCAGCGATCCTTCCCGTGAGTGGTGGTCTTTGGTGCTCCTGGGACCAGACGGAGGCAGGGCCAGCGGAGAGAAGCAAGGGCTAATAAAGTCTTACTTCAGTAGCAAAGTGTCGCTACTAAAGTTTACCTCGAACTGACTTGCTGGGGCCCTGCCTCTCGCTGTGTTGAAAGATGCTGCTGAACTATGACTTCAAAGCCCACAAGCATTAGGACCACGAAGGTGCATCTGAACAGTCTCTGGCCCAGGTCCCAAGAGTCCAGATTGTGTCCACAGCAGAGTGGCCACCTGGTTAGGACAGGGGTCCAAATAGGGCACCTCGGTTGCTTGGTGACTGTGACAGCTCACCACCAGGAGTGACCCCTTTGATGTCCCAAAGACTAGCCAAGAAAAGAAAAGTCCTTTTCCACATCCTCCTCGCCTTTGAGGGCCCTGAGTTCACTCCCCCTAATCTGCTGCTGTGATTGTGAAAATTTGCCAATTATATCACTTTCCATCCACAGTGCTTCACCTAGATCTTAAAAGGCATTTCAAAAACCAAATGATCCCGTAGAAAATACAATATGGAATTTTACTCTAGGGTCATAACAACTTTGAACATATTTCTGCTTATCTAAGTTAATTTCTCCTCCAGGAGTCTGGAATTAGGTGTGATAAGTTAATGATGATACCAACAGAGTTGTTTTCAATAATTTAATTATTAGACTCATGCCCCCAAAATAAACTTGCACGAAATATTAAACATTACTCCTAAAGCAATTTGGACACAGTCACACACACATCAGGAAAGGAAAAAACAATTCTCCCCAAAATGCCAGTATTTTGTTTCATTTGGAAAAATAACAACACAATTAGAGGTAAACAATGGTTTCTTCTGTTCCATCTCCAGTTTCCCCATCTTGTCTGGTTACTCTCTGTAGATTTAGCTTTGCTTCTGCTATGAACGTTTGCAGCTGAGGGCCATGCGGATTTGAGTCCTGGGGGGGTGGGTATGCAGTCTGAGAGAGATCCAAATCTGCAACAAACAGCACAGGTCACAGGAGAGTCAGCTTGAGACCTACAAGTCAGGTGAAACTATGAATCAGAGTCAGAGCCCTCGAAGACTGGGAAATGCTGTGGCCATAGAGCTAGCCACGGAGAGAACGACGGAGTCCGGTGAGAAAGGAATGAAATGGATATCTAATGATTTAATCAAAATCACTAAAATGGTTGGTTAGGTGTACAAACATCTCCTGTGGCTAAAAATAACCTTTACAAAATACTCCCAGCAAAACCGTCAAACAAAAACCTGTTACCATTTGTGGGCTGTTCAAACACTGCACCTGCTGAGAAGGGGGTGCCCAGTTATTTTTAAAAATGGGTTCAACGTCTTAGAAATACAGTTATCTACTCCGGCTGTGTGCAATAAGCCATATTTGCATCTGCACAGCATCTTCCCTCAGAGTAACTCAAAGTCAAGAACTGATCGGGAAGACTCAAATAACATACCTGGGACTTGCCTGATATGGGGGGAGAGGAGGGGAGAAAGGAGATGAAGGATGGAGACCCTCCAGCCTCACCATTATGCAAATCTGTTAACACCACACAAATCACTTAGCAAAAGGAGCCAGGTTCCTGGGGAAAATCGTTCTGGTAACAGCTGACTGGGTTTGTTATTTTTCTGGTTACCTAGCAACAGCAGGGCACAGCCTATTTTCCCTTTTCTGATAAAACCCTCTATTACACGGTTTAAAGGAAAGGCAAAGGGGGATTCTGATTTGAAAAAAAAAGCAAGGCTGTTGCTGCAAACCATATTCTCTGCATTGCTCCACTGACCACCCTCCCGGAAGCTTGGCTATGTGGGAAAATTACAAATAACCAGCTTCAGTTGGAGCAAAAAGCAGTCTACATGGAAACCCAGGTGGGGAAGATGCAGAGGCCTGAGGCCCACCTGTTCTTTTTTCAGTCATTAACAAGAGGTCATTCTAATCCTTGCCACATTTTATTCAAAGCCTCTATTATTTAGATGGATACACATAACTGCTAGCACTCTGATGACAAAAATCTTGTAATTTTTACGCTCCTGACGAGGATCTTTGGTTATTAGCAAAGACAGGAAGCAAGGCCTGGCTGGAATGAAGAGCAAAATGTCCTCACAAGGCTCCACCTTCAGGGATGCGGCTTCCTTTGCTACACCCCCTTTCATCACTTCTTCCAATAGGAGGCAGAGCCAGTGGGAGAGGGGCAGCCAGGGCCGCAGGAAGTAGACACAGGTCACCTGGAGGAGCTGACCTGTGCCTCCAAAGCCAGCCCAGGAGGACCCTGGGGGGAGGGGAGGGGAGGGGAGAGGTGGGGAGGAGAAGGGAGGGGAGAAAATGGAAGGGAGGGAGGAGAGGGAAGGGGGAGGGGAAAGGAGGGGAGGGGAGGGGAAGGGAAGGGAGGGGGAAAGGAGGTGAGGCTGCACTCCACAGCTCTGCTCAAAGGTTTAGGCCATCCCTAACTCTAGGTTAATCAATGGGGCACAAAGAAAAAAATCCATTTACATCGGGGTGACTTGGTTCTGTTGATCCTAATCCCGTACCTCAAATACTGGGCTCTCACTCGCTACTGAAAACATGACTACTGGGAAGGGGGAGGGGAAAGGAGGGGAGGGGAGGGGAGGGGAAGGGAGGGTCTGGGGAAAGGAGGTGAGGCTGCACTCCACAGCTCTGCTCAAAGGTTTAGGCCATCCCTAACTCTAGGTTAATCAATGGGGCACAAAGAAAAAAATCCATTTACATCGGGGTGACTTGGTTCTGTTGATCCTAATCCCGTACCTCAAATACTGGGCTCTCACTCGCTACTGAAAACATGACTACTGAAAATGCCTCTAAATCCACCATGTGTACGGTACCTTCTCTGGGCACAGCAGCTGTTCCAGGCCTTTTACAGTCATCATCTCCTTAAGCCTCAAAATGTTGTAACGCACAATTTACAGATTGGGAAACTGAGGCTCAGGCTAAATTCTTGCCCATCGTGCAGCTAGGAAGTAATCCAGATTTGAACTCAGAGGCTCATTTCCCCTGGCTCATCTGCTCAAGATTCTCATGGTTCCCATTTCTCCTTGTGCTGGAAATGACCTGACCATCTTTGCAGAATTAAGACACCCTGGATGTGTAATGCTTAACCTCCCTAAGTACCAAATTTTGAACAGTCACTTACCAAAAAAAGAAAGAAAAAGACATTCTGAGCTCCTCCAAACCGACAGAGCAATTACTATAAAATTAGGAACCTCCCTCATTCAATCAGGTAAACACAAAAAAACCCAGGCAATGATTTCACTATCAGGGCAATACAGATCAACCTAGAATGTTCTCTGTCCTTTGCCTGTCTGTGGTCATCCACACATTTTCACACTTTTAACCCCTTTTCCTAGCCATTGAAATAAAACCATTTCACCTCTAAAAATAAACATTCCCAGTTAAACCACTGATGTTTAATATTATACAACCTAAAAAACAAAAACACGCCTCAGAACTTCCATCGAGCAGAGGCTGACAGACTGGAGAATAGTTCACCTAAGCCACCAACCACAGCGCTGCCTCCTAGCCCACAGAAGGTCCAGCCAGGGTGCAAGAAGCACTACAGGGAGAATTGAACAATCATCCACTGAAAGAGGCAGTTGGGAGGTGATTGCTGACAAATGTGACAAAGCCCGGCAGAAGGGAAGTCCTTAATCCATGTAAGTTTCCTTCCTCTGGGGTATGAAACATGCAGCAAAGAATCCAAAATACTGGTGATTCTAGGCATCTGGGAAGTCCCCTTCATGGTTTCAAGAGAAGACTTGTTCAAAAAGAGCCAAAGAACCAAATACATTTCAGAAAGAATTCTTTTATCTTACATTGTAGGCTCCAGTTCAGGAAGATAAAGAACCAAGAGTAAACATGGGGGGAGATTTTTCATTTGTGTGTGAGTATAAGGCGGGTAGAGGGAGAGATTTAATCAGAACTTTTTCAAATAAGAATAAAAATACAGGAGAAAAACATCTCCTGTACCCTAAAGTGAATGAATGGCCCACGTTGTAATTCCATATGTATTAATGTTGGGCTTGTGTGTCACCTGGAGGGGAACTCAATTTCCTTCTCCACGTTCCTTCTTGGTTTTTACCTGAACTACTTAGGCAAGGTCAGACAGTCTGTCTTTGAAATTAGAAACCGTTCTGTGATTTCTGATTTTATTACTCCATTTCAACCCTGAAAGGACTCCAGTACAGCAACTGTATATTTCTCAAGGTCAGCCACCTTTTTCCACACGCTCTACCCTAGAGAGGATGATCGTCATATAGAACCCTAAACTGAAAAAACATTTGTTAAAATAAACCCTCGTTGATTCAGAAAGCAGAATTCTTGGGGAGTAGAATTAATCATCTAATTTTATTTGCGATCAAAATGCCTGTAAATTACTGGAAATAAAAATAGAATACCTCTTTTTTTGTGGAGAAAAGAACCCTCTTGTACTGTTGGTGGGAATGTAAACTGATACAGCCACTATGGAGAACAGTACAGAGGTTCCTTAAAAAACTAAAAATAGAATTACTGTATGACCCAGCAATCCCACTACTGGGCATATACCCTGAGAAAACCATAATTCAAAAAGACACATGCACCCCAATGTTCACTGCGGCACTATTTACAATAACAATGTCATGGAAGCAACTAAATGCCCATCGACAGACGAATGGATAAAGAAGATGTGGTACATACATACAATGGAATATTACTCAGCCATAAAAAGGAACGAAATTGGGTCATTTGTTGAGACGTGGATGCATCTAGAGACTGTCATACAGAGTGAAGTAAGTCAGAAAGAGAAAAACAAATATCGTATATTAACGCATATACGTGGATCCTAGAAAAATGGTACAGATGAACTGGTTTGCAGGGCAGAAATTGAGACACAGATGTAGAGAACAAACATATGGACACCAAGGGGGGAAAGCGGGGGTGGGGTGGGGGGGGTTGGTGACGGTGGGATGAATTGGGAGATGGGGATTGACATGTATACACTAATATGTATAAAATGGATAACTAATAAGAACCTGCTGTTTAAAAAAAATGGATAACTAATAAGAACCTGCTGTATAAAAAATAAATAAAATAAAATTCAAAAATAATAGAATACCTCATTTTTTAATAAGCAAAGAAATATTAACACAATCATAATTTGGTCAGATAAAAAACCAAATGCTCTTATGATGAAACAAAACTTCAAACTACAAAGAACCTTTTAATCTACTGTCTCAACACAACTGTCCCTCTTAGTTGACATAAAAGAAATAATTTGATCCTTCCCATAGCTCTGGAAACTCAACAGAGTGAGCATTATTAACCTTAAAATAAGGACAAATAGGCTAAAACACATCAAAGCCTAGCTAAACCAAGTGGAGAAGTAGAATCTTGGTGCAGGTTTTTTTTTTCCTATTTAGCTGAACTTTTCTTCACAGCCTAAAGCTTCTTCCTTCACAAGAAATTTCCTCAGCCTCACTGTAGGGTCTAAGTCAGTCTTCTCATGAAGTTTCTAAAAATGATAAGTATACACATTTTGGCTGGTACTATCCCCTTTGTCTTATGGGTGGGGGGCAGAAAACACCCAGACCATGGGCTGTATGATGTGCTGATACCCAGAGACAGTTCCCCAAATACACCTATTTTTAGCCCTTCATTGTAGCCTTGAAGGGCTAAAAATGCATTTGTTGACATTTGCATTTATCATTTTCACACTTTGCTCACCTGCTATTGGAATTTCAAACTATGAAGGAAGAGAATGTGGGATCTGGATGACATACAACCACAGGGATTGGCACCTGAAAAGCTGACACGAGCAGGAAGAAAAATTGGCCTTCCCTGCATCAGCTCACCATCATTATTATTCTTTTGAGCCAACTGGATAACTGGTTATTTGCAAGACCAGACTGTAAAGTCAAGGTGTAAAATGCAACCATGTGTCACACTGAAAATGAATGAAGTGCCTCCCAAGCTGAGAAGTGAATGAAATCTTTTAAACCACAAGGTAAATGTAACCTTGGGCGAGTCACTTCCCCTCTCTGGGCTTCAGTTCATGAAGCATTGAACTGAAATCATCATTCAGGCCTCTTAAACTTCTTATACTGTAGGAGAATGTTTACACCTGTGTTTTGGCTCAGTAATGCAACAAATACTATTCTAGAAGTGCAACAAATGAATGCATTTTTCAACTGCTTTCTGCTCAAGAAATACAAACTTATTACCTTAAGTTGCATTTAAAATAATGTTTTTAGGGTAATTTCCAGATATATGCCCCACTTTCAGTCTTCCCTACAACACGTATTTGAGTTGAGCCCACACAGCCCTCAGAGCACAGGATTTGGAAAGCTACCTAATGAGTGGAAGATAAGGTCCACGGTCAAAATCTACACTTGATCTTCCCTTCTATGAACAGCAAACCTAACAGTAGTTTGTCATAAAGAAAGCGGTTGTCTATTGTTTTAAAATATTTAATTCATTAGTCTTTGCCTTTTTCTGGATTTTCTGAACAGAAAAGCATTTTAAATCCTAATAATTTTTAAAGAAAAGCTTTGTTTCAATTTAAAAGCACCAGGATAACTTCCATCATAAACATTAACTGTCCAGGTCTGAATTTAACTCCACATTACCCAATGGCCAGGCAGCCAGCAGCCCAGTGCTACAAAAGCACGTTGAGTCAATCAATGTTCAGATCATTGAAGATGCATGTCAGCCCTCTCCGTGTCTTATCCCAATCCATTCTCCCCAAGAAGACACAAAACAGAGCTTCATGTCTCTGGGTCTTGGCTCTGTTCTTGGTTATTTTAATGAAGTGTTCCAACTCATACTCTTTACTACTGTATCCCTCGTGCAAGTTCCTATAATCAAAATTCACACTTTCCTAGAATAACACCACCTCAAAAAAATTGTCATTCATATTCCAAGTCTGCAAAATAAGTTGTATTCCCCCATTTAATGATCGATTCATGCTTATACTGTGAAACATTTACAAAATTGTTTCCTGATGGCATTACTGGCAATCACTATTTTTTCTCAGGAGCATTAATGCACAGCATTTTCCTTCTAATGGAAAACACTTATTGTACAAAACTCAAGGTGTCCTCAGAGCTAAGGAAAATTGGTCTCCCTCACTGCTTTTGCTCAACTGCATTTCCCATAGTGCCACAAACAGCATGTGAGCATCTGGCATAAAAACCAATCTGGATATCTGAAGCCAATGATCTCAATGGGTGTTAGGATTCCCTTCATTACTCCTCACGTACCAATCCTGCACCTGAAATAAAATAACCGAAATGTACTCTGGGGTTGTATATGTGTAAATGTGTAATGTAAGAAAGCAAACTCATAATTTTTTTAAGTTGTGACTGTTAGAGTTGGACTTTATTTTCTTACCAGTAATTAACATATTTGGAATAATCTATGTTGGTTATGTAGGTAACACTGATAAGAAACACAGCAATTGAAGCAATCAGTACAATGAAGTTACAATTTTGTTAACACAAGATGCATTATGATACGTCAATTGTCTCTGTGTGAACGTTGATGTGCTCTCACACTCTCTCACCCAGATGGGTGCCCGTGTTACTGAGTCATGACCTTAACATCAGCAAGTCCCACGGGAGAACGGGGCAAGTGCCTCCACCTTCCCCTCTTCTCTGAGATGCATTTCAAAGTGTGTTTCTCTAATCAGGATACTAATAGGTATTAATGATAAAAGAATACAGTGGTCAAGTAAGTTGATGAAACTCCGGGTTCATCAAGTTTCCTTATTGACAAATTCCTCAGAACTTTAATAGGCTCACCTGTATTATTAATCTCTGAGAGGGAAAAACTGTATGTGGCAGGTCCCAAACTCGGGGAGCTTTTTCTCACAGTGTAGTTTTCGGTGTTGTGTTCTATGTAATATACTTTGGGGAATAGTGCACTAGAGAATAATAAATCTATTATAGACTAAGAAAGAAAGAGACAATAAATGACCAAGATGCCAGAATAAATCAGGGGTGGGAAGCTGCAAACAGGTGAGGTTTTCCAAATTCAGAGACTCTTAACCCTGTATATAACATCTATAGCAGACTCGGGCAATCATCATCAATGGCTGCTAAAAGCATTAGGAGAAGAGCTGATGGGGAACTTTATAATGGATGGACAACATCCGAACCCACGGGTCAATCTTAGTATCACAAAGAGAGAAACAGACATCTCAAGCCTCCTGGTGAGATGCAAGAGGAAATATACAACATCTACAACATAGGAAACAGACAACTCCATCTACAAAGATTTTCTCATGTCAAAAAATAAAGTCTGCATCTAGTCAAATATCAAATATCTATTCCCAACTACCAGTTTACAGAAAATATAGAGACAGAAGACTACGTTAAGTGACACCACAGGGATGCAATCAGCAAAATCCAGAATGTAGAAAATTTTTCAGAAAATATATTTTTTTCAGAAAAAAAAATGTCTTTTCACCAAATAAGCAACCCAGTCTTTTCAACAAGTTGTAAGATTTTTTTTTAAAGGCAAGGGAACTTTAGATTAAAAGACTCGTGAGATATACAAACCAAATGCAATACATGAAATTATTTGGATCCCAATTCAGACAAACCAAGGGAAAAAAAATTGAGACAATCAGAGAAATTCAAGTACTGAGAGTATGATTTTAAGTAAAAACTGTTAAATTTTTTAAGGTGTAATAACGATACTGTGGGGACTTCCCGGGCAGTCCAGTGGTTAAGACCTTGCCTTCTAATGCAGGGGGTGCGGGTTTGATCCCTGGTCGGGGAGCGAATATTCCACATGCCTCATGGCCAAAAAAACCAAAACATAAAACAGTAGCAATATTGTAGCAAATTCAATAAAGACTTTAAAAATGGTCCACATTAAAAAAAAAAGATACTGTAGTGATGTTTAAAAAAAAGAGAAAGAGGGCTTCCCTGGTGGCGCAGTGGTTGCGCGTCCGCCTGCCGATGCAGGGGAACCGGGTTCGCGCCCCGGTCTGGGAGATACTGTAGTGATGTTTAAAAAAAGAGAAAGAGTCCATATCTTTTAGAGAAAGATACTGAACTATTGAGTATCTTGGGATGAAATGATAGGATATCCTGGATTTGCTTTAAGATAACCTAACATGAGAGGACAAGAGAAAAGGGCATCGATGAACCAGGATTGGCTGTGTCGGTAATCGTTAATTCATTAAGTGATTCTATTTTTGTACATGTTCCATGATAAGTTTTTTTAAAGTCCATACTCTTTCATATACTTGGACTATAAAATTATAAAGGGCTCTCTGTTATTCCAATAGCATAGCTTCTACATATCTGATATAAACAGAATACTGTGGCAATAAACTAGATGTCTCCTCTGGATGTGAAATATGTATAGATCAGTTTTAATACAACTGTATGACAAGTCATTGGCAAGTGCTGTGTAGGGGGTTATATCTATTTAGAAAGATACACAATTTCTATTAACCTATTCCAGAAAATAGATGAGGTTCATTTGAGTTTATAGCTCCCCATAAAAATGATACAGAATCAGGTATGGTCTTTGCTCTTGCCTGGAAAATCTAACATCTCCTCAGTGAAATATAATTCAGAAAAGATCTCATTTTATACCCTGAGTCTACTTGTCCATAGCAGTGAATTGATAATGTTCTTTTAGAATTTGGATTCCTATTATTTAGTCTTCTGAGTTTACTTAAAACTAAAAAGTAACATTTTTTAAGAAATAGGAACTAAAAGATGTACATCTAATCCAACAATATCTGAGTAAATTTCAGTTCCTAACAATAGTAGGTGTCAGTATATAATGTCAAATGAATGAATGAATTAGTGAATACCTTATTCAAAAATTCTACCTACTGTAATTAGAGTTGTGGGAATCACCAATTTGGAATTCTTATGTTAAGAAAGTACCTTACAATTTCATTTATTCTAATCCTTGTCTTCTTAGTAGGAATGAAGCTGAAAATGTAGTCAAGATAGAACTGCATAATAGGGCTTCTCTCTTTAAGCCACTAACATTATTTGACCTTGAGTCAAGCATTCAATTCAAACCTCACACCAATCCACAATGGTAGGTACACTATGGAATACGAAAAGGAGAGCTTAAAACAAACCTAACTTGAAAATGGAACACAACTGAGGAACACAAGAAGCTGAAGAAAACATCCAAAAACCATAATTAACACCTTCAAAAAAATTTTTAAAGATATTTCGGCCACCAAACAAGATTCCATAAAATAGGAACAAGGAAAAATCTCTTAGAAATTAAAAATATGCTGAATTTTTAAAAACATCAATGGAAAAGCAGGAGGTTAAGGATGAGAACATCTCCCAGGAAGTAGAACAAAAACATGAAGAAATGGAAATAAACAGAAGAAACAAAGCAGAAAAATCAGAGGCTCCAAGAGGTCCAATTTATAACTGGAAACAGTTCCAGTAAGATAAAACTGAAGAGAAGCAATTTTTTAAAGAAGAAAATGTCACAGATTCGAAGGAAATATATTTCTTGATTGAAAGAGTCTAATGAATAAGCAGTAAAAATGATTTTAACAAAAGACCAGACTAAGGCATATTATAAAATTCATCCAAGAATGAATAAGGTGATAATTCTGGAGGCTTCCTAAAGCACAGACAGGTTACAAACAAAGAATTAGGAATCAGAATGGCATCAGACTTTTTAACAGCAACGCTGAGAAGTGGAAGAATCAAATCCTTCAGAATTCTGAAGGAAAATAATTTTGGTATAGAATTCTAAGCTCAGATATATTATAAAAACCAAGTATAAAAGTAGCAAAAATAAATAAATGAAATGAAAAAGACATTTCAACCGATTTGGAAAAAAAAATCCTTTCATTATTAGACCTTTTCTTAGGAAGATTTAGAGAGCTGCTCCATCAAATAAAGGAATATGCCATAAAAGAGAAAGATTGGGATTGAGGACAATAGGATCCAACACAGGAGAGATATGAAGAGACGTCCCAGGTGACAGCTACACTGCTGGCCGGGAGAGCAACAAGGGCATATTAGAGTAAGAGGACAGAGGATTCTGGAAGGGAAATTTCCAGGAAGGAAGATGAAGCTGATAGATTTTGGAATGTGTTGAGTGTGTGTAAAATAACATTGATCAGTTATTGAGAGAAGTATAGGAACTCTGGAGGAAAATATAGGAGGTAGAAAAAAAGTGAGCAAATGAAAAAATAAGGCAGATGGTTAAAGTCTCAGTAGGAGAGAACAGTCAATGACATTATTTTTAGTAGCTTCTGTTCATACAGTTGATTTTTCTCCATCTTAAAAGGGCTTAGCTCTCACAAATGTCCTTTTCTAATCTTAAATGTCTACATATAACTGTAAATATGATTTTTCGGAAAACTACTTCTCAAAGTACGAAATATATTGAGCCCATTCAAAAAGAATGAACATGTCTGTATAATTAAGATTAGAGACTTCTGAAGTTCTAATATCTGCTGTTAGAAAAAAACCTTTATAAACAGGCACTTCAGAGAGGAAGAAACCTAAAAAGCTAATAAATATTAAAAAGGAACTAAATCTCACTGGTAATTAGGGAAGTACAAATTGAAAGAAAGGGGTTACCCATTCCATACCCATGATATCGGCAAATATTGAGAAGCCTAACAATGCTAAGTGTTGGGGAGAATCTGGAGAAACCAGACCTCTCGTACATTGCTGCTGAGAGTTATACTATACAATTTTAGAGAGAAATCAGTAATACCCAGCAAAACCAAAGACATCCCTACTACTTCTAGGTGTTCATAATCTACATAAACTCTCACTCATGTGCACCAGGAGATGTGCATAAAAGGATGTTTACTGAGAAGCGTTTGTAATAAAAAAATATTGGAAACATCCTAATTGCTCATTAGTAAGGTAATGAATATGCTGGTGTTTATTCACATAATGGAAGAGCATACAGCAGTTTAAAATTAACTTTGTGCTACATGTACAAATATGCACGTTGAGTGAAAAAAATAAGTTGCAAGTAGACATATACACACACATATACATGGAGCAGGGGAGAAAGGGAAGGAGGGCAGGCTCTTTTATACTATCACTACATATATATGTATCTATAAACAATATATCTTTTTTTTGTTTTCCACTACATTTATACGTATCCATAAACGATAAACAATATGTCATATTTTTGTTTTGTTAAAACAAACAAAACAAAAAACATATGTTTATTGATACATATATATGTTTATGGCATAAAAACATACTGTGGAAATGATATACACCAATTACAGGATATTGGATAACTCTGAATAGGAAAAAAGAAAAAGATAAGGGGAAGGGATTTCATATCTAACATTTCTTTCAAAAAAAAAAAAAAGGGCAAAGAGTTGTCTGAAGCAAATATGGTATAAAGTTAACATTTGTTAAATGCATGCCTGATACAGATTTTCTATACTTTTCTGTAAGTTTGAAATTTTCATAATTAAAACTTTTATGTTAAAAAATGCATGAAAATACACAGCAACCAATTGCAATATGTGGTCTTTATTTGCATAGTGAGTCCCAAAAACAAGCTGGAAAAAGGACACACGCACTACATTTATAAAACAATTGGAAACTTGAACCCCGACTATATGTTGATATTATGGAAGTTTTGATAATTTTTCCTAGGTGTGATAATAGTTTAAAAAAGAGAGCCTTGGGCTTCCCTGGTGGCGCAGTGGCTGAGAGTCCGCCTGCCGATGCAGGGGACACGGGTTCGTGCCCCGGTCCGGGAAGATCCCACATGCCGCGGAGTGGCTGGGCCCGTGAGCCATGGCCGCTGAGCCTGCGCGTCCGGAGCCTGTGCTCCGCAACGGGAGAAGCCACAACAGTGAGAGGCCCGCGTACGGCAAAAAAAAAAAAAAAAAAGGAGAGAGCCTTATGTTTCAGAGATACATACTGAAATGTTATGTTATACTCCTCTGCTTAATTTTGTACATGTGTCAAATTGTGCATACATTCAGGTAATCAGGGAATATGTCAAGCTCAAATTTTAAATCAAAACAAATTAAGATGTTCCAACCTCAGAGTCCCTGTTAAGAAGCAGGGACAGCTTTTTAAGGTTGCACTGAATTAAACAGTATGTAGGTCTCCTGCTACAAGGACAGGGCAGTATTTTCATGGCACTGAATTCCTCTTAAGGCTGTAGAGACCAGGGACTCCTAAGTACCATGGAAATAAAACTGGAAACTGCCTTCTGCATGACCTTCCCACACTGAAAGAGTTATGCCGCTCATTTTGCTGAAAGAAGAACTGAATTCATTTCTCTGCCAGGTGAATAATGCAGGAAATCAACCTAGGAATTTTAATGCTGCATTTACTTCTTACTGGTTCAGTAGAGGGAAAAGCAGATGTTAAAATTCTTAAGCATACCAGATCCAGTGTTTTTCTTTAAACCAGAAGAAGGCAAGCAATTAGATCAAACACACCCAAGCTAATTAGTTCTACCTACTTCTTAATAATTATGTTATTACCAGACTTTTTAAAAAAGGCACCCAATTCTTTAAAGGTATATAAATGAGTGTTTTTTTCTCTTGATCAGCTACAAAATTATGAGATGTCAAAGAACTTACATGCCTTTTTCTGTTCTGAGAAATTGGTATTTACAGTTTTCAGAGCAACATAAAATTTTTTCTTTTTAAAAACGAGAAACACTTTGTAATTCTTATCTGTTTGAAATAACATTTGCTGAGAAACCGAACCCTGAAATATCTTTTCCAACTGCAGCTTTGAATTTATGTCACTCAAAAATGATTAAAATTTTAAAAGTACAACATAATATATAGAAAATGTTTTGTTCAATGTAAATTTTTCACACTCAGCATTCTTTTCATATTTATGTTTGCAATCAGAGCAAAGATTTCCATATTACATTTCTGGAAATTAAACTTAAATACTTTTAGAAATTGTACCATTAGAGAAGTAGGCAGTTTGCAGAACAGAGGCAAAATTAGGACTTTATTAAAACAGGAATCAAATGAGAACATATATACTAAGATTAATTACTTTACTCCTTGGACCCATTCTCTTCCTATAGGAGATGATTTTACATTGTCTTATGCATACAAATGTCATGTGGAGCTACTCTAGATGTTAATATTTGTGCTTCCTGACTTGTGACCTATGACTAACACTGGAGCCTAAGAAACAAATTTCCCTTTAATTATCTACCAGGTGACACAAATTCCCAAGTTTGCACTACATCCTCCTCCTTTTAGACAGATCTCTTTCTTCTGTAAACAACTCTTTTTAAGAAGGAGCCATAGCATTACCATACAATTTAACTTCTCTTTAGTGGAATCAGCCACCAAGAGCAAAGAGCAAGTAGCCTCAACGACGTAGTGACCAATGGCCCCAGCGCCTTCCAGACCAATAAGGGCCACTAAGCACACTGCCCTCTGATAGCCTGTTACCTCACAGAGTAGGAAGATGCAGACACAGATAACTATAAAAGAGGCTAATGAACACTGTCCACAGGCGGACACCACTTCAGAGATCTTCCAAAGAGAGCACTTTTAGATGTGGTAGCCAGGACAGGCTTCAGAGCAAAAACAGAACTGGAATTGAGCCTGGCTGACCAGAATGTCAACAGGAAGAGGTGGCCTCGGGTGGAGGTATTTTAGGTAGAGCTCACCCCTACTGCAAAGGGGAGGAAATGCTGGATGCCATAAGAAAAGAGAGCTGTTAGGTCTGGTGGAATTATGAGTTAGTGCAGATAAATCAAAGCTCCTAACCCAGATTGGGAGGGTCTGGATAGGCATTTGGAGGAAAGTGACCCTGGAGCTGGGGTCTTGAAAGATGAACAAGAGTTTACCAGGTTGAGAATAAAGGGTGGAGGAGAGGATTTTCCTGAAAGAGGAAATAGATGTGCAAAAGGGGCAGGGGTGGCTGGCCTTTCACATAAATGGAAGAACTTCCTATGGCTGGACCACAGGGAGAGAAAGGACAGAGCAGCATGAGATGAGGCTGAGAGATCAGAGGTCAGATCAGGCCTCCAGGCCCAAGCACAATGACTAATTTCAGCACACGGTGCATTTGAATAAGCGCAAGGAAGGTGACCCAAAAAAGCCCTAAGAGGACTGGACACAAATCCTTATCCACAGGCCCAAATGCTGGCCTAGGGGCTAAACAAAACTCTATCTAAAATTCATTGTGTTGTATTTGGTATTCAGAAGACAACCCATGTGGTAAATCATGTCGGCATATGTCGTTTGGATTGAAGGGAGAAAGGATGTATTTGAAGGGTGTGCCATGCACAATGAGTTTATTTCAACACCCACTTACATCACTGGTTTTCTTCCTAGTATACTTTAAGGAATAGTAGCCCTGCAAGGTTCTGGGCTGGAGAAGAGGATGTTGTGGTTAAATAGGTTTGGGAAGCGCCACTTTTGGAGAGTCACAGTACACATGAGCACAATGAAAGTTTTGAAGAAGTTGTGTAGTCGCCAAACCACCATTTCCCAGTACCATCTGATTATGGGAACTTTCTATCATGTACTGTGGAATGTTTTTTGAGAAGTGTCTATTTAGATAATACTCCAATGAGACATAATATGTCCTTCAGGTCCCCAGAGCAACTATTTTGGAAGCGGCCCAGTGGATGAAGCAACTGAATGTTCTTCCTAATGCTCTGCTCCTTTTTTAACACAAGGTATAACAGTAACATTGACAATAACAGTCTACTAAGTGCTTCCAAAGTTCTCAGAATTGTACGTTTCGTCTTATAAAACCCTCATACCACCTACAAAGCAGATACTATCAGAAGTCCAATTTTACAGATGAGGAAACTGACACACACCAAGTTTAAACACTTGCTTAAGTTTTCACAGGTGGTAAATCTGAACCCAGGCCTTCTATCTTCACCACTATGCCACTCAGCCACCTCCACTGTTCAATATTAATCAGGTTTATTCCTTCATGCATTCATTTGTTAATCTATTCATTGATTCATTCATTCAAATCCCTCACGTAAAAGAGAAGTACCAGAAAACACACCTAAAGTTCATTACATTGGAAAAAGCATCGTTTTAGTCTATGTTTGCTGAAACTTGGTTTAGGAGGTGGGAGAAGATGGATACTTTATCTTTTCATCTTTGAATGACAGGGAAATATCACATCACCTACCTTCTTCACATGAACATATGTCTCGTCTTGATCATTCGGGTCAAAAATGATATTGCTAGGCAGGTTTCCGCCCTAGTGTTTTTCCTGGGTCCTTGCTGAATTAGTCATTTAATCAAGCCCTTCATGAAATACATTTTCTGAAATTTTCCTGAACCACACATCCTCAAAGTTAGCCAATAGTCTAAGAAGATAAAATAACCATCTCTAAAAAATTACCCACCCTATCTATATATTACCTATATCTCTTATCTGAAGAGGAAATATTTTAATTTGAAGATGAAATATTTTAACTCACTGGCAGCAGCATTTGCAAAAACGCTTCCATATTCCTATCAGAAGCAATGATAATTTCTTTGAGTAGGATAATTTTAATGTGATTTTTCCCAGTACTTTGCTCACACAGTTAAGATTTAAGCTTTTCCCCCGCTACGTCCATTAAGGTAGTCACCTCATACCCAGCTCAGAGAAGAGGGAGCTCATAAAAGACAAATGTAGTATCTGATCTTTCACGATGCTCTACCTCAGGCTGCTTGTTCAGCATAAAATAACTAAAATTTTTTTTTAAATCTTTGCAGATAGTTGAGTGAAGTACCCTAAAAGGCAGCTAAACACACCCTCCCCCTCGCAGTACTGCTGCATTCTCCTTTCAACGGGGATGGGATTCCAGCCCGAAGTCCTCGGGGACACATCAGTGTGTGACTGTACTTCCTCACACTGGAGCCCAAATGCAAAATAGGGCCTCATGACTCTGCTGACTAACAGACCATCACATTTTGGCCCAAACATTCCTTTTGTTTTCTCCTTCCAAGCTATGTGCCAGTGAAAAGCAGTCTGCACGTGCAAAACTTTGCGGGTGTATTTTAGAGCTCATGCTGAACAGAAGAATCAAGCGTCTAAAAATACAGGATGAGCTCTACTTTGTGTGTAACCTATCATGCCAATCTGGATACATCAACAAGTAATCAAAAATAGGTTGACTATTTTTTGTAGGAATAAATTCATCAAGAGTCAGAAGTTTAATCTACTCATTGGAAGTAACGCAGCTTTAAAAGCCTTTAGTTTCTTAAAAGAAGGTTCCATTTTAATCAGATGGAATATATATTAAGAATTATACATTCCATATTCTTGTTATATAATAACATCCCCAAAACAGAGCCATATGGAAACAAGTCAAGAAAACACAACCTACATTTATCCAAGAGTTTAGGCTTATATAATTTTAAGAATATTTAATAGCTCCATATTTACTACAGTAAAATAAGAAGAAAAGAAAATCCAGCATAGCTAAACAGTTAACTGCAAGGGTGCATCTGAAATGACATGAATACAAGCCTGAGATCCTAAACACAGATTCTAGAAGCTTTTGGCGAAGCCAAGTATGTGAAGTCTCTTTCTCCTTGACTCCTAATATCTCACCATCCCATCTTCTGCCATCTGCCTCTAGCAAATGTCAGTGGATTCCCAGGATGGAAACATGTTTCCTTTCTGACTAATTCTTAAAAGACTCCCCCAAATATGGCCTACTGCTATTGAGCATGATTGCCCTGAATTCACGGGAAATAACCAAAGCCACAGTCTTCTTTCAGCCATCCAGAAGAATCAAGAATCCCTCCCATCTAAAGGACTGGTGTCTAAATTGAACACTTACAGACTCCTATACTGACAGCCCAAACCATCTTTGAGAAATAGGAACTTCAAAATTCAGAACCTACAAGAAAGTACTGAGGCTTCTGAAGACATGTTAGGAAACAGAGTGTTAAAATCACCTCCTGATTTGGGGTTTTGCATGGAGAGGGCTCTGAGCACGCGATTCCTGTTTTTTGTTGCTGGCGGATTTATGACACTCTTAGAACGCAAGGTCCTTATTGCAATGTTATAACATTCTCTGTGATTAACTGATTGCAAATCACTGCACAGGGTGCCAAGATCGCTGGTAGGAAGCAGGTCATTGAATAAAATTAAAACTCTGCCAATGTTTTGCTTGTAAATGCTTCTTCCAAAGCTTTACAGCAGCACCAGTCCTTACAAAATGACCTCAATTCACCTGAGAAGTAGAGTCTCCTGTATTTTTGGCGGATGATCCAAATATTCTATATTTAATCCAAACATCCAGCATGTTATGTTTTAGGAAGAAAAACCTGTAGTGTAATGAAATTTGCACAAAAAGAGCTATGGAGAAGAGTCGCCATGAAAATAATTAAATTCTGCACAGTCGTACTGTGAAATTGTTCAGCAAAAGGCTCAGAGTCCTATCCTGCAGAACTGGGAACCTCTGTAAGACCACATTTTTCCTTAGGTAAACCTTCAAACCAAGCATTAACATTTCAAATTAAATTGAATTAATATCTTATCTAGAAAGAGAATGGATACCCTGGCCCCTTCTCCAAGCAAACTCCACAGTGATTTATCATGGTAAATTAGCATCTCCACAGATCAAAACTCAGGCCCCGGCTTATTTATTATCTGGCTCGAAGTCTGAGCAGAAAAACAGGACAAGACCTCGCCCGCTCAGCCAGCTGTTTCTGGGAACTGACCAGCTGAGGACACATAGGTGCCTTTCAGTCAGTCTGTCTGGGGTAGAGCAAAGGGATATATTTCTTAAGATGCCACCACATTTAATTTTAAGATTGCTATGAAAAATATATGATCTTTCAGGCAATACTTTAAGGCTGACAAGGAGAAGGTGGTGCCAGGGAAATTGGTTCATATTCTAAGAGTGTACTTAACGAAACAAATACTAATTGTTTTGCCTGGGGAGATACATTGGACTGTTAAATAGGATTTAGCAGAAGAAAAAGGGTTTAAGAAAGTGTTTCACTGATGTTGAGCTAGCTGCCCATGTTTAATTTACTGGTGTTCAAGCTACTTTATGGTTAAAAAAGAAATACCCCAGTGAACAGATAGGCTGACTAATTGTTGTTCATATAACAATTAAATGCTAAATTGTTTATGTGCCGTCTTCCTAAAAATCACAGCAATGAATTCATTTCTACTTGTTTAGAATAAATTAAGGCATTTTATGGAGAATATGCTTTAACTGTTTGAGCTTTCATTTGCCACACATGGCCATGTGGGGCTGTATGTACAATATTCTAAAGGGAAAAATAACTCATATAAGAGGATGCTCTCTAGAGCTGAACAAAGAGTACCTATATCAAACTGATAAATGAGACTATACATCTGAAGACAAATTTATTTCAACATTAATGAGGAAGAAAAGTTGGCAACTGTTAAAGTCTGCTACCTAGAATCCAGAAAGGTATTCATGGCAAGCAATTTTATAGTTTATATTTTATGGTATGCGGGCCTCCCTCTGTTGTGGCCTCTCCCGTTGCGGAGCACAGGCTCCGGACGCGCAGGCTCAGCG
>NC_041221.1:75172420-75198686 GCF_002837175.3 Physeter macrocephalus | reverse complement strand
CGGCAGGCGGACGCGCAACCACTGCGCCACCAGGGAAGCCCCCTATAGTTTATATTTTATATATTATATATATATAATATATATTATATATATATTATATATATTTATATATTTTATAGTTTATAATTTTATATTCCTGACATTTCAGGAATGCCACCTCACATATACCCATCTTACAAAAGTTTCCAAACTCACTCAATCCAGGTAGCTAGCCTGAAGCACTTGCCTAGTCCACCTTTATTAATCCCATCACACCCCACACGTCTACTGGCTTTCCTCAACCTGTTTCAATGCCTCAGTCAAGTCAAGCTGTCTGACTCAAGCTCATCGTTGCTTTCATTTCTGCTAAAGAGTGTGGACCTTGACTCCTTCATTCATGTCACAAATTTTTATCAAATGTTCATTAGATGCCAAACACTGTGCACTGTGCTTTGTTAATTGTGATAGAGCAATGAACAAAGGAGATACGTGGAGTGCCCCACTCTCTTGAAGCTTATTCTACAGTGGGACAGGCGGACCTTACACAAATTATTACACGTGTCATTAATTCAAATTATGAGAAATGCTAACAAGGGGTGCTTCCTGGTGATTCTGAGCCTTGATTTTTATCAGTCTATCCAGGACTAACAAGGACAAATAAATTCAGGATAACTGAACTCAAAAAGAGATTAAGGTCATAAACTAGAACACAATTTTTAAATTTAAAGTGAGAAATGGCTTAAACCAAAATACTCCTGTTGGGTGTTCTCAACATTTTCTTTCTGGTAGGAAAGCCTATTCAGGGAACTCAAGTATTATTAGAAGTTTTCCTGGGGATATACTGATATAATGCAACCATTTATATAATGCAACCCATGAGGGTTGGATGTTCTGTAGATATGGAAGTTCTACATCCCAAGTTGAGATGTTCAGTCTTGTTGCCAAAATATCCCTTACATTTGGTTCTGAAAACATGGTTGACTGATGTAACTTCTTCCTCTTCAGAGAGGAACAAAGGGAAGCAAAATACTGTGACTTTTTCCCTAAGACAGTTCTGGTGATATACTAACAAACACCTCCTCTTAGACCAATATGGAAAAGTAGTCAACCCTTTATATTCTAATATATTTCCATTCTGAGTAAAAAAATTCCCCAATTTACATATTTTTAAAAAAATCACAGTTGAAACTACTGGCTTCCTACTGACATTTAGGAGACACTTTCATTTCTATCAGCAGGCCAACTCTGAATCACAATTACAATGAATTCTTTCTACCAGGTAGGGATGAAGCTGAAGTTCACTGGATCCCAGAACATGCTTGGCAATTTTTTTTTTTTAAGTTCTGCTAACACTTCCTTCTCTTTTGTACACATGAGGAATTAAGGCTTAGGAGTCACGCAGCAACCGTATGAGCCTGAGTTAGCATTTGAACTGAGGTTCTCTAACATCAAGCCCAGCACTCCAGGCTGGCAGTGCAGGGGAAGATAACAGGATGGCTGCTTCAGAATCAGTTAAAGAAAATGTCAGATACACAAATTTGCAGGCCCAGCCAAGTCCTACCAAATCAGAATCTCTACACAGAGGAATTCATATTTCTATTGCCTTCCCCCAGAAACCATGGTACACAGCCAGCTACAGTAACCACGGTTCTAGCAGCCAACCCCACCCACGGCATCTCACTTCTCAGGAGCCTCACAGTTAGAGGGTGGCCCTCTGTAACAACATCACAGGATTTGGGGAGCTGGAGTTGGGGGGAAAAGTCTCTCTGGGTTTTAATACACTGGCCTTAACTCCATCCAGTACACTCAACTCCATTTTTCTAAATTCATCTTTTCACAGAGACTGAATGAATAAAAAGTGAAAAAGAAAAGTTGTCTTCTTTGAAAAACAGAGACAGCAACCACCATCTCACAGGATGTTGTAAAGGGCAAATGAGACCATGAATTCAAAATGTGTTTTTGAATGGCATGAAGTGTCATATAATATTACATTAATTCACCCAAACGTGAATTAATTGGGATGGAATTTCTAAGCCAAGAGGAATATAAACTTCTCAATTTAAGTGAAAAAGAAAATACAAGTTAGACCATCCATTTTTACAAATAAAGTTTTACTGGAACACAGCTAATCTCATTCTTTTTTTTTTTTTTTAAACATCTTGATTGGAGTATAATTGCTTTACAGTGGTGTGTTAAGTTTCTTAATGTACTGTCTTCGGCTGATTTAGAGCTATTAACGGCAGAGTTGACTATATGCGACAAAGACCGACGGCCTGAAAAGACTCAAGTATTCACTGTGTGGTCCTTTAAGGAAAAGTCTGCCACCCCCTCTGAACCAGATGGTCATATTTTTCTTAGGCAAACATAAAACATCATTCCTTAGCTGAACACCCCACATTTTAGGCAAGTCCTAAAAATTGAATTTTCACAGCTGGATGGACATGGGGGTGAGAGAGGAGACAGTCCCCAGATTCTGATCTGTGGAAGGCATGATGTTTTCTTTGCCCACTTTGCATCACTGTCCCAGGAGTCATTGACACTGACAGGAGCACACCTTATCCTTCAGGTATGTTTGGTACTGAAATGGTTACAAACTTTCCTTGCAAACCCAACCCTTAATCACGTTGAGAGTAAAGCCGCACTGTACTAGAGAGGTCAAATATGTAACCCATAGACCACATATGTGTGTATGTACATATATGTATATATGTACTTGTATGTAGGGTGGGTTTTTTTTTTTTCTTTTCAGGATTTAAGCTAAGGATGACCCAAGGTCAGGCCTAACCCCCTGGAATCCTTCATACTGAGTAGGTTCCCACTTTAGCAGCTTGTTCAAACCAAATTGGAAGCTCGGCGGGGATGAACAGCCAGCCAGCCAGCTGGCTGGCTGCCTCTGAATCCACCCACCTGCTGGTTTTGCCCTCCTGCTGTGTACTGGGCTCTATTCACTAAGGCGGGATGGCCCTGGCCCAGCTGGCTCACATAGCAAACCTGCCCCTAGAGAACTATGGAGTCAGGAAGTTGGCAGTCAGCACCCCTGGCTCACCAGGCTCTACAAGCAAATGGCATGTTTCCCTTTCCTGGTACAAAATCTGCAAAATCATCTATACTTGTCAGTGAGAAAAATTAAAATTAAGTCTTTGAGCCCAATTATTTATGCTCTTGTCATAACGCAGATGACCGAGAGCAAGCAGTATTATGGTTTCCTTTAAAATGTTAACCAAAGTGATAGCCAAGATTCTAGAAGAAAAGATAAAGAGCTGATCAATGATTTCCCAATTTTGACTTCTACAAACTCCCATAGATATATCTGGATAATAATTTGATGTCATATGAATATTCTCAACCCTTCAGCTTTGGTTTTACTTAAGCAATCCAAAATAAAAGCATCTAATATTCCCTCCCAATCATAGAGAGAGTTCAAAATTCCCAAAGCTCTTTAATTAGGTCTAGGTTTGGGAAAATGTCCTAATGAATATATAGACATTTTTCTGCCCTAATTTCTGTATTGACACAGGCTTGATAACAGATACCTATATCTACAAATATAAAGAATATAGATATTTATCACAATTTTACTGTTACGCATTTTTTTAAACAAAGTTTAGTTCACTTCCCTAACCAAGTTAAAAAAAAAAAAAGCTCAGATTGGGGATTCCGTGGTGGCGCAGTGGTTGCGAGTCTGCCTGCTAATGCAGGGGACATGGGTTCGTGCCCCGGTCCGGGAAGATCCCACATGCCGCGGAGCAGCTAGGCCCGTGAGCCATGGCCACTGAGCCTGCGCGTCCGGAGCCTGTGCTCCGCAATGGGAGAGGCCACGACAGTGAGAGGCCCGTGTACTGCAAAAAAAAAAAAAAGCTCAGATTGTTAAATTATAGTTCAAGTTTGGTACATTTTTTTAAAAATTAAAGCTTTCATGGTACCTAAAAATAGCAAAGAGAAAATAATAATTTTATCCTGTATTAAAGGCTGAATTGTGTCCCCCCCAGACTCATATATTAAAGTCCTAACCCCTGTTACCTCAAAATATATTCGAAGGTAGAGCCTTCAAAGAAGAAATTAAGTGAGGTCATTAAGGTGGGTCCTAATCCAATATGGCTGATGTCCTTTAAGAAGATGAAATTAGGACACAGATTTGCACAGAGGGAAGACCATGTGAAGACAGGGAGAAGAGAACCCTCTATAAGCCAAGAAGAGAGGCCTCAGAAAAAGCAACCCTGCCAACACCTTGATCTTTGACTTCCAGCCTCCAGAACTTTATTATGGTAGCTCTAGCAAACTTATACATCCACCTTTTCAAATACTTCTTTGTCACTGAAGTTTAAATTATCTAACGCCAGCTTCAGTTTTATGGGAAATTGCCTGTAGGTCTTTAGCAAAGCTTCCTTCCACACAGATTACACAAATAAGGTACCCATTTCTGAATTGTAGAATATTTTTAAAACATTAGAAATTATCACATACTCACTTCTTAAAGACTATTACTTAAATACTAACTACAGCATAGCCTTTTATTTGGAAATTTTCTATTCTATTTCCATATGTAAAAAACATGTCATTGAAAGTTCAACGCAGCTGTCTGTATTTAAAAAAATATAACATTGCCAAGATGAAGTATTCTGAATACAATGCTTTGAATTTGAAAATATTTTGATGGGCACCAAATTCTAACAAGCAGCAAAGTGAAACACTCTTCTGGAATCCAAACTTGAAAAAGTTATTCTTTTTCCAATGTCAACTACGTGACTAACGCATGAAATTTGGTTCTCGATTTAAATTTTATCATATGCATTATGGCAAAACTATGATGCTTTAACTACATTGAAAAGGAAATTTTTAGGTAACCTGCAAATATTGAGGTACAGATAAAAATATAACTGAAAAGGCAGACTAAGAAGATTTCAGATTAATTATACCAGAAAGTATTTTCTCTGTTGATTAATGAAAAAAGGCAAATATAAACTAAGAGAGACACTGAGTAAATAGTCCTAGAATTCTAAAGCTAGGAGAGAAAAAAAAGGCACAGAAAGAATGTTTTTTGTTGGTTTTTGCCTTTAAGAAGACTAATACAGTTGAGCATTTCATGGGGCCAATTACATAGCAATTGTCCTACAGGGACTATATTGTTTAAAGAAATTCAAATTTTCTGTAGCCTTGGCTAGTGTCCCTCAGAGGAGTGCAGATTAAGTTCCTAAACCAACCATCTCTTCTACTATAAATAAAATCAAATACCAATTTGGATCTAATGTTCAAACATCAAGAATTTTGTTCATGAGACAACTTCCAAAACTGGAAAGTAAAGTTCTTTATAAAGTATTACCTTAAAAAATATTTACAAGTAACACAGGGATATTGTCAGGCAACACTAGAGAAACAAATGATCCTTAACAAAATGTGTCTTATGGGAAAAAAGTGAAGCTAAAAGGTATTTATATCTGAAGATCCTCGGAGCTCATGCAAGCACTGGCCACCACAGCCCAAATGATTGAGAAATATTTTCCAAATGGTAATATTAAAAAAAGAAGGAAGGGACGAAAACAGCAACAAAGAACTGGGCCTTCATCATGAACATCCTGCCAGATATTACAATAGGATTTATTCTAGTTCCACTCCAACTTCTTTTAAAAGGACAATTCAAAACAGCATTCTAGAAATTAACAACTTGCAGTGTAATGGTTCAGAGCATGGGCTCCGGAACCCGTCTTCCCAGTTCCTCTCTGGTTCTGCTATTTACTAGCTCTGTGGCCTTGGACAGCTCACTGAACCTCTCTGTGCCTCAGTTTCCCCCCTCAAATGGAGATAATAACAGAACCATCTCAGTGGGTGGTTGTGAGTACTAAATGAATTTCTCCATGTCAAACCTGAGCACGGTGCTTGAAATCTGGCAAGTGTCATATAACTGTCAGTGGTGTCAGTGGTGATGGGGATACTGAAAAACCAACTGGAACACAAAGAGCACAGTAAAATGTCTGGTGAAGCTGGCTTGAACAAACTAAATGGAAATTCCAATCTAGGCAACAGCTAAACACGTTAGAGAATTCTATTTACATACAATTTTTTCCACCAGGCTTACTGTTCCCCAAATTCACATTTCCACTTATCTGAGCTACTCTTAGGCACCCAGTACAAGACCAGACAAAAGAGCAAAGCATTCTTTAAGGAGCTGCCTGAAAACAGCGGACCCTAAGGCCTACTGATGAAACCAAACCACGGTTAAACACACATTTAACAAAAACACCAGCCAAGAACAGGAGAGGCAAACTTTGTTAGCCAGGGTAGTTGTCACTGATTACCACTCACACAAAGATACAGGAGCAAATGTGAAAGCAGGGGACGTTGACATGGCACCATCCTTGATTCTAGCACATGGACTGTCCCCCTCTCCACCAGCATAGCCTGGACTGGTTTCTTCTGGCCTCCTCCTGCTCCCCCCTCCTGCCTCCCACCCCCTCCCCCTGGCCTACGTGGACAGCACAAGCAGAGTCTAGTGAAGACCACCATCAGTGGCTTATTTTGAGCTACTTTTGATTCTAAGAACCATGAAAGCTCTGGAGTGGCTTGAACAATTTTATCTGGACCTGACAACCCTCTTAAGTATATCCAATTTTCATTCCACTTCCCTATCACCTCCTTAATCTCTGACTTTCTTCTCTCTCCTCCACAAACTGCTTATCACGCTTAAGTAAACAAACGTAAATAGGGTTTTCTGACCAGTTGCAAAACTCCAGCGCTTGACAGCCCACACTGCATTTCTGATCTAATACCTCCTGCACACACCAGGACGCTCCTGAGAGAGGAAGGCCAGAGTTGATTTTGCTCTCTTCTATCAATGTCCTGAGTGTCCTTGGCCTACACTGGACACAACATCTGAAGCTGAAGCACGTTTTCTCAGCATTTCCCTGGGCTATGTTTAATTCCTTACATGTGGAGACACTGGTTTTCTATATAATTACTGTTTATTTCCTTAGTACATGTTCTGTCTCCTGCATGCAGGCTGCCAAATGTTTAAAAGCTTTCTACTTTAAAGCACAAGTCAACAGAAAAAGGTAGGAGATACAGAAAAAGCAGAAATACTTCTTTCAAACAAAAGTGGAATGTGGTTTAACTCAAACTGAGTTTCTGTATTACCCCAAAGCCAGTATGCAAAATCACACTGACAACACAGAAAGTACTGCAGATAGCAACTTAATGAATCCAACACAGCAAAGCAACATGTATCAAGAGAAGGCATTCTGCAATATGGTCTCTGTAGTGTTAGGGCTGCAACATAATACATTAAAGGGGTTAAACTTTGCTACATTCTGCCCATTTTTTAAACCTCAATTCACTATTCCATTTTTTTCTTTTTTATTTAAAGAATACTTGAAGCGATACTTAAAGAACTATTTCATTCTTTCTTATATGCTGACAAGAAATAAGAATATTACAGCAGCGACTGAATAATGTAAAGAATTATCCACCGCTAAGAATCAACATAATTTGGATAAGTAATACATCTACTTTCAGGCAGTGTCAGAATTCTTACTCTCTAATTCGGAGAAGCTGAACACATTCAAACCTTTTCATTGCTGACAAATTATCCTACTGACAAACTAAGAATAACTATGAAGCATGGAAACCAATCTCTGTCCAGTTCTGAAGATCTCTCTATACCACTGCTTGTTTCATGTTTCTGAAACATTTTGCTGTCAGTGATTTATTTCCCATCCATGTGGCCAGCCATTTGTTTATTCTATTGCGTGCCATCTGTTTTTCGGTAGGGAGGTTTCGAGTTCTTCTCATTCCCTACCTCATATCCCACAGAAAACAATTTATAATAGACATAGATTTAAATCATTTGGATTCATGTGGAGTTGGTAACTCGAGCTGCCTTTCATTTATATTTGGCAAATGCTTTAATGGGATTAGCAAATTGTGTCATTACGAGGTACTTATGGAGACACAACACCTTTTTTTTTTTTTTACAATGACAAATGATGTTAACAGTTTCATTTGGAGTATTTAACGGCAGTACAGAAGATTTTACTAACATTGCAGGAAATTGCCCCGAGAGACAATAAAGCCCTACCACAAACCCTGTCCATATCTTTTATTTCTGAGAGTCAACAAGTATGTGTATCAGGATGTGGTTGGGTCTACAGTGAGGAATAAATATCAAGTTGCTTCACTTTTCAAGGAAAGTTATTATTTAACCCACAGACCTAAAAACCCTGTCTGGTTCTCACATCTCAGTGGCATCCTCTAAGCCCTCCAACCATGGTCTAGTTGTCTCAATACTCACAAGCGATGGCCCCCAGACGTCCCCAAAGAAAAGTTTATGCCACAAACTCCAGCTCATCAGGACCAATTTATTCCCATTCTAGGGCCCACTTTGATTCGCTCTAAAGAAGAGCCAACCATTCAGAAAAACAGCTCCTTGTGGAAACTATACAGATGATGTTTAAAGTATTAATTACCATTTTTACAAGAATCCTTGCTGCTCTGGTGGAGAGGGGGTATCTGATGACAGGACCCAGCGGCTATCCACAGTTCATGGCTGACATCCAAGGGCTGAGAAATGTTCATCTTGAGGTCTACTTGATTTTCACTAGTCCTTACCAAATCGGAATGAGATATACTTGGGGGGTAAGTGGCATCCTGATGGATATCTGCTGGAGTCGGTTTGTTCAAGGTGTTAAGTGACATTTGCACTAAAGCTTCATTGATGAAGAGTGAATTTTCATGACATAAACCCTCAGATTGATTAAGTTCCATTACCTGTGTAAGAAAAAAGAAAAAACACAGTAATTCTTCCAGCAATGTGCACCAGTTTTATAAAGTATTTATTCCTAAGAGAATTTAGCCATCAAGATTTTAATGAGTGAGTTGGAGAAGGATATTACCCTTGACTCCCTCCTCCCACCCCCTTGTAATGAGCTAGTACCAAAAACTTCAATTGGCAACGCATAGCATATCTTAAAAGAAATAAAAATCAGGGCTGCCCTGGTGGCGCAGTGGTTGAGAGTCCGCCTGCCGATGCAGGGGACACGGGTTCGTGCCCCGGTCCGGGAAGATCCCACATGCCGCGGAGCGGCTGGGCCCGTGAGCCATGGCCACTGAGCCTGCGCGTCTGGAGCCTGTGCTCCGCATCGGGAGAGGCCGCGACAGTGAGAGGCCCGCGTACCGCAAAAAAAAAAAAAAAAAAAAAAAAAAAAGAAATAAAAATCAAACGAAAAGACACGTGCAGCTGTGTGCTCACTGCCGTTAAAGTGTTTCTGCTTTAAGGGAATAGCATTTTCACTTTTGCTAAATCAAAGTTGAAGACATTCACGTACACATAAAGTATTTGCAATAAATATAATTTAGCCAACTTGAAAGGAAAGTGAGATATAACACAGATCATTCTTAGAAGCTTGTCAACTTTTACAACTTTATGTACAGTATTTACAATAGCCAGGACATGGAAGCAACCTAAATGTCCATCGACAGATAAATGGATAAAGAAGAGGTGGCACATATATACAATGGAATATTACTCAGCCATAAAAAAGAACGAAACTGAGTTATTTGTAGTGAGGTGGATGGACCTAGAGTCTGTCATACAGAGTGAAGTAAGTCAGAAAGAGAAAAACAAATACCATGTGTTAACGTACATATATGGAATCTAAAAAAATGGTACTGATGAACCTAGCGGCAGGGCAAGAATAAAGACACAGACATAGAGAACGGACTTGAGGACACAGCGAGGGGAAGGGTAAGCTGGGATGAAGTGAGAGAGTGGCACTGACATATATACACTACCAAATGTAAAATAGATAGCTAGTGGGAAGCAGCCGTATAGCACAGGGAGATCAGCTCGGTGCTTTGTGACCACCTAGGGGGTGGGATAGGGAGGATGGGAGGGAGGCTCAAGAGGGAGGAGATACGGGGATATATGTATGCATATAGCTGATTCACTGTGTTGTACAACAGAAAGGAACACAACTTTGTAAAGCAATTATATTCCAATAAAGATATTTTAAAAAGAATATAAAAAAATAAAAAGTATCTATGTGCACATAGTACAGAAAAGTAAACTCTTGGAACAAATGGAATTGTCAAGCATGGTTAGAGTGGGTGCAAAATGAAACACGGAACTTTTTGAAAGGCTTTATCCTGCCCAAACATTAATTAGTATACTACTTATGTTAACTGTCATTAGTGAAATGGATTTTGAATTTATGAGGTCAAATTTACAAAAAGAGAATAAGCTTGGAATAACGGAATAGTAGTGTACTTGTTAAATTCAGTACCTATGAACATTAATAGCTTAACTGATGTACTGAAAGGTAAATCTATAAAGAGCTCTGAAGACTGGAGCATATACTGGGGAGCTTGAACTACAGCATGCTCACGGTGAGCGTGCCTCCAGGGTAAAGCTCGCCTCACTGGTACAACTCTATTCTGTATTTCTTCCCTCGGGTAAGGGGGTCTCAGAGTACAATGAACCCATGATCCAGCAGCACCCAGACCTTTCACGTGTCCATACTTCAAGTCAAGGTGCATATGTATTGTCTCTAAGGGGTCCCAGCTTTTGCTACCTACACACCGAGTAACTCTTGTGAGCTCTCACACAAGCAGCGAAAAAGACAGACGCGTGGTCAGTGGCTCCAGAACCACCATGACCGCGGCCGTCTCACACACTGCTTCTGCAAGCACGGGGAGACCCGTACCTCCACGCCTCCTGGAGGCAACGCCGCGGGAAGGCTCCTCTGCCGGCTGTGCTTCCAGCCACGCAGCAGGCTCTGTTGGGCCCGCATCCGCTCCCTCTCCCTCTCCACCAGGCGCTGGCCCTCCCGCAGCCGCTCCAGGTTCTGCTGGTACTCCTGGAGCTGCTGGTCCAGCTGCCCCCGGCTGCTCAGCAGCAGCTCCTCCTGCAGCCGGCACTGCCTCTCGCGCTCCTGCAGCCGGCTGGCCTTGGCCTCCTGCTCTCGCTGCTGCTGGTCGCACCTGCGGCGCCAGCGCTGCTGGTCCTGCTGGAACCGATGCTGCAGCTTGTGGAGGCTGGCCAACTCCTCCTGCCGCTTCTCCAGGCTTCGGTGCTTCTCCTGGTCCTGAAAGGGGCTGCCTCGGAAAGAGGGGCCGGGGGACAGGCCCTCCTGCTGCTGGAGAGCCAGCCTGTGGACCTCAATGTGGCTATCCTGAACGGTCAAGGCGGCCTGTCCGAGCAGAGGGCAAAAAAAGCAAAGGCGTCCATACCGTGTGCACCTTGGGTTGGTACCACCTCAAAAGCATGACCAAATTACTTTCTCTGAATATTTCTGTCCTTGTTCTAAGTTACCTCCTGAGACTGATCTTGGCACTTCAAATAGGCTTGTCCGCATTTCCTTAGTGGTATGGCCTGGAATTTATACACAACAGAAATAAAGCACGGGAAGCAATACTCATCCCCTCTTTTGGAAATGTGGTTTGTTGCTGGTTGTTGGATAATATTTAAGCAAGTGTTCTGAATAAGAATTCAGTACCTAAATTCACAGGACTCTGCATTCCTGTGCTGTGCCTCATTCTCTTTCTGAGGTCTTAACAGTCACTAATTCAGGAGAATTTAAGAATCTATATAAATCTGTTAGTACCCTTTGAGTCTCAAACCAGAAATTACTTAAGCTATATGACATACGTGAAGACATAAAAATAAAAGTCAACCACTTGGAAGCTTTGCTAAATAAACTTCTTTATAATATAATGCCCGAGAATTGCAGTTAATATCAGATTTAGGAGATATATAAATGGTAAAGCTAGTCTCATTACTGTTATTTCTTTGTATTATAGCAGGAAGGTCATGCACAAAACACTAAGCTGAAATTCATTTGTTTAATAGAGTGCTAAAAGGAGGCTGGACTGCTTCAGGGGACATAGGTACTCTAAAACCCAGAGGACATTACCAACCAGGGACACAGATACTCTAAAGCCCAGAGGACATTACCAACCAGATTAAAAAAACATTTTGAGTTATGGCATCCGCCTACGAAAAGTTTGGCAGTATCACAGGAAATAACTGCCAAGTTTTGGAAGGATTCCACAAAACAAAACAAAAAAATATCTGTAAATGCCCCTGGAAGCTTTTAATTTTACAAGTCCCCAATCAAAGCACAAAGAAACAGAAAGGGGACAAATTGAAAATGGCCACATACTGGGTATGTGTGTGTATGTTGTGACTCGTTATGAGAAATTATTACTCTCCTAAGGATAAAGTCTCATTTTTCTTTCCTAAAAATTTAAAAAGCTGTCCATGTAACAGATGCCGGGAAGATGGGGATTTGACCATTAGTTATTTGTTAACTCAGCAGTTTCCCACGCTTTTGAAGGTTAAAGAACTAAGGTATATTTTAAATTGGTATTTGTCTTGGAGTAAGACTCAAAAATGTATTCGGTGGGGCCTTTTGAAATAAACTTCATGTTTTTAAATTTGAAAATCAATTCAAAAAATTTCAAATTCACATGAATATTTGATTAATGTCTTTTAGCAGTTATTATAAAGAAAACAATGATATCATTGAGCATAGGTACTAATAACTTTGATATTTAAACATGAAATAATAAGCCATTCAGGACTCTGCTGACGTGGCTAAAGCAAACTGTAGACTGCACATCACCACTTAATTCTAACAAATCCTAAGCGCATCATCAGAGTAAAACAAACAAAAAATCCAACACTTTATATGCCAAAACTGCTACAGGCAATGGTAACTCTCATGTAAGGATTACAATTAGATTAATTAAATGCTACCATGAAGTATTCTTTATATATATTTACCATTTGGGATAAGACTACTCCCTTCTGTAGCAGAGAGGTGAAATTTGAAGACTGGATATTTATCTTCACATTTAAAGTTTACATTTACATTTAGGACAGAGAATAACACTTGCTTTTGAAGTTTAGGAAAATTCCCAATTCATTCTCTCTCCTTTTCTTTTTTTAATTATAATGAAGTACAGTTGACTTACAATGTTGTGTTAATTTTTGCTGTACAGCAAAGTGATTCAGTTATACATGTATATTCGCTCTCTCTTAATTTTTCTCAGCTGAACTGTGTCCTTTCCTTTCTGCCTTGCCTATACCTCATCTCTAACTCTATTCTTCTAACATAGGATCAAATTTCATTTTCATCTGATTCAAAAATCCTTTGTAAAAACTTTAATCATGCGTAAAACATTCAGCTTCGAAAGAGATGACTGTGCCATGAACAGAAATCTTTGAAAGCCCATATCCTTAGACCAGCTCAAAAGCTTTGGTTAAGAGAACCCACTACAGAATTTGGTATTTGCTTCAGTATTGCAAAAACCAGGTCATTTAGGTCATCCAGCTTTTCTGAAACTTGAATCCACAGAGGGCTGCATTCAAGGTTGAAAAGAAGAGATATGACCCTGTGAGTGTTTTCATCAGGCAACACAAGCTGGGACACTCAATGTTTTCATCTCTCAAAAGTTAATGAACTGCATGCAAACTATACCCCTTCTCAGTTAAAGTTTAAAAGAAAGAATATTTGTTTTACATGAGAAATTAATCTCTAAGAACATCTACCCCAGACCAGCATATCTAATATAAGACACTAAAGGCATTCCCACTAAATCTTGAATACGACAAGGATGCTTACTATCACCACTATTATTTAAGACATTTCAGAATTTCTAGCCAAAGCAGTAAGCCAAGAAAATGAAATTGATATAATTATTGAAGAGTAGCCAAAATACCACTACTTTCAATTTTTCACTTTCTACTTGGAATACTCCAAAGAATCAACAGAAAAACTATTAAAACAAAAAAACAAAAATTCAATGAGTTGGCCAGTTAAAAAATATATAAAAAACCAATACCTGTATTTATACCAGCAACCAACATTGGGGAAACAGAATGAAAAAAAAAAAAATTCCATTCACAATAGGAACAAAGAGACAAAAATATCCAGGAATAAACTTAGCAGAAAAAAAAAGTACCTACATGAAGACAATTACAAAGCTTTCCAGCAGAACATAAAATAACATGTTCTCAGACAAGAGAACCAATTATTGCAAAAGTGTCAATTCTCCCCAATTTAATTCATAAATATAGTAATATTTTAATTTAACTGTCTCAGTAGAAGATTAAGAAATTTGTCAGAGTGATTCAAAGCTCTTATGAAAGAACATACAGACAAACATGGAAAATATAAGAGGAGACTGTCATGTATTCAAATGTAATCCAAAACTTTAATAATTAAGATAGTGGTACTAGATCAAGAATAGGAAGATGATCAACAGAACACAAAAGAAGTCTGGATGCAAAGTATTAATAAGAAAACAGCAAATGTAGCATGATATTTTTTTCTGGTAAAAACTTAAAATCAGACTTTTATTTTCCTTATTTTCTTTTAATATTCAATAGGTATAAGATATGAAATATGAATGACAATAAACCAGTGGGGAAAAGTCTAATTTCAGTAGTAACCAAAAAAATGCAAATTAAGATCATGAGCTAACTTGACCTATTTTCAAATAGAAATTTCCATTACTTCAACATTTTCAAATTGGCAACAAGTTGTCCATATTACCCCATTGTAAACTTTTCCAGGTGTATGTAATCTATGTCCATGTCCCCTTTTTCTTGCTGATAATGATTTTTTCATGCCTTTCTTTTTTTCTCATTAGTATCAATATGAGGTTTTAAAAATTTTACTAATGTCCTAAAAGAAACAATATCTGAATTTTATTGATCTTCTCTATTATTTATTTTCTATATAATTTATGCTAACTTCATTTCTTTCTTTGGATTTTATTTTGTTGTTTTTTAACTTTTTGAGATAGATGCATAACTCATTGACTTTTAGCTTTTCTTCTTTTTGAGTATGTGCTTTTTAAAGCTCTAAATTTTCTTTAAGCATGACTCTAATTGTAACCTACATATTTTGATACTTGGTAATTTTATTATCCTTCAGTTAAAACTATTTTATAATCTTCAATATATTCTCTTCATTGAATCCTGATTTACTTAAGCATATATTTTCTTAATTTCTAAATCAACAGGGATATTCCAGTAGAATATTTGATACTGGTTACTAAATTAATTGCACTGTGACCCTAGAATATACTTTGTATGATTTTAGTTGCTGAAAATTTGTAGAACCTTATTTTGTGGTCCATAATATGGTAAATTTTGGAAATGTTCCAGGTGTACTTAAAAAGAATGTGTATTATTCAGTTTTTGTGTGTATTATTTTATGCATGTTAATTAGGTCAAGTTTACTCTTCCTGTTATTCCAGTGTATCCTAACTGATTTTCTGTTTGCTTTTATTATAAAGAGAAATGTGTTATAATCTTACACTAAAAAAAAAAAAAAAAAAGAATAAAGGCCGAGTAAAAAACATTTTCCCTATCAAAACCTCTATGAGGAGCCACAGACCCTACATAACATAGGTGAGCAAATAGCTTGCCCCAAGTCCAGAAACCAATTTCTGGGCTGACAATTGTTCAGAAAGAGCCTTGAGCTTTACTTTGTCACTCTATATCCCTAGAATTTCTCTTTTCAGATAGAGCTGCAAAAGTTTCCAATCAGTTCCTCCTATTTCCTTCTCTGTACCCTTTCCTTCCTGGGGAAGTTGGACAGGCTCTTTGTTCACCTCCAGGGCTGGTGGGTCCTGGATGGTACAATGGAGAACAATGGAGGAGTGTGATTTAATTTTTCTCCAGACTCCTGCTGCCATCAACAGGCCAATCAACTAGACAGGGAGCCCTTCTTGGCTAGTTCCAATATGTCACACCTCTGCGTGGACCACCTCTGCATCAGTGGGGAACTTCCCTTTGTGTGTGAGCCCTGTTCTTTTTTTGGGCAGGCAGCTGTGAAGGTCAAAATGCCATTTTGATCTCAAAGCTCCCTCTCCAGAATGTCTACCCATGGGCCCTAGTTCCACCTATTGGCTGAAGAGAAAGAGTAGAATCCTCCCTATGATGAATGGATAAACAAAATACAGTATATGCATACAGTGGAATATTATCAGCCACAAAAGGTATTGAGAGTAACATCATGTAAGATAGTGGAATAGGAAGCTCCAGGAGTCCATCACGCTACCTAAACAACTACTGAATTGGCCACCACTGTCTGAAAAAATTATTTTGGAACTCTGGAGTCTAGTCCAACTATACTTACAGCATTCAGAGGACAGCTTCATGAAGAGGCTGGTAAATTTGGGTGAATTTCAGTAAATTTTGCATGGTATAGCTATAATCCCCCAACCAAAAAAAAAATTCCATTCACAATAGGAACAAAGAGACAAAAATATCCAGGAATAAACTTAGCAGAAAAAAAAAGTACCTACATGAAGACAATTACAAAGCTTTCCAGCAGAACATAAAATAACATGTTCTCAGACAAGAGAACCAATTATTGCAAAAGTGTCAATTCTCCCCAATTTAATTCATAAATATAGTAATATTTTAATTTAACTGTCTCAGTAGAAGATTAAGAAATTTGTCAGAGTGATTCAAAGCTCTTATGAAAGAACATACAGACAAACATGGAAAATATAAGAGGAGACTGTCATGTATTCAAATGTAATCCAAAACTTTAATAATTAAGATAGTGGTACTAGATCAAGAATAGGAAGATGATCAACAGAACACAAAAGAAGTCTGGATGCAAAGTATTAATAAGAAAACAGCAAATGTAGCATGATATTTTTTTCTGGTAAAAACTTAAAATCAGACTTTTATTTTCCTTATTTTCTTTTAATATCCAATAGGTATAAGATATGAAATATGAATGACAATAAACCAGTGGGGAAAAGTCTAATTTCAGTAGTAACCAAAAAAATGCAAATTAAGATCATGAGCTAACTTGACCTATTTTCAAATAGAAATTTCCATTACTTCAACATTTTCAAATTGGCAACAAGTTGTCCATATTACCCCATTGTAAACTTTTCCAGGTGTATGTAATCTATGTCCATGTCCCCTTTTTCTTGCTGATAATGATTTTTTCATGCCTTTCTTTTTTTCTCATTAGTATCAATATGAGGTTTTAAAAATTTTACTAATGTCCTAAAAGAAACAATATCTGAATTTTATTGATCTTCTCTATTATTTATTTTCTATATAATTAATGCTAACTTCATTTCTTTCTTTGGATTTTATTTTGTTGTTTTTTAACTTTTTGAATATGTGCTTTTTAAAGCTCTAAATTTTCTCTAAGCATGACTCTAACTGTATCCTACATACTTTGATACTTAGTAATTTTATTAGCCTTCAGTTAAAACTATTTTATAATCTTCAATATATTCACTTCATTGAGTCCTGATTTACTTAAGCATATATTTTCTTAATTTCTAAATCAACAGGGATATTCTAGTAGAATATTTGATACTGATTTCTAAATTAATTGCACTGTGACCCTAGAATATATTTTGTATGATTTTAGTTGTTTGAAATTTGTAGAACCTTACTTTATGGTCCATAATACGGTAAATTTTTGAAATGTTCCAGGTGTACTTAAAAAGAATGTGTATTATTCAGTTTTTGTATGTATTATTTTATGCATGTTAATTAGGTCAAGTTTACTCTTCCTGTTATTCCACTGTAACCTAACTGATTTTCTGTTTGCTTTTATTATAAAGAGAAATGTGTTATAATCTAAAAAAAAAGCAAACTTAAAATCAGTCTTTTATTTTCCTTATTTTCTTTTAATATTCAACAGGTATAAGATATGAAACATGAAAGACAATAAACCAGTGGGGAAAAACGTTTAATTTCAGTAGCAACCAAAAAAATGCAAATTAAGATCACGAGCTAACTTGACCTATTTTCAAATTGAGGACAAGTAGAGAGGGGTGCTGTTTATTTTGGCAATGTCTATCAAAAACCTCAAAAAATAATTTCAGTAATTTATCCTAAGGAAACACTCACATATGCTCAGAGATCAGGGCACAAGGATGTATGCTAGACTGTTATTAACACAAAAGTATAAACTATGAGGAATGGATAAATTCTATAGACCTGAATATTATTCAACCATTAAAAATCGTGCTATAGAGACAAGTGATGACATAGAAAGGTACAGGTTCCAAGAGTATGTATAAAATGATTCAAAAAACTAGAGGGATACATACCCCCATGACAACAGTAATTCTCTCACAAAATCACAAGTCATTTTACTTTATTTACCAGTATCAAGATTTTCTATAAATTTATCTATACACATTGCTTTCAAATCACTTTAAAATGTCTTTTAACTCACAAATTAAGCAACTGGATGTATTCAGCCTTCCTTGAGCACGACCTAAGGGATCATCCAGCCTTAGAGTCCTCATTTTCACAATCCCTGTCTTTCCTGGACAGACAGTGAGCGGTCTGATGGTAGACTTTGTGGACCACTTGCCCTTGTGTGCTTGGCCCTCATCACGGTGCCAGGCCCAGAAAGGGAACTCAATAAATGTTAGGTGGATGAACCAAGAAAACAATGGAAGAGCATATGAATTATTTAACTGCCCCAAAGGCCTAAGGCCACATGTGGAAGTGAAAAAAATTTAGGTGTGAATTTAAGTTTTCACCAGAAAATGTGAAGTCATGCTATACTCACCTAAGAAAGAGATTCATTGTAAACTTCAAGCCAGATCATACTCATCAATATTTTTTAAAGATATGAACTGTTTTATGGTTTCAGAGAAGAATGGTATAAACTGTAGTAGTGGTGACGCCTCGTGATTACAAAACCAGGTGAAGTTCAAAGCATCTAGCTGAGTTACACTTGGGGTGAGGCTTGGTGTTCTTTTAAGATCATTCACTACCTCTCAAATGTTCTAATTTTTAAAGTCCAGGACTCATCGAATAAAGTGAGTTACATGAAGAGAAACATTCACAGGGTCAAAGCATAGTTACCTGAAGGCTATATAAGAGACGGGTTAAATTCTGTATCGCTTGTATAATCTGAAAAATAAGATTGTGAGTGTCAAATTTTTGAAAAAGCATTCATTATCCACAAACAAAGGATGGTAACATATTTAACGTATGCAGAGCTCACCTCTGACTGTGAAGAACCTGGGAAACTTCTATATTCCACCTAAAATACATAAAAACATAAGAAAATGAACACACTCTACTCTTGAAAAGCTGCACTGTAGTGTTCCACAGTATTTGACCTCAGGAAAATCACTTCTCTCTCTCTAAACTCTTCCACAGTGACTGTTTCCTCCCAGAAATCAAAGCCTGTAGAATTAAACCACCACCTGATGAGAGAGAACCCCCTCTGTGCAGACTTGGTATCTGAGAGGCATGGCCACTTGCCACCCAGCCATCCCTTAAAACACCCAGGGAAGATGGTCAAGGAGTGCTGCAGGCTCTAAGTGACAATGTTTACCTCGTGCAAACCGTATTGTAAATGGAGCTCTCTGCGCCCAGGTTGAAGTTGTCTCCTGGGCCCAGCTTCCATCCTGGAGGCCAGATTTGGAAGCTAGAGAGCATCATGCCTGGTCACTAACTCACTTTGAGATTTACAAAGCCACAATAGACAATGTTTGGGAGGAGAAACCAGACCCAGAGGCAGCCCAAAGGAGGACGCTCAGCTGGCCAGCTCCAGGTCCTCCCTCTCAGAGCTCACTGGGCCTATGCATGAGCACCTTAGGAGAAGCCCTGTCAGCAGAGGCCTTGAATGAGGCCACAGGAGACCATGTGCTCCCGGAGGATGCATCTCTACCTCACTCATTGCCTCTCCACTGCACACACTGGGGGCACATGTGGATAGTGAGGGTTTCCAGTTTTCAGAATTCAACATTTGTCTATTTGTTTATTGTCTCTTTTCTCTCATTAGGATGTAAGCCAACGAGTAGCAAGATTTCATCTGTGTATTCAGTACTGTACCTGCAAACCTAAAAACGCTGCCTGGCATGTAATGGACACACACACTCCATTCTATAGATAAAGAGTGAGGGGCCACTAGGCCCTCCACACCTCACGCCAGGGGGATCATCAGATTCCCTGCCCTCCTACAGTCTCCTGCACACCACTTGTGGTCTTGTCTGAGCAGCTTTAAATTGAAACCTTAGGAAACCATTCTCAGGTAACCTGAGACTTGTTGAATTCAGTTAGTTCAGGCTGATGAGGCCATGATGAGCTAGCTGGGTCTTTTCTTCCCACCCCTCACCCTTCCCCAACACTGCCCATGAAAGGCGTCATTACTAAGCAGCACCTCAAACAGGAGAAGGACAAACGAAGGGAAAGGAGATGAAGTTTAGTCATTAGATCTGCGCCCAACCCTCAGGAAGATAACCGGGGCTGAGAACCCCTGTTCTGTAGTGAGTTCTGGAGTTCTCTCTGCTCTTCTGGCTCTGTCCTTGCTCCACATTCCACTGCTTTTGTAATAAAAAGATTGTATGGGATATAACTTTTATGTTCTACACACATAAGAAACACAGAAATGAGCTGGATTATGCTACATGTAGTTACTTATTCCCAAGATCCACTTGGTTTGATACCAGGCAGGAATTTTGAAAATCATCTTTTTAATGGAGCTCGTCTGCCACCTTGTGGTGAATGTGCATAGCTGCAGTAGGTGCTTTACACACGGGATATTTTGCCATTTGGGTTACAAATCAGTAATTTTGAAAAATCCTTTCAGAAATGCATTTTTTTTTAAACCTTACCATATTAAGAAAGATAATTACAAAATACCCATCATATGCTTCTTTAAAGTGTGATTTCAAATGACCCTGCCGTGTATGTCAGTTCGTTTCTCAAAATGCCTTATGAATGGCAACGTTTTCCAGGTAGGTTCATCCAAAGAGGACCCGGAACACGTAACCTCTTACCTGTCACTGAATCATGGAAGGGGAGGGCTTTAGGGGTGGGAGCCACCTCAGCTTTCCATTCAAGAGAACGCTGTTCTTACTCAACCCTCCCCCAACTTCCCCCCTCTAGTAACATAAAAGCAGCTGGAAGCTACAGACCTGAAAGTGAAGTCTGCCCTGAAAAGGATGGAAAAGCAGAAATGTTTTAAGAAGAAATAAGTTAGAAAGCTCACAGTCAGAGTAAGTGGAGTAAACTCTAACGACTATTTTCATTTTGGCCTAGGAAGTTTAAAAAAACACTAAATCACAGCCATCTTTTCTATGGCTCTTAAAATATCTTTGGTTTCTCAGTCATATGTAATATATACAAAAATATATATGATATACAAAACGTTACATAAAGATCTGACAGATGTCATCTTCCCACATTAACACACAGTGGTATCTGGTAATGTGCCTAATTCCATTTTAGATAAAGTTAAACGCTTGAGCCCCAAATAATCCTGGGAAGGCCCACTAGCCACTTCCCAGAATCGTATTCTTATTCCCTCTCTCTCTGACATCTCAGTTTCATTTGATGTTAACAGAAAATTTCATGCATTTAATGTTTAAAAGAGTGTGTTATAACCTATGTGTATAGTACGTAAAAAAAAGAAGAGGTGTTTGGAATCACTTTGCCCCAGAGCAGAAATTGGTTAGGTTGATTACAAGTCTATCACAAAAAGGCAGGTGACAACAGGGGTGGTGACAGGAAAACAATCGTAAAGGAGAGGAAGGTAAAAGAAAGTGAAGAAGCCAGAATATTCCAAAGTCAAAATTGTTTCTGCCACTTTAGCACCACCTGGTTGCATAAGGGCCTGGATGTCCAGGACCACCTCTCAGCCAAGAGTTACTGTATGTAGTGGGTGAAAAGCTCGAGGTTTGCAGGGCGGAAAGTGAGACCAGAAGCAAAAGCGCAGACACACAAATAAACATTTGAGTTTTAAATCTTTTTAATAACTTTTCATTTGTTTCTTGGTTTACACCTACACGATATCAGAAAAGCAAGAACATTTTAAGAAGAAAAAAGTTGGAAAGTTTAAGTACGAATACTGAAATTGAGAACAATGCAGGAAAACACTTGTGGACTATTCACTGCCGAGGACACACCAGGAGCTGAGGTTGTTTTATTACACAAAGTAACCGGTGCTGTTTACTAACAAATCAGTTCACAATACCTTCTCCCCTGCATCAGAGACCGCCAGGTCGGTTCCCACACCCTGGGTCCCAGGATCCACATCCCAACAGCCTCTTCCTCCTGTCCCTTCTGTGACTAGTGCTGGAAGCACGCCATTGAGACAGAAACAAAAAGGACATCATCAAACATCAGCCAGTAGATTGGGTTCTTTGTACTCAGCTGACACATATTCCAAGATAAGAAACATCACAACATCACATGTATAGAATATTCTTATAAGAGGTGCTAAAAAAGTACAGAGCAAAGTGCAGAGTCCCTGCCCCCAGGGAGCTTACACACTAGTAGATGCCAAACTGACCCACAGCATCCATTGTCACCCATCTTTTTACTTTTCTTTCTTTCTAGCGGAGAGATGTTTGTGGTACCAAAAGGGTAGGATTCTGCATCTCACTTTTACTTAATAGGAAAAGCCGCCTGGGGAGGGTTAAATTGAAAACAGGCACCATAGAAGAAAATCAAGGGCTGGCAGGCCAGGTCTAAGGAGACAGGTCTGGGAAAGGCTCCCTTAGGGCCGGTATAAGAGCAGCAGACCATAAACAAGGTTAGAAGGGAGGCATCCAATGGTAGGAATGAAACATCTTTCTAAGCAGGTGAAGACGGCTAATACTTTATGAGCTCAGAGTCATACAAACTGAGAAGCTGTCCTTATCTCCAAATAACTTAATTTTTAAAATAATTTCCAAGTGTGTTTTTTCCCTCACAATTCTTACTTATGCTGTAAATTCACAAATACTGTAAATACTGTCTATTTAACATATGAAAACACAAAGATATTTCTAGTCCAGAGATATGTTTAAGTACCACATACAGATTTCATGCCATCCATTAAATCTCCATTGGTGGGATTTTATTTCTTTACCCACGTGAACTCAGTTAAAATTTATACCATGCTCACCTTGCACATATTAAAACTAGACTTTCCAAAGCCCTTTCACACACAGAGTCTCAATGGAACCATGTCCAATCAGGACCCTGGTGAAATAGATATTCGCTTTGTGACAGTGCTATCTTGAAACTTCATTACTGATGAAGGAAATACTTTTTTTTTCTTTATTTAAATTAATTAGAAAACACTTTGGTCTTTGGGAAATGACAGTCCTCTAAGATTCCAAAGGCCTCTTTTATTACAAAGACGTTTTTGTTTAAGCAGAAATAGCTCCAAATTATATCAACTAAAAATTAAGTTCATTTTGCCCAAGCTAGTCAACACTTTTTCACTATAGTGAACAAACATTTTATAGAGATTCTTCCGTCACTCAGAAAACGGTTCGACTCTTGGGTACTATTCTTAACTCTTAGAGAGATGCCAAAAGCATTACCAGAGAATTAGCCATTCTCTCTTCCCCCCAATAGATACGAGGACCATCCAATGGGAAAAGAAGCTGATGGTGAGCCAAATGAAGGCAGAAGAGTGGGATGGATCAGGCCCCTCTGCTCCTGTATTATTTCAGAATTTCACAGGAAATAGATTATACCTGTCCACCTGATTAGTTATTTCAAGGACTAAAAATAGAGGGCCTTGCTTGGTCTGTAAGCTCAGACTGACAGGGGCCTGACTTAGAAGGACCCAGTCCTCGAAGTCAATCATAGAACCAAACCATCCAGTTACAGACTTTCGTTCAGGATAGTGCTTTTCACCCTCATCAACTCTATAAAGAGAATCAAACTCTTGTAGCACCGTGTTCCAATCCAGCCCAGCACAAGACTAAACCAGGACAAGACCCCATCAACCTGCCCCTCCTCTACATGAACCCTGACTTCAGGCCACTGTAAACAGCCTCTCGATGGTTCTAGCAGATGTCAGGGGAGATGTGGATACAGACAGGGAGAGCCTTCATTGCCTGGTCTGGCAGGAGGTAGGTGCGGCCTGTGCTCTGAGCATCTGAGCGGAGCCTGTCCAGCTGTCCCTGGGCTGAGGCTGAGAGTGGCAGATCCCTACACGCATTTTTAGCTAGAACTTCCTCAATGGCATAATGAGGCTCTTCTTTAAAAAGGAAATCACCTGGGGCAGTACAACTCCCCTGACACATCTGGGCTGTGTCGAAATGAAAAACACATGTGCACGTTCTGAAACTAGAAACCCAGGATTGGATAAAGTAGAACTTAAGAATAATTATTAGCTCTTGTTTAAAAAAAAAATGTATAGAATTTTAAAACTGTACTGCTTCCATGTATCTTAATTAACCAAGGGATGCCGTTAAAGATATTCTAAGACAATTTAATCCTCCAATCTCTAGCTACTAAAGACATTTTATCTGTGCACAGAAGACCTGGTGGAAGTAAGGTTTTTAATCACCAGGACATAATGAAAACTATATCCTTTATGGTCCTATCTCAGAAACCTCCAGGGAACTAAATATTTAGCTCACAACTATACAAATAATTCGGTTCTGAGAAATTACCTAAATCAATTCACCACATTCTATTTTCTGTATTTAAAATCTACTGAAACACTGTTTAATAAATGAATTCTGACCTCAACTAAAGTGTATGACAACAGTGATCAAGAATCTTCCGGCATTTCTGCTTTTAACCCGAACACCAAACCTCGTGTGTGTGTGTGTGTGTGTGTGTGTGTGTGTCTGTCTGTCTCTGTGAATGTGCATGTGTGCATATATGCATTAGATTCTAGTTTTCTGAGTTACGTTTTCTGAGTTGACGATATGAGATTAAGGTAAAGGACTTATTCTTTAATGAACTGCAGGGACCCTTTTCCAAAAAACCAAAAAGTGTAAAAGCTCTTTCAAGACTGTATTCAGTAAGTCATAGTAAATACAAGGCAGGGTAGGGTTTGGACAAAGTACACAGCTTCCCTGGATAATGGCAGTATAACCTACAAACTATTCTTTAAGTCCTTGTCCTTGGAACGCCAGTGTCAAGTCTATAGGTAAAGGAGGCTAGCATATTTATTCTCAGGTTTTTTTCAAAAGAATACACTCAGTTCCCTTCAAATCAGGACAGAGTCATTGCCTTCATTTTATGTGCCCACTATACGCTCCAGGGACTGTGCCCAGGCTCACTGCAAAGGCTACATGCTCACTTACAAGCAGTAGGCGATCCGGATGCGTCCTGAGAACTGAACACATCCTGCAAAGCAGGTTCTCCACAACCTTCCTTGGGTGACTGACATGCATTGCTCATCTGGGAGGCCTTCACTGCAACTTGAAGGCTCTCGGCTAAGGAGAAGGAGGAAAACAAAAGTAAATTTAAAAAAATATGTGTGTGTGTGTGTGTGTGTGTGTATATATATATACACACACACACACACACACACATACATACATACATATACATATACATACATATACATAGTTCAGGGGTTGGCAAACTATTTGATCTGCATCTGTTTTCATATGGCCCAGGAGCTAAAAATGGCTTTTACCTTTTTAAAGCATTGTTAAAATACACACACATGCACAAAGAAGACTGTGTTCCCCAAACTGTATATGGCCTGCAGAGCCTACAATATTTACTATCTGGCCCTATACAGAAAAAGTTTACCAACCCGCAATCTAGACCAATACTTTTAGCATTACTTTATGATAGAGAATTAATTCAATAAAAAAACAAACAGTATAAAAATAACTCAAATGCAACTTCCAGTAAATTAGTATGCTAAAAAAACTTCCTGAAATCAATTAATTTAAATATGATATTAGGCATTAGGATTTTATTTTTTATTATTTATTTAGCTGCGCCGGGTCTTAGTTCCGGCACGCAGGATCTTCCGTGCCGCGTGCAGGAAATTTAGTTGCAGCATGCGAATCTTAGTTGCGGCATGTGGGATCTAGTTCTCTGACCAGGGATTGAACCCGGGCCCCCTGCACTGCGAGGGCAGTCTTAACCACTGGACCACCAGGGAAGTCCCCAGGCATTAGGATTTTAAAACTTGCTACTCAGAAATATTAGCTATTCTTCAAAAGAGTATTTCCCCAAATGTGCCTTAAATAAAATACGGATTCCCAATCTTCACCCTAGACCTACTGGATCAGATTCTCCAGAGGAGAAAACAGGGGATTTGAATTTTACACAAGCACCAATGGCTACTCTTAGGATCTGATAAGACTGGGAAACGCCACACCCAGAAAGTGAAGTTCTTATTTACAATTAAAAATTTGCAACTAGCTCATAGGACAATATAATTCTGAGGACTCTACAAATATTTCTTTTTTTTTTTTTTGCGTTACGCGGTCCTCTCACTGTTGTGGCCTCTCCCGTTGCGGAGCACAGGCTCCGGACGCGCAGGCCCAGTGGCCATGGCTCACGGGCCCAGCCGCTCTGCGG